>NC_133758.1:50298636-50601666 GCF_036562045.2 Rhinolophus sinicus
CTATGTCTCTGAAACTGTTTCTGATTAGTTAATTCATTTATTCTTTTATTTAGATTCCACATATAAGTGAGATCATATGATGTAGGGACAGAGCCAGGAGTCCAGTTTCCAGGCTCTCAGCCTCACGTGGAAAGGTGCTCACTCGGGTAGTAAATGGCCATCAACTGTGATTGGATGGCCATCAGCTGTGGCTAATTGGCCGTCAGTTGTAACCAGTGAGCCATTGGCCACTAATATAACTGCTGTGGCTACGCTAGCAGAAAATGGGGGGCTAGCAAGAAGATGGGGGCTGGCAAGCACGGATTGCAGTTAGCATGGCAGAGTGCAGTTAGCAAGGAGTCAGTCGGTTGGCAGAAAAGCAGACAGCAGGTCGCACATTATGTGGATCCAGCCTCCAGTGAGACTATAATGGTATGACTCCCCTACCTATGGCTCCGTGGGTGTTCCTTTTTGGCCTCACCATATCCTGCATTCTTATGTGGGGAGCAGGAGCAGAGACCCCACAGGCCGCCCCGCATGACACATGGTGCAGTGAGCAGGGTCTCCCACACGACATATGATATTTGTCTTTCTCTGTCTGACTTATTTCACTTAACATAATGTTCTCTAGGTCCATCCATGTTGTTGCAAATGGTAAGATTTCTTTCTTCTTTATGGCTGTGTAATACTCCACTGTATAAATGTACCACAGTTTCTTAATCCAGTCATCTACCGATGGGCATTTCGGTTGTTTCCATGTCTTGCCTATTGTGTATAGTGCTGCAATAAACATAGGAGTGCATAAATATTTTTGAATTAGAGTTTTGGATTTCTCCGGATAGATACCTAGGAGTGGAATTGCTGGATCATAAGGTAGTTCCATTTTCAGATTTTTGAGGTACCTCCATACTGTTTTCCATAGTGGCTGCACCAATCTGCAATCCCACCAACAGTGCACAAGGGTACCCTTTTCTCCACATCCTCGCCAGCACTTGTTGTTTTGTTGATTTATTGATGATAGCCATTTTGACTGGGGTGAGGTGGTATCTCATTGTGGTTTTTATTTGCATTTCTCTGATTCCAACCCCCTTCTTAATTCTATGTAGTGGAAACTCCCCCTCTCTCATCCCAACAGAAGACAGATTTATTTGTGGGCAGGTAAAATAGAGGGTCTCTAGAACAGAATAAAGTGTCCAGAAAAAGAGATGTGTGTGTTTAAATTAATGACAGAGGGCACATTTCACTTCAAGTTCACTGAGTTAACTGTTGCCCATCTGATCAATGTGCAGTGGTATTTCATCATGGCTTTAATTTCTACTTCACTGATCATCAAGGAGGTTGAGCGCCTTTTCTTATGAGCATGGACATTTGAAATACCTCTTTTGTAAAATGTATGTTCAAGTCTTTTGCCCACTTTTCAATTGGGTGTCTATCTTTTTCTTATTGATTTACAATCATATTTTAGATATTCTAGATACACAGATATTCCTCATTTTAAATGTAGTCAAAGTATCAATCTTTCTGTATGCATAGAACTTTTTGTGTTCTGTATAAGAAATCTTTCCTTTCTGAGGTCATGAAGATTTTCTCCCTAATGAACTTGAAAAGCCATTTACAGTTTTATCTTTCTATTTAAGTCTATAATTCACCTGGAATTTATTTTGATGGATGGTGTGAGATGGCGGGGGGGAGGGGTGTGTCTAATTTCATTTTATGGCCAAATGGGTGCCCAATTGTCTTAACTTTGTGTTTTGAAAACACAGTCCTTTTCTCACTGCCCTATGGTGCACCACTGTCACAAATTAAATGTCCATAATGCATGCTTCTGGGATCCTTTTTCTGCCCTATTTGTTTGTCTATCTCTATACCAATCCTACATTGTTTTAATTACTTTGATTTTACAGTAATAAATTAGGAATGTGTGCATATCTTGACTAATAATTTTAATGAACCCCAGTTTTCCTGGAAACTTTGGATTCATCAAGTTTCTCTGACAGCCCCATCCGCTCTCCCTTTGGCCATTTCAAGCACAGGACGCTACTCCTTGCCCAGTTACTTGTGTCACAAACTTCCTAAGCTAACATGGTCATACAGATCTCTTGGTTGCTTTTGAGTACATAATGGCAGCCACCAAAACATTTAAGGTGTATGAAGGTTACCTACAACATTTCTGCTAGATTATAATGAAAGCATGACTCAAAACAGATTCTGTCATGCATAGAAATATTGAAAAAAATTAACATTTATTTGTAAGCAGGCAAAAAGCAGTTCATAAAACCTCTCCTGTAAGCTCTATGAAATCCCACGTCAACTACCACTCTATGGGAAAATAGTTCACTTGAGGCAACAATTTTTCAGTGGCAGGAACCTGTTACCCTGACAGTAGGTATTAGGCAGCCAAGTTTTCTGCTATCTAACAGGAAATTATGACACAGGACTGTTCACAGATCAAGCTCTGGATCTCATCTCTAAATGTATAGATCATACTTTCTTAGTTTTTAATACCTGTTTATTCAGTGTCTCTCCACTATTTTAGCCCATCTGTATATCTCAAAGGACTTTAATTTCTCCAGTTCACATGGAGTCCAAGTCTTGTTCCTGTCTGGCCCCCAATCAACCAGTCAAGCCATTTGCCGCTGCTCAAGAATCTATGTATACCCATACCTCTGATGATGTCTCCACACAAGTGGAAAAAAAAGAATATCACTTGCAGCTCTGCCCACAGGGAGGATTTCTTTTACCATTGTCCGAAAGGAAAGCAGGGCTGTAGTGTAGCAGCAATCCATTTATGGCTAGCACCAAAATATCGTTATAAACTATCTGTAAACCTGACCTGAATTTTTTCCTCTTTTGACAGCTAATGATAGGAGCCCTTCCTCCCACCTCACTCTATCCCCATTAAGTCACAGATTTGAATTGGGGCACAGGCATTGATGTCACAGAGATTGTTTCCATAAGATTCTGGGCCACCTGTTTATATAATACATGGCTCTTCTGAGCCTGCTCTAGCTGATCTTGAAAGTAGCATTACCTTCTGAGCTTATAAATTATAGGTCTGATAACACCTGTTCATGTTAGTCAGCTCTGGTCCCACACATACTTGGTGTCTCTAGTTAGGAAATCAGTCTCTACTAGTGCCTGGTAACACACCAGGAGTTGTATTTCAAATGGCAAGTCGTTCTCTGCTGCAGAATGGCGTTTCTTCAGAACTCCAAGGACTTCCCATGGACACCTCCATGGGTGTCAGTTCTTCTGGGTAAAATGGGATGATGGAAGCGTAACTTGGACCTCCTGCAGAGCCCTCTCTTGTCTGAGCCTTACTTAAAACTGGTAGCCTTCTGAGCCACCCAATAAATGAGTCAGAGTAGTATTCCCAAATGTGATATACGCTATGTCTGCAAAATCCAGTCTCACCAAATGCCTTGTCTTTTTTTTTTAACTGGTAGAGGATGCAAGGTGCAACCACTTCCCCTTTTCCTTAGAGAGGATTTCCCTTCTTTCCCCAAACCATAAGATCTCTAAAATCTTTACTAAAGTGTCAGATTCTTGCATCTTTTTGACGTTTACTTCTCCTCGTCAGCTACACTTGTATTTCACTAGAGCATCTAGAGATCTTGCCAGTTTATACTCAAAAGGTCCAATTCATGTAATATTATCAATAGAGTGGACCAGCATGGTTGTTTGTAGAATGTCAAGATAAACAATGTTCACATAAATTATGACAAAAAATAAGAGAGCTCAAGAAATTACTGGTATACTTCTCTATAACAGTAAACTGCTTTTATTCTTCTTACTGATGGCATTGAGAGATATTCATTTGCCAGATCAATTGCTGTCAAGTGCAAAAAGAGGAGCTAATCTGCTCCAAGAAATGTATGAATGTATGTATGTATGTATGTATGTATGTATGACAGCCGTTGCAATTGGCTACCATTTGTGTAATTTACACTAATCCACTGGAATCTACCATAATACATCTGGGTTGCGCAAGAACCAAACAGGAAATTGAACAGGATATGATAGGGCTCAAACCCCTACATCTTTTGTCCTTGATGGTCGTGCTAGTTGCTGCAATATCTCCCAAGGTGCGGTATTGCTTCTGATTACTTTCTTGGCCAAGCAATGAAAAGGGGGAGTACCTGTCACCCATTCTTCAAGGGTGTCCCACCCGGGTTAACTCCTGCATGTCCAGGTTACACAGGCATAAGTGCTAAGCAAGTACCCGTGGAAGGACCGAAGTTGGCATCTGAGAAGCCGTGGGGTAGGAATGAAGAGGCTATTGACATGGGCTTGTCAAGATGCAAGACACTGTCAGTTTGCTCCTTCACAAAACTGCTCAGAGGCTGCACCATGTGGGTGGCTGCAGCTGTAATTGGAACACTGGTGGAGCCAGGAGGACTTCAAGTGGTTCCATAGGTATTCACTGAAACTGAAAACTTAGCATGCTAGGAGACAGATGCAGAAAGAGACATAGTCTCTTCAGGACAGTGAGTTCTTTAAAGGAAATAATGCTTCTCTCTACCTCCTTTATCAGCTAACATAGGAGTTTCAGGTAGACTTATTCAATAATGTCTATTGGTTGCTGAAACTAATAAATTAATTAAATGATAAAACCACATTGGATGAAAAGATCCGGGTCACATTAAAAGATGTGGCAAGGTTGGATTTTGCTATGCCTAACAACCCTAAAAGGAAAAGTGTTGCTGAGTCAGACTTGCTAGAGTGTGCCCAGGCAGAGATTAGAGGAGGGGACAGGCGACAGTGATATCTGTCCTGACACAGACTAAAGAATACGGCACAGGCCACTGGCTGGTGACTCCCAGGTCTAAGAGGCTTTAGATAGGCACCATATTGTTGACAGAGAAACCCATTTTCTCTCATGAAATTTCTTAAATATATAGCCAGAGCTAAGAAATTGAGGAAGTCCTCAGGAGATAAAGACGAAGGTAACCCACTTCTTCAAAAAGGCTGGGTGGCTTGCTGTGGTGAGGGACCATGTCTGGAGTGTCTGGTAGGACTGCAGGGGACTTTCTGTGTTTCCTGCTCAGGCACCAGGAGGAAGGACGATTGGAAGAGAAGGCAGACAGACCTTCATCTGTGACTACCAAGGCTTTTAGCCTTCTTTCTCCCCAGTGGGGAAACATAAATGCTCAGTCACCAGGCAAATGCTAAGATAGACATATTTAGCTGGGTTAAAGTTGGAGTGGATGGTTTTTGTAGAAAAGGAAATAAAGAGAGGGAGGGGGAGAGGGAGGAGAAAAAAGAAGAAAAGGAAAAGGTGACTGATTTTTTTTCTTTTTTAACTGGCTTTTTTTTGTGGCAGAAAACCACAGTTCCATCATTACCAAACCATTATTCCAGATAAAATGACTAGTCCCAGTGGGGAGCCATAGCTTCAGACTTTGAAAATATAATTAAGGCAGCAGTAAAAGCAACACGTATTGTCTGGATGACAAGTGGCTTGGGCTTCTGACCTTCTTGCAAGCACCCTGCTTGGGGCAGCCTCACCTGGTCTTATGATGCATGTGTGAAACTCTCCTTGCAAGACAGCAGCGCCGGCAGAGCAGTCATTTCACTCCATTAACAGCAGCGAACATGTTTGATATTAAAATACGGTATCATGGAGTTTAACCTTCAAATTTGAATGCCTCTTTTCAAGGAAGAACAAGAAAAATTTGGTATTTTTTAATAGCATGACTATCAATGAGTAAATACAGGAGAACATTTTAAACAAACCATAAAATGGTGATCTCGATTGAGGTACAAATCTTAAAAAGTTGTAAAATCCTTTATGTACTTGCTCAGTTGCTTACTTGCTTGAAGTGGACACAAAGGAATACATTATTCATAGCTCCATCTTTTTTCTAACAGTTCTTTTGTCTTCTGATTCTGAACAATTGAGTGTAGAAATAAGCAATTTGGAACTTTTTAAACTCTAAAGTGCTATATAAATGAAAGGTATAAATGAAAGGTATTATCACTTCCAGTTTTAACTCTAAACCTAGTGTGAAGTAACCCCTCAGATGTCTAATGTTTAAGAATGGATGGATTGAGAACAAAGTATAGTTACATTTTAAAATTTTCCAAACAAAAAACAGCTTTGTGGGGTGAGTCAATATTTAGTTAGTTAGTTAGTTAGTTAGTTAGTTAGTTAGTTAGTTAGTTAAATTAAAGAAAAGAAAAGAAGACCTTTAGCAATATATAATAAGATATCAAAATGCAAGTTTTGGCTGAGACCCTAAGATGAGGAAGATCATAGGTCAAACTGAGGTTTCAAATGAGAATGCTAACTTTTAGGGTAGGTGGTGAGAAACTTTAACCCTTACATATATCAAGGTCAGACTGTGTGGAGACTGGAGAGATGTGTGAGTAGGACTTTTAGGGAGAACTGTTAATGGACTCTAAGTCCCAGCCCCTGGGGGCAGGGGCGGAGGACACCTGCCTTCAACTCCAGCTGCTGAGAGAGGCATGAAGAGAACCACATGGAAAGCCTGGCTTTTGTTCTATGCAATGGGGGCCCAGGAAACTGGTGTCTGATTCCCACTTGAGAAATCTAAGATGTGAGCGGTGTATTGGCTGTGCCAATAGCTGAGGGGAGGGAGAGGAGGCTGGGGGGGGGGGGCCTGTATACCCAAGAAAAGGGGCATGAATGTTTCCTGTGGGCCAGACATGAGCCCACCTGTGAGAAAGCCATTGTGGTCTAGGTCTTATCCAAGAGGATCACCTGGAGGGACAAAGAGCCTCAGGTATTGCTGGATTCCCATGGCTCTGAACAAAACACAATAAGCCAGAAGGAAATCATCTCCCCCAACTAGGGAACTGCAAGTGGGAGATGCCTACCCACGTGGGTGGCTGGAGAAAGACCTCTGAGGCACCTCTGCAAATACTCAAAAGAAAAAGTATCAGCCTTAAACATCTGCCAGCACCAGAGATCTAGCAGCCAACTCATGATAGCATCATTTCTACTCTAGTCTCCCCATTAGCCCCATGGAAGCCCCAACCCTGCAGGTGTCAGGAGCCATGGTTAGCAAACTGGAGGGTTTGGGAAGAAATAAAACATTCAATTGGGAAAGAAAGAACTCCTTCCCCAACTGTAGGTGTCCCACCTGGTAGAGAAGAGACCCATTAATTAACTCAAGTTTGAGTTTAGAAAATTGCAGGGGCCTGGAAATGCTCCTTTCTGTAATGAGACAATTTGCATTACTTAAGAGTGACCTGCAAAGTCATAGATCTGCCTGAATTTTTATCTAGGTATAGAGAAAAACTAGTCTCACTGAGTAAATTTTACTGACAGATACAGTAAAATTATTTTAAAGTTTTCAACAAAATTTGAAAAACTTGATGTCTCCCAAAATATCTCTCTTATTACTTTTAAATATAGGTTATTTTTTCAAATGATAAAAGTAGACTTGTAAGAATTTAGAAATTATATAAAAATATTAAAAAACTTAAAAACATCCACAGCATCCTACCGCTATTTCTATCTTAAAGTGTGAATCAAAAGAGTCCTTTCTCAGTTAAAAACAGGGGGGAAAGGGGTATTCAAATGCTCCTACTATTATATTTAAATGGTGTGATTATAGGTCTTTCCCCTCTTTTTTACCTGTCCATGGAAGCAGACAGCTATAATTCTGTCTCCCCAGCTCACTGCCCTCACCATCCCAACCACCTGTCTGCACTTTTCTGGAATCAGCCACCGTCTGTGAATCTGGGTACGACAGAGCTACACTGTTCTTAGGTGATGCCAACTTACATTGCCACTCTCCATTGGTCTAAAGAAGGAACACAGACCCATGCCAGAACAGTGAGAGGTCTTCCCTGGGAATTTGGCAACAGAACAAAGATGTGTAAGTTTATATTCTTTCTTTCTGGGAGCTGCAGATAACAGTGTTTTCCTCTTCTTGGAACTGAGGAACACGGAGAGAGAACAAGAGATAACCAGTGAAACTGACACTGGAGAGAGACATAGCTGAAAGGCCAGAGAAGATCCTAATAGCATTTGAGTCTCTGGTTCTGATTCATTCCCGTGGTCCACTTGCATTTCTCTCTGTGGTTTTTTTGTGAGGTGCCCATATCCTGAAAATAAATTTCCCCTTTTTGCTAAAGATTGTCACAGTTAAATTTCTGTAATCTGAAACTAAGTACATTAATGAATATCTTTACATTTTCTAATTTTCCTTTTTGAAAAACAGCACATATACTTGCTTAACCAGAATTTTCCAAGAACATAGGCCTATGTTTATTCAGATGTGGGATCTGTGTCCACTCTTAGGGAACACAACAGAAAGAAAGCACACTGGATGTTTCCTTTCCATTCTGCTCCCATGTGTGTGCATTTTGTTTGCATTTAAAATGAAAGAACAGTATAAAAGAGGGAAGAAAAATCACAAAATGACAGCTGAGGGGTGTGTGTGCATGTATGTGTCTGTGCGTGTATGTGTGTATACAAGTGTGTGTGTGTGTGTGTGTGTGTGTGTGTGTGTGTGTGTAGCTCAATCCTGCTCTTTCCCTGGTTTTGGTTAAAGTCATCACCAATTTCTTATATTTCTAATGGTATCCAGGTTTTTTGGAATAAGCTGCTGGAGCCATGTCCTCCCCCATTTCCTTTTACTGTCCATTTACCAGCTAAAAGGAAGGAGATACAAGAAGTTTGCTCCAGCCCCAACAGGCTATATTGTGTTGGCTTTGTCTGATAGTTATACTTTTGCCTCTAAGGTTTGCTTAGAATAATAGAGTAGCTCACTCTTTGGGATGCCTGCCTCCCCCAGCCTTGTATCAGTTACTTATTACCAACATCTCAAGCAAATTGGGAGGGCCAGGTTTCCACACTGGCACATGTGACTCTCTTCTGCCAGTAGTTACAGCTTTTGTTATACCAGGATGAACATTTGATCGAACTAGGTTAATCAGGTTCTGTCTTTTGGAGACTTCAGATAGTTGGTTTGAGGCAATGGAGCTGAGAGAAAACCTAGAATCAAGGCTGGTGAGACAATCTTTGCTGTATGTGCATCACGTCAAAGAAACTCACCTGTAGATGCAGATAAATGAAGCAATGGAACTGAGAAGAGCAAAGAAGAGATTATGGGATCCACAGAGGTGGACTCATGCATGACCTTGTAACCTCTGTGTATGAGTTTGCTAGGGCTGCCAAAACGAAGTACCCAGACTGGAGGGCTTAAACAGAAGAAATACTTTGTCACAGTTCTGGAGGCTGGAAACCAAGGTGTCAGCAGAGTTGGTTTCTTCTGAGGTCTCTCTTCTTGGCTTATAGATGGTTGTTTCCTCACTGGGTTCTCACAAGATCTTCCTGCCTTGTGTGTCTGTGTCCTAATCTCCTCTTACAATGACAACAGTCATATTGGATTAGGGCTCACTCACATGACTTCATTATACCTTAATTACCTCTGTAAAGGCCCTAGCTCCAAATATTGTCACATTCTGGGGGTTAAAACTTCACCATATGACTTTCCAGTTCTTGAGCATAGCACCTCGTAGGGCCTGGTTGTACCTCCCATTCTAGAGGTACATGATAATAAATTCTAACTTTTGACTTGTGATAATTTGAGTAGATTTTTGTTCCTTCCAACCAAATACAGTATTTTGCTGTGTATAATGTGCTCCCAAGTATAATGAGCACTCACATGTTTGGCCCAAACTTTCAGGGAAAAAATCTTTCGTTTTAATTTTTTAATTCAAGTTTTTATTTGTTTACATTTAGGTACTTGATTTTTGTATTATAAATGAATTTTAGCATTTATTTTTAACCTAGTATGGTACAGAAATTTTATGTAACAAATAATTATGAAACACCGAACAGATACAAGGTACAGGAAATTTTATGTACCAGTAACAAATTTATGATATTTACGCATCATAGAAGACCAAGAACTCTTCGTCGTTGCAAGTTCGTCATAAGTTCAACAAAACCAATTACCATATTCCAGGATATTATTTTGCACACAGATATCATTATTGAGTTCTAGAGTTATACTTTTAGCTCATATGCATAAATAAAGGAATTAAAAACATTTATATAAATATGGAATTAGTACTATCCATGTATAATAAGCATCCTTATTTTTCCTTCACAAATTTGGGCAAAAAAGTGTATTATACATGGCAAAATACTCCTGACAAAGATAATTATTCTTCTAAAGCAAAAACTGCTGTGTAATTTTCCAGAATGTGTGGACCAGAAATGTTACCACTACCTCTATATGCAGATTCTAAGCAGCAACAATTTCCAAGTAACTCTCTGGGTTTTTATTTTGACTAAGCTCAACCTTCTTGAAGCTTCTTCCAATTGAAAGCTGTGTTCTGACTTCCACATAATATGCCAAATCCAAAATGCTGTCATTAGCATTCCTGCCATCACAGGCTATCTTCACAGACATTTAGGAGTCACCCTGTGGTTCCCACTTTCTGAATTTTGTGATGTTAGATGCACAGTCCTGGTTAGATACTTGACTTTCTCAAGGAAAAATAGAGGATAGCTTTTGGATAAAAGAGTATAGTGGGTTTGAAGAATTTCAGAGTTCATCAAGGAAAAAGATATGACCACAGATGGCAGTAGCACATACAAGTTTCTCTGGTGCCACTTTGACGGTATTGCATTCAGGGAAGTTACTGTGATATAAGACCATGCTAAGGTTACTGTGCAAGAAACTAGCACTCAAAAGAGGACGAGAGCAAGGGAACTCCCCAGGTGATGAGGGAATCAGAGGGGGCAGGGGTTACATGTGTAGGTCATGTTGTTCAATAGCGTGGCAGTGAGTCTCTGGATCAAAACTCACAGGGCAGCAATACCTTGGGGTCTTTATAGCCTCAGGTTTATCTTACCTATGGTTAGCAGACATTAGGCACAGTGTCTCAGGATATGTCTTACTTATTCTAGGTTGCCTTTAGAGAGATGCATTCTTCTAGGATTCTGCACAACTACTGTATATGGTCCTGCAGGCTGACTGCTTTATACATAAAGCTAAATCTATTTCTTTCACTCACACACAGAAAAAGGCAGGCTCTAAATGGCTAAAAATTTGCTTATTTAGGCTATGACTACAGTATGTATAAAAATTTGAGTGTGGTACCAGCAGGCTTTTATGCTCACAAGTCTCAGTCTCCTATGAAGAAATAAACAAACCTAAGGGCTAGTATACCAAGGCCATCTTTGGCTCATTTGCATAACAAGGAAGCAGGAGATGTTCAGAAGGAGAAAGAGAAGGTAGGTAATACACATTTAATTCTTTAAAAAAAAAAAAAAACACTAATTAATGAAAAAGGAATAGACTGTTACTGAACTTCTGATTAAATAGAGGAATGAATTCTGACTCAGTAAACTCCCTAGGTAGAGTTGAGTAGCTTTAGACAAACAACTTTGAATATCATCCATATTCATTCCTTTTGAAGAAAAAGTCTCACATTTAAAACAACTTGATCAAAAGATAGTTCCCTTTGAAAGTACTCACTTATGTTTTTGGTTTTTTTTAAAGCATCATGTGTCTGGTCAAAATGGTGCAGCAGGGAAACACGGTCCTTATTTCACCTCAGGATCACACCAAAGTTACATCTAAACTACAGAACAGCCATCATTGAGAATTGTCTAAAGTCTAGCTGAACATAAGTCCTACAACTAACCATATACAGAAGAAGCCACCACAAGACTGATAGGAGGGACAGAGACACAAAACAGGCTGGTGCCACACCTGCATGTGACCATTGAAAGTCAGGAGGGATATCTCAGCTGCAGAGGTTCCCCCTCCCCCAGAGGAGCAAGGGGTCCCAGCCACACACCAGGGTCCCCAACCCAGGATTTCAGTGCTGGGGAAAGAAGTTCCCCTAACTTCTGGCTGTGAAAACCAGCAAAGATTGTGACTGAGTGAGCCAGAGGGCAGCTATAGTCCCAGGAGCTCCTCTTGGCGGCATGTGCACAGTCTTACTACTGATCGACTCACTTGCTCTGAGTTCCAGTGCTGGGCAACAGCTTGAAAGGTGTCAGGGACATATGGGGAGGAAGTGAGTTGTTTGGTTTCAGAACAAGGGCTGGAGGTGGGGCAGCTTTCTTCCAAACAGAGGAGCTAGTAGAGTCATTGTTTCTTTGTTGAGCACCTCCACCATCCCGGCATTCAGATGCAGGCAGCTGCCATAGCTGAGTCTCCATCAACCTTGTTAATATAATTTGTTCACCCTGATTCCCTGAAGCCCTACCACACCCAACTTTTGGGACCACCCAACCAGCTTCCAGTATAACGGAAGCTTCTGTATAAACGGCCAGCCTTGGCTCATGTTGCAGATTTTCCTAAAAATCTTTCAAAGGTTCACAAAATCCAAACAAGCAGTATCTGGAGGTAGAAAACATTAAAAAGAACCCATCAGAAATGATGAATACAATAATTGAAATTAAGAATACATTAGAGGGAATCAAAAGAAGATTAGATGAAGCAGAGGATTGAATCAGCAATTTAGCAGATAAGGTAGCAGAAAGCACCCAAACAGATCAGCGAAAAGAAAAATGAATCCAAAAAATGAAGATAGTTTAAGGGACCTCTTAGACAACATCAACCACACCAACATTTGCATCATAGGGATACCATGAGGAGAAGAGAGAGAGCAAGGAATTGAAAACCTATTTGAAGAAATAATGATAGAAAACTTCCCTAGCCTGGCAAAAGAAGTAAATATACAAGCCAAAGAAGCACAGAGACTTCCAAACAAGATGAATCTAAAGAGGTCCACACCAAGATACATCATATTAAAATGTCAAAAGTTAAAGAAAAAGACAGAATCTTAAATTCAGCAAAAGAAAAGCAGTTAGTTACCCTACAAAATATTTTCAGCTGATTTCTCAACAGAAACTTTGCAGGCCAGAAGGGATTGGCAGGAAATAGTCAAAGTGATGAAAAGAAACGACCTACAATGAAGATTACTCTACCCAGCAAAGTTATCATTTAGAATCGAGGGACAAATAGTTTCCCACACACAAAAAAATAGCTAAAGGAGTTCATCAACACTGAAGCAGAATTACAAGAAATCTGAGGGGGACTTCTTTAAGACAAAAAAAAAAAATCATAAATATGAATAATGAAATGGCAATAACTACATATCTATCAACAATTACTTTCAATGGAAATGGATTAAATGCTCCAATCAAAAGATAGACTTGCAGAATGCATAAGAAAACAAGACCCTTACATATGCTGCCTACAAGAGACTCATTTCAGATTGAAAGGCACACATAGACTGAAAGTAAAGAGATGGGAAAAAGATATTTCATGAAAATGGAAAAAAAAAAAAGAGTAGCAATACTCATACTAACAAAATAGACTTTAAAACAAAGGTTATAACAAGAGACAAAAAAGGACCCAGTAATCCCACTTTTGGGTATTTATCCTAAGAAACCCAAAACGTTACTTCAAGGGAACGAATGCATCCATGTGCATTGCAGCATTGTTTACAATGGACAAGATGTGGAGGCAGCCTGGGTGTCCATCAGTGGTTCAGTGGATAAAGAGCAAGTGGCACATATGTACAATAGAATATTGCTCAGCGGGAAGGAATGGGTTGTTGCTATCTGTGATGGCATGGATGGACCTGGAGGTGTTGAGCTGAATGGAGTATGTCAGACAGAGAAAGACAGATGCAATGTGATTTCTCTTATATGTGGAATCTAAAGAACAAAATGAACAAACAAACAAAACAGAAACAAACTCATAGATACAGAACACATTTTGATGGTTTGCAGACAGGAGCAGGGTTGGGGGTGGGTAAAAAAGGGAAGGGATTAAGAAGTACAAATTGGTTATTACAAAATAGTCATGGGGATATGGGGTATAGCATAAGGAATACAGTCAATAATATTGTGATAAATATGTATGGTATCAGATGGGTATTAGATTTATCAGGATGATAGAATGGGAAGGGGTTTGGGGGCCAGGGTGAAAAGGGGGAAGGGATTAAGAAGTACAAATTGGGAGTAACAAAATAGTCATGGGGGAATAAATTAAGGCATAGGGAATATGGTTAATAATATGGTAATAACTGTGTATAGGGTCTGATGGGTACTAAACTAGTCAGGGGGATCACTTCTTAAATTATATAAATGTCTAACTATATGCTGTACACCTGAAACTAATATAAAATATATTGAATGTCAACTGTAATAGAAAAATTTAAAAAGTGGGGGACAGGTGAGGGAACAAGAGGTTAAAATTTCTAGGTATAAAACAGATAAGTCATGGGGATGTAATGTACTGCACAGGGAATATAGTCAGTAATATTGTGATAGCATGGTACAGTGTCACATTGTTGCTGGACTTATCATAGTAATCATTTTTAAGGTATATAAATGTTGAATAACTATGGTGTACACCTAAAACTAACATAATATTGTATGTTAGCTACCTTTTAATAAATATCTTTAAAAAAATTATTTTCAACACGTCGTGTGTGTATGCATATACATGTTTTTCATAATTGAGAATGCAATATTTTGATGTAGGTCACACTGTATAAGTTACTATTAGGATGTCTAGATTTCCCATCTTCTGACAGGTAGGTGCTAAACTAGTACATCCACACACACACATTCATTCTAACGGTCACTTTATTAAGCATCATAACTTGCAATGTGTAATGCAGGGTCTCAGCTCCCGCTCCCTGCACAAGAACGCAGGATACGGTGAGGCCAAAAAGGAACAACAACAGAACCATAGATAGGGGAGTCATACCACTATATTCTCGATGGTGGCTGGTTGAGGCATGAAAGCAAACATCAGCCAGTACCCCAATGAGGGGTCTTCCTGCAGCCCCATCTCACTGGCGGCCTTGCGAGACACAGGAAGTAGGATCAACACAATCTGCAATCCACAATCCGCTTGCTAACCGCACTTGCTAGCTGCAATCCGTGCTTGCTAGCGTAGCCACGACAGTTATATTAGTGGTGAATGGCTAACCAGTAACAGCTGATGACCACCCAACCACAGAGGATGGCCATCTGATTACAGCTGATGGCGATCTAATAACCAAGCCAGCACCTTTCCACGTGAAGCCGAGAGCCTGGAAACTGCTCTCTGGGACTCTGTCCCCACAAATAATATATTAAATAATAAAATGAAGACAAGCACATTGTTAAGTTGAGCCATGTCATGCAGGTAAATATAGTCAGGTCAAATGAAAAAGAATGTATAAAAATTTCAACTGAAAATATTTTCATGTTGAAAAACCAACATACTGATATGCAAATTACATGTCACTAAGAGGAGATGGAGATAACCTGCAGTAATCCACTAGAGAGGGAACTTAAAGAATAAAAACTCACCCTCACTCTGTGTTTACATGACCAAGTGTTTATAAAACTTGTAAGAGAGTAATTTTACTGCTATTTGTTAAAGCTGTTGCCCCTTCCCATGCCTTCTCTCCCTCCATCACACTTACCTATATGTCAGGTAGCCACACCGATGGGGAAATTGAACAGGGCATACTTTTAATTTAGGCTTAATGGGATATATTATGTGAATTGAAGTCACTTTTATGTACATATAGTCAATTACTGCTAATAATTGGAGGCAGGAATAAGCTTTCTGTCCACTGCATCAACTAACTTGGGGCTGTGACACAGAGGTTCATATTCAGAGGTTGTATTGCAATTAGAACACATCCTAAAACCAGGACTAAAAATATATGACCAATGGAGAGGAAATGGCAAGTGCAGCCAAGCAAAAGCTCATGTGTGGCACACTCTTCCAATTATCAAAAACATAAAGTTTTAAGTGGAGAATTTGGTCCTCTTCAATGCCTGAGTGAAGTGGAATTATCTCCAGTAAGTGAAGAGTGAAGTGTAGACAATTATAAACACATGCATTTTGTTTTCTTTTGTGATGAAAATGGTGTGAGAAAGAATCAGAATTTCCGTGTTTGTAAGACATAAGCCAATAGCAGAACTATAAACAGATAATATGTTTGATATGAAGTCGCTTATTTTATACATTCTTACTGTCAATAACAAAAAATAAAAAATTCCAATCACCCATGCTAAAGGAAAGACTACATTTCAATTTTCTCTGTAAGAGATGATATTACAAAATCATTGTTATAACCAAATGTATGCAGCCAAAAAACTGTGGGGACAGAGCCGGGAGAGCAGTTTCCAAGCTCTCAGCCACACATGGAAAGGTGCTGGCTCAGGTAGTAGATGGCTATCAGCTGTGACTGGTTGGCCATCAGTTGTAACCAGTTACCCATTAGCCACTAATATAACTGCAGTGGCTACGCTAGGGAGTTGGTTGGTAGGCAGAGAAGCAGATGGCGGATCGTGGATTGTGTGGCTCCTGCTTCTTGTGTCTCCAATCCAGCTGCCAGGAAGAATATAGTGGTATGACTCCCCTATCCATGGCGCTGTTGGTGTTCCTTTTTGGCCTCACCATATCCTGCGTTCTTGTGTGGGGAGTGGGAGCTGAGTCCCTGCATTACACAAACATATTAAAAAAAATTACAGAAGTGATCCAGGCAATTAATTAATAAAAATATCAAGTTTTTAAGTAATGTTCATGTGGGGACAGAGTCCCAGAGAGTAGTTTCCAGGCTCTCAGCCTCACATGAAAAGGTGCTGGCTCGGATAGTAGATAGCGGTCAGCTGTGGCTAGTTGGCCGTCAGCTGTAACCAGTTAGTCAATTAGCCACTGATATAATTGCCACGGCTGCACTGATTAGTCAGTAGGTTGGTTGGTTGGCAGGCAGAGAAGCAGACAGCAGGTTGCAGGTCATGTGGATCCAGCCTCCAGTGAGACTATAGTGGTATGACTCCCCTATCTATGGCTTCGTGGGTGTTCCTTTTTGGCCTAGCCATATCCTGCGTTCTTACTTGGGGAGGGGGACTAGAAGCCCCGCAGGCCACCCCACACGACAAATGGTGCAGCGAGCAGGGTGTGGTGCTGGCCAAGGCCTACCGAAGGATGGTGGAGCAGTTTGTGCGTGTAAAAGCTCAGCTTTGGGAGGCCCATGAGGAGCGACACCGGTAACGGGAGGCCCGGTCTACCTGGGAGACTCAAACCTCTGGATGGCATGTCGCCCTGTTGGCCAGAGCAAGTGTCATCTTTCTTTTGGTGGTCTGCTGCTGGCGTGGGCTCCTAGAGTTGTGGACATCTTACACGGAGGCCCCCACCCATTCAGACACCTGCACGGTGAGCAGGATTCCAACCAGGAAGGAATGGAGTCTGACTCTGGGCAGGAGGACAGGTGGCCCCCACACAGTGTGTGGTGCCCAGTGGCCACTGTTCTCAGGATTTGGACCCCCAAGGAGGGGTGGGAGGACTTGGATGGCTCTCCAGCCAGCGTGGAGAGGGCCCTGCAGGTTTTGGCTGAGCAGTTGCCAGAGGAGGAGAAGGCTACAGCCGGCCATGTGGGCTGGATGTTCCTCAAGGCCTTGAGTCTCAACACGGAAAATGCACTTCATGAAATAGCCCAGGTGCCGGACCAGGTGTCCTGATTGGAGGCACTGGAAGCTCGGTTCCGACTGTTAGAAAAGGGGCCCCACAGTGGAGACTCTGAGGCAGAGGCGGAGGAAGCGAGTGGAGACAATGTAGCTCCCAACCCCCAAGCCCAGCCAATCTTGAAGCAAAGAGTAAAATGTGAGCAACCTTTGGGCCCCGGGGGTGTTGCTGCAGGCAACCCAGCTGTGACTGAGTTCACAACCTACACCCCATACACTCCCACTGAGTTGCAGGAGCTGGGGAGGCGGTACCGACAGAGCCCTGGAGAGCCAGTCTCGGCTTGGCTACTATGTTTATGGGATGAGGGAGCAGACAGCATTCTCTGCTCCCCAGGCGAGATGGAAAAGCTAGCCTTTGTGACAGTGCATCCGTCCCTGCGACAAAGGTTACAGAACTGCCATAGGTTGGCCCAAGACCAGGGCAACTACACTCTAATGGAGTGGCTCACTGCTACAGTACGCACAGTATGGGGACAGGCTGGCGAGCTGCCAGACACTGTGAGTCAATGGCAGTCATATACGGAACTTACTCAAATCATCCATGAAATGGGTATGAGACATGCTATTTTCAACCCTAATATGCGGGGGCCGGATGATGAGCTTTTTACAGCCAGCATGAGAGATGAGAGATCTGGTTTTGGATACTGCACCTGCGAGTGCTTTTGGATCCTTGCTTGCCATTCTTATGCCCTATGTGGGGCAGCAGATCCATGGAGTTATAATTGCCATGGCCACCCTAGGGGATGTTGAAATCCAGAGGCAAAGGAAGTTAAGACAGGAGGTCCGAGCAGTTGAGACCTGGAAGCCCAAATCAAAAGTAAAGGGGTGAGGTTGCAGGCCTCAGAGAGTAATACACGCACAGATGTGGCGTAATCTCGGGGCAGCAGGGTCGATGGGGGAGGGGGGGTAAATAGACCGACAACTCAATGCACTCTTGTTGGAACTTTGGAAACAGTTGCATCCAGAACAGCAATTCCAGCGAAGACTAAAGGAGAAGTCTGGGAAAGCGCTACCAGTGTCCCTCCAGGACTTCAGGCGGACACTTGAGGCCAACTCCTTTCAGCTTGATTAGAGGTGGGGCCAAGGTACCCCAGCGGGGACCGGAGGCCCCATATGGAATTGTCCATACATTGGTCCCCTTCTAATTTGCAGAGGGTTTTAGCCCTAGTTGACACTAGCACAGACTGCAGTCTTGTTTATGGGAACCCAGAACTGTTCCCAGGACCAGCAATTTGCATTGATGGCTACGGGGGAAAGACTGTGACTGTAAAAGTTGTTTCCTTACCACTGGGTATAGGAAGGCTTCCCCCTCGTACCTACAAGGTTTATGTCTCCCCTGTTCTGGAGTATATTCTAGGGGTGGACGTGCTACAGGACCTCAGCTTACAGACGTCAGTAGGAGAGTTCCGTCTCTGGATCCAGGTGGTGAAAGCAGTGACACGCGAGCATGATCACCACCCTCCACAAGTGTTGCCACAGCCCCGGCGCATGGTTACAGTGCAACAGTACGGCCTGCCAGGAGGGCAGGAGGAGATTGGTCATACAATATTGGAATTGGAAAAGGCACATATTGTGAGGCCAATGCACAGCCCCTTTAACTCCCCAGTATGGCCTATCGAGAAGCCAGATGGGACCTGGTGAATGACTGTGGACTATAGAGAGTTAAATAAGGTGACGCCACCTTTGCATGCGGCAGTACCTTCAATACACGATTTGATGGATCGTCTGACTGCCTGTGAACGTATCACTATGTAGTGGACTTGGCCAATGCTTTTTTTCTCCATTGACATTGCACCCGAGTGTCAAGAGCAGTTTGCTTTTACTTGGGATGGGTGACAGTGGACTTTTCAAGTCTTTCCGCAAGGATACTTGCACAGCCCCACTATCTGCCACGGGCTCGTAGCCCAGGATTTAGCACAGTGGGATCGCCCATCCTCTGTGGCCTTGTTTCATTATGTCAATAATATTTTATTGACATCTGATTCTCTTTCAGATTTAGAGTAAGCAGTTCCCTCTCTTCTCTGCCACCTGAAGTCACGTGGCTGGGCGGTGAATGAGGAAAAGGTCCAAGGCCCTGGCTTATCTGTCAAGTTTTTGGGTGTGGTGTGGTCAGGTAAGACAAAGGTCATATCTAAAGCAATTATTGACAAAATGAAGCCTTTCCCCGGCCGACCAAAGTCTCCCTACTGCAGACATATTTGGATCTGCTAGGATATTGGCGGGCTTTTATACCCCATTGAGCACAAATGGTAAGGCCCTTGTATAACATGATAAAAAAGGGGGCCTCATGGGATTGGACAGAGGCTATAGAGCCAGACTTTGTTGCCACAAAACGGGCAGTGCAGCAGGCACAGGCTCTGCAAGTAGTGGACCCCGGACGCCCATTTGAACTTGATGTTCACGTAACCCAAGAGGGGTACGGATGGGGCCTCTGGCAACGGCTGGAGCATTTCCTGTTGCCAGTGGGATTTTGGTCCCAATTATGGAAAAGAGCGGAAGTCCGCTACTCTCTAATAGAGAAACAACTGGCTGCTGTATATGCAGCCCTAGTGGCCACATACGCCATCACAGGAAAGGCACGGGTGTTGGTTCGAACAACCTATCCTGTCCAGGGGTGGGTCCGTACGTGGACCCAGGGACCCAAAATGGGGGTGGCACAGACCACCATCCTTGCCAAGTGGGGTGCCTACTTGGAGAAACATAGCACCCTTTGTTCAAGCCCTTTGAGCACAAAGTTACAACAGGTCCTGGGGCCTGTGGAGCTTGTAGCCCAGGCTGAGCCAAGTGCTCTGCCTAGAGGGGAGGAATTGGAGCCCTCGCCCTACAAAGAAGGACAGTTCCCAGTACCTGAGGATGCCTGGTTTACTGATGGGTCTAGCCGAGGAGCTGCAGCCGTTTGGACGGCTATTAGTGTGCAGCCCAAAACAGACACCATTTGGTTTGATACTGGGACGGGCCAGAATAGCCAGTGGGCTGAGCTACGGGCTGTGTAGATGGTAATCAGCGATGAGCCCAGGCCCCTAGTTACTTGTACTGACAGCTGGGCGGTGTTCTGGGGCCTAACGTTGTGGCTCCCTACGTGAAAACACCAAAACTGGTTGGTAGGACACTGTCCACTGTGGGGTCAAGCCATGTGGCAGGACCTCTGGGACCTAGGGCAGAGAAAGGAGGTGACCCTAATGCATGTCACAGGTCACTCCCCCCTTAGTGTCCCCAGGTAATGATGAAACAGATGCCCTAGAACGGGTCCGATGGTTAGAACGGGCTCCTGCCACTGATGTGGCCATTGGCTGCATAGGAAATTGCAGCACACTGGAAGCCGAACCATGCGGCAGGTGAGCAGATGCTGGGTCTGCCTTTGAAATGGCAGGAGATAGCAGATGCCTGCTATAATTGCGCCGTCTGTGCCCAGGACAGCCCCCAAAGGGGGAAGCTCCCCTGGGAGACACGCGTATTATGTGAGGGAGGATCTCCCTGACTTGCTAGCAAGTGGATTACATTAGACACCTGCCTAAGGCCCGCAATGCAATATATGCGTTTACAGCAGTGGACACTGCTACAGGGTTGATGTTTGCTTGGCCGTGTCCGGCTGCGGATCAGCGGCATACAGTAGTCGCTCTTACATGGCTATGCTCCCTCTATGGTCACCCCCAAGTCATTGAAAGTGACAGGGGTACCCATTTTATGGGGCAAGAAGTGCAGCGCTGGGCTGCCAGGATGGACGTGCGATGGTTGTTTCACACCCCGTATAACCCACAAGCAGCTGGCATGATTGAACGCTACAATGGCCTTTTGAGGCAAGGCCTCCAGGTGTCAAAACACCCTCCCGCGATGCGTGACTGGGCCTTGCGTGGATGGGACATCCTGAGAATCCTGAATGAGAGACCACGGAAGGGAGGGCCCACACCAGTAGAACTCTGCTACATCGAACGGCCGCTCCCATTCAATTACAAGTTCCACCAGTGAGACTCTGTTAAAGCCAGGCTACAGCAGAAATGGGAACATTTTGCTGCCAGCACCCACATTCTTGAAAGCAGGGAAACAGCAGCAATGGACTTGGCCCTGGCAGGTCAAAAGCCCCCACTGTTGGTGGTTGGGCCTGACACCCCCATGGGGGGCCAGTTTGACTCATGATTTGCAAGTGACGCCAGGGGTGGTGGCTGAGTGGCCACCACAAGTGACTGTAGTATATGGAGGTCCTGATACCAGGACGATTTTGCAGGGAACATATGTGCTCTCACTATGGCCTATTATGGAGTCCCCTGTTCTGTTACATGTTGAAACTATGCAAGGGACCCCAAGCACTGCCTTAAAGGTCTGGCACCACAAACCAGGAAAGGTGCCAGTGGCAGCGAGCCTCTTTTCCCAGGACAAAAAGCTAGCATGTATCCTCCCAGATGGAAGGGATTTGCCATTGTTGGTTCCTAAGACTACTGTTTCTTTCTGTCCGTAGGTGCCTGTAGGCTAATATGGCACAGGGAACCTCGTGGAAGATGCTTGTCATGTAGATTGTGAGCCGAGACCCTGTAGGGGTGGAGTGTGGGGACAGTCCCAGAGAGCAGTTTCCAGGCTCTCGACCTCATGTGGAAAGGTGCTGGCTCAGGTAGTAGATGGCCGTCAGCTGTGGCTAGTTGGCCATCAAGCTGTAACAGTTAGCCAATTAGCCACTGATAACTGCTGCGGCTGTGGTGGTTAGTCAGTCGGTTGATTGATTGGTAGGCAGAGAAGCACACAGCAGGTTGCAGGTTGTGTGAATCCAGCCTCCAGTGAGACTATAGTGGTATGACTCCCCTATCTATGGCTCTATGGGTGTTCCTTTTTGGCCTAGCCATATTCTGCATTCTTATGTGAGGAGCAGGACTAGAAGCCCTGCAGGCCGCCCCACACGACAGTTCAGCACATTTATCAGCTTTTTAAAATTTATGAATTGTTATTTATTTTATCATTTGAAATAAACATTCACTTTCTACCTAATTTTTGTTGGGAGACAGTTCTCTATGGGTTTCTCACATTTCTGCACATCTTAAGAGCAGGAGCACAGACAGCTTTTCTTCAGGACAATCTTCTCAGGAACGTTTGTTTGGTGAACAGCTTTGGAAGAACGAGTTTCTGTTCCCCACAGGGCAGAGGGAGATATGTCTGCTGATCAGTGTAATAAAGACAATGACTCCCACCTGGCAAATATTGGGCAGGTTTGCTGGCAGCCTGTGGGGACAGAGCCCCAAAGAGCAGTTTCCAGGCTCTCGGCCTCACGTAGAAAGGTGCTGGCTCAGGTAGTAGATGGCCATCAGCTGTGACTAGTTGGCCATCAGTTGTAACCAGTTAGCCATTAGCCACTGATATAACTGGTATGACTACACCGGCAAATGGAGTTGGTTTGTTGGCAGAGAAGTGGACGGTGGATTGCTGCTAGCAAGTGGGGTTAGTAAACATGGATGGCAGATTGCGGATTGTGTGGATCCTACTTCCTATGTCTCACCTGGCTGCCAGTGAGACTGGGGTGCAGGAAGACCCATCGTTGGGGTACTGGTGGATGTTTTCTTTTGTGTCTCAATGAGCCGCCAGTGAGAATATAGTGGTGTGAGCCCCCTATCCATGGCTCTGTTGTTGTTCCTTTTTGGCCTCACCATGTCCTGCGTTCTGGTGCAGGGAGTGGGATCTGAGGCCCTGCATTACACAGCCCCATTAAAGACTGGGGTTTTCCAAGCTTGAGGTTCCTCAACTGCAATGCAAACCCAACTGTGTGCATCATCCACTTGGTCCCACCCAACAGCACCTGTGGACCTGGGGACAAAAGGAACTTAGATGAATATGAAGCTCATGTTGCCTATTGTGCTGTGAGTAATAAAGTAATAAAATAAACTAATAAAATGTGGTGAGAATGTAAATTGATGGAGCCTCTATGGAAAAAAAGTATGGAGGTTCCTCAAAAAATTGAAAATAGAATTGCCATCTGATCCAACAATTCCACTTCTGAGTATTTATCCAAAAGAAATGAAATCACCATCTCAAAAAGATATGTACACCCATGTTCAATGCAGCATTATTTACAATAGCCAAAACATGGAAACAACCTAAGTGTCCATCAATGGATAAATTAAGAAAATGTGTGATATATATCACACAATGTATATATAGATGTATATATATATATATATATATATATATATATATACACACACACACATATATAGGTATATATATATATATATATACACACATCTCTCTATATATACATCTATATATACATTGTGTGATATATATCACACATTTTCTTAATTTATCCATTCCATTATATATATATATATATATATATATATATATATATATATATATATATATATGTATATATAATGGAATATTATTATTCGGCCTTAAAAAAGAGGGAAATCCTGCCATTTGCAACAACATGGATGGACCTTGAGGGCATTATGCTAAATGAGATAGAGAAAGACAAATAATGTATGATCTCAGTTATATGTGGAATCTAAAAAAAGCCTAACTCATAGATACAGACAACAGGTTGGTGGTTGTCAGAGGTTGGGGTTAGGGGAAGTGCAAAACATGTGAATAGGGTCAAAAGGTACAAACTTAGTTATAATATAAATCATTGGAAGCTAATGTACAGCACAGTGACTATAGTTAACAATACTGTGTTGAATATTTGAAAGTTGCTAAGAGAGTAGATCTTAAAAGTTCTCATCATAAGAAAAAAATTTGTAACTATGTGAGGCAACTCATGTTAACTAAACTTACTGTGGTAATCATTTCTCAATATATTCATACATCAAATCATTATGTTGTACACCTTGGAGTACAACATAATTACATGTCAATTATATCTCAATAAAACTAGGAAAAATATGTCTTGGCAGGAACAAGATTGAGACCTGCTTGCTTCTCTATGTCTCTATGCCTCTGACCCAGGAGCCTCATATCTACTGCCAGCATCCATGAAACTGGGGCAGGCTAACTTGTCAGCTTGCAAGCTAGGTAACATCTCCGGCTCTTCAAAGTTCTTCGTGGTTTTGTATTTGTAATTTGAAATTTATTTTCTTAAAGAGGGACATCAAAATTGTAAAAGCTTCAAGCCCCACAAAAGTGGGATCCACCCTGAGTTTATTTATGATGCTTTTTTGTATCAGTCTCCATATCCAATAGAATGTTACATTGATTTCCTGTATTGGGAACTATATTGAATTTAGTATTCTTTTCTAGCTACTCCTATCTGCTGCCTTCCCTTCATAAATAATACATAGCCCAGTTCTCAGCTGTGTACCATGAAACACTTGTGTGCGGTGATCAGTTGTCAGGCATATCACAAATAATTTGTTACTTATAATAAAAGTAACAAAGCTTGTGGATAACATTCTTTAAAAAAGATTGGGGCTGGTTCAAGCTTACCTCTATAATGTCATACTTTTAAAGATGTATTCCTATATTTATCAGGATTCTTTCAGCTCCAAATACGAAAAAACCTAACTCAAATGCTTAAATAACAAGGAAATGTATACTCACTTTTATGGTAATATGCCTAGGAGCATGGGGTCGTCTCCATGGCTGATTAATTCAGTGACTTCACAACCACATCAAAGTGCCAGGTCTTTTCATTCTTCCGCTCAGCCATCTACAACCTGTCAACTAGCTCTCCTCAAGATTACAAGATGGCAGCAACCCCTATAAGCATTATGCCCTTCACACAAAGGGTCAGAAGCAGAAAATGGGCTCTCTCTTCCTTGGGTCTTTTTTGAAGAGCAAAGACTTTTTGCAGAAGGTCTATCCTCCCCAAGATTTCCCTGTATGTGTCATTGACCAGATTTTGGTCATCTGTCATTTCCTAAGCCAATTACTGACAAGGAGAATAGAATCTGAGTGATTGGCATAGATAAATCAACATTCTCTCCCTGGTCCTGATGCTTGGGCAAGTTTTATCTGAAGCACATGACTTCACAGAGTAATATGAGTATCTTGATAAAATTCAGAGTTCTGTTAGCAGAAAAGAATAATGCAGTCTGAATCCCACCCTCATTGTAATGAATGCTTTTCAATACAGACAGTCCTCCCTGTGTGGTTCTGATAAGCAGAAATTTCAGTTACCACAATTTTGTTAAACAACACCATTTCCCCAGCAGTTCAAATTTCCCTTACAGTGGTATATTAAGTATGAGCAATTGCATAAAGTACAAACTTCACAGCTAGCTCTTCAGTCCAGAGATCACTGAATAAATACCAAGTGTGCATCTTCATCAGTGACCACCATGTCTGTCATGGACACACTGAAGAACAGCATGGACACCCACCAAAGTCTGGTATGGATGTCAAGACTGATGCCACTACGCACACAGCAAGAATGTGTGCTTGTTATTTACATAATTGAAGCTTTCTGAGGAGGACAGGGTAGGCTCCCAAGCCAGTTCGAAAACCCGCTTGAGAGCAGAGGGGAGGAGACTAGTTCAGGGGTTAGTGTGCTCAGGGGGTGGGCTAGGGTGAGAGCTCCTGCAAGTAGGCAGGGGCTTGCTTCGTTTGAATCTCCCACCACTGTCAAAGGAGTACCTGGGCTTTCTTATCAGTTTGCCCAGATGTTGGACACAAGGTTTAAAAGATGTTAGCAGTCAAAAACATTAAAAAATGGAGTCAGATTCTTCATTACAACATCACTCCTTTCAAAGTCTGTTGGTAACTGGTCACTGTGTTATTCAGTTCCCACACAGACAGCAAAGTGTCACTGTGTCACCTCCTCATCTCTCAGTGCTAAACCCATAAGACGTTTTACAAAAAATGGATAGTCAAAAGAGGAAACTGGCCAACAAAGATGAAATACAGCAAAGAAACAAAAAGTGATAGTGCTGAAAGTAAAATTCTAATCTACATAAGTGAAGTTATAGAAGAACCAGTTGACCAGGGGACTGGTGACTCTGCCGGTTTCCAAGAGATTTTAGATGTGCAGACAGAGGAACTAAGCGAAGACCAGCTTCTCAACATAAAGGAGCAAAACAATTGTGATGAAAAGGATTAAGATGATCCAGAGGAAGTGATGCCAGGAAAAAAATGTAACATTAAATGAACTTTTGGAGATATTTCATAACATTGAAAGCTCAAAGAATAAAGTGTTGGAAGCAGATCCAAGCTTACAAAGGAGTATGACAATTCACCACGGCATAGAAAAGACGTCTACTCCTTACTGTAAGTTATATGACAAGAAGACAAGCACTGCTCAAGCTATTCTTGATAAATTTTCTACCAAGATATAAAACACTTTAATTCTCAATATTTCTGATGTTTTAAGTTAGTGTCCTAAATAAATATTAGTTTTACTATTTTTTTATTTTTTTTTGTACATTTATAACCCCAAAATTAGAGGTTCCCAATGTTTTGACAAAAATTTGTAAAGGTCATGGAACAATCATATTTTCCTCATTGATTATGAAGATCATTTTGCACTCCTTGAGCTTTCATGTTTATTTTTATGGTCCCTCAATGCCATGCAAAGCGAGAAGTACCTGTATTTATTCTACTTGTCTGTTATGTAATATTTGACTCTTGATCATTCCCACCTTTGTAAACCACAATCCTCCCATTTCTCTGTACCCCATTATCTCCAGAGTCCTCCCTCACTCCCTGAGCAGAAGCCTCTCTTCCTTTGCCTATCTTGTTAATATCAGTGATCCCTAGATTCTGTCCTTGACTCTTTGTTTTTTACTCTACATCCTCTTCCAGTTCCAGCCTTTTGAAAAAGTTGCAACTTCTCTGTCTTAGGTGGTGACGATGGTGTTCAGATGATAGTGAAGAAAGGGGGACTTGCAAAATGGTAGGAAGGAATGGGGAGTAGGACTGTGGGGTATCCCCTTTATTTCACAATCTGTATTTAGGACAGAGTCAGAGAAGCCAACTAACTTCATCAACATGAATGTCTCTGATAACGTCATTCATTCTTTCACAAATGTTTGCTGAATTGTACTATATATCTGGTACAGTTCTTTATAATGGAACATTAGGTAGTGACAGACTTGTGTAAAGCAGCATATATGAATTTTAACTGTGCCCTCTGGAGGTACTACCCAAACCTCTACCATTTAACCCATTAATTATTATAGTAGAAGAAATGACTGAGCTGCTTTATGAGGAAGATATTTTATTCTGGGCAAGAGCATCTTCATCGCGGAGAGCCATGCCACCCTCATCTGCCTATTAGGACAGGCAGTGCTATAAATCAGAATGGACGTAATTAAAAATCTTGAGATTACCTTTGCAGATGTGTTTTGCTTTGTGAAATCGTGGTATTCCCAAAAAGTCATGCATAAATCAGTTTAATTCCTTACATTTACACACTTAGTTATGGTTTACAACAGACTTTGCATAGATTGTTAGTTGATTTTTTTCCTGACAACGCTAAATGGCAAGAGGGGCACTACCCTCATTCCTGTAGAAGAACAGAGAAATCCACAGCTCAGAGTGGTTCCCTTATTTTAAGTGACAGAGCTGTGTTTAAATAGAGATCCGATAATATTTTAAATATCCCTAGAACTACTGAAAAGATTTCTGTTGTGATTACTTTAGGAAAGCTAAGAATTCTCTTGTAAGTGTAAACTTCCAATTTACTTTGTGGGTAATGCTAGAGTTATACAAATCAGTTTTGGAGGATAACATCCACATGTGGTATGCATTACTAAACCCAGTTCTAAATGCAGCTGAAATTGGTGGGTTACGTGATCATTCTCCGCAAATGCGCCAGCTCCTATCATGTTTAGAACCTTGTGTTCTGAGGTGCTCAGGTTCACACTGAGGAAATTGCTAAACAAATTCTTGGCAAGGAAATCAGAGCAGGGCTTTTCTGTATCCTTAAAGCCTTTCAAATAGAAATGGCAAAATATACTGAGTCCATAATTCCTAAACTTCTGGACTTTCAATCTTGGAGTTTCTTACTACAGTTTGAGTTCTAACTCATTTGCTTCCCCCAAGGAGCATGCCATTATTTTTAAAGTTAAACAGAACAAAAACTTCCTAACTTTGAATGAGGCAGCAATCGGGGCTAAAAATAATTGATTTCGTGTATTTCATGTGGAAAATGGAAGATACACATGATAGGGAAAGACCAATCAGACGTGCGCGGGGCTTCTACCAGTAAGTGGGGGTGTGCTCGAGAGCGGGGCTTGACAGGAACCCCAAGTTGGCCAGGTGTGACGGTGGAGACTTGGCTGAGGGACTTGCGGGCGTCCTGGCAACATTGTGAATTGCGGCAGTGCTTTGGGAGTCAGTATTTTGAGAGCGTAATAGATCTGGGGAACAGATGGCTAATAAACGGGCATGGTGTCTTAGGACTGCTCAGTGAAAGCAGGGAGAAGGGGAAATGTAGAAGAGAAAGGGAAAACAAAAGAGCCGACAGAAAGAAAAGAGAAGGAAAAAAGAGGTGGCAAGCTGCACGCAGTGGAAACAGAGCAGAAGGGGTACAAGGAAGCGTAGGAGGTGAAGAGAGGTGGGCAACGGCAGAGGCGCGCAGGACACGGCGGTCCTCCTGCCCGCAAGGGGCGCGCGTGCGCCGGACCTCCCGCCCGGCGCGAGCCCAGCCGCTCCGCCCACCCTCCCCGCGCCTGCGCTTCCTGCCCCTCCTCGTCCGGGATGCTGCTGCCGCTGCTGCGGAGTAGCTGCTTCCCTTCCTCCTCTCCTGGCGGCGGCGGCGGCGGCGGCGGCAGCGGCGGCGGCGTGGACGGGGACGCGGGGAACCGGCCAGCGGCGCAGCTGCAGCGCGGAGTCCACGGGCCACCGGGGCCGCTCGAGCGGGCGGACGCCGAGCTCCGGGCCGACCCCCGGCGCACGGCGGAGGCCCAAGGGGCGCCGGAGCCCGGGGCGCGCGGCCCGGGGGCGGGCGGCTGCGGGCGGCGGGCCGAGCGGGAGCCGTATGCGTGCATGGATCCGGGCAGCGCGCTGCAGAGGCGGGCCGGGGGCGGCGGTGGTCTGGGCGCGGGCTCCCCGGCGCTGTCGGGTGGCCAGGCCCGCCGGAGGAAGCAGCCCCCCAGGCCGGCTGACTTCAAGCTGCAGGTCATCATCATCGGCTCCCGCGGCGTGGGCAAGACCAGCCTGATGGAGCGCTTCACCGACGACACCTTCTGCGAGGCCTGCAAGTCCACCGTGGGTAAGGGCTCTGGGGCTGGGCCCTCCTGCCGTCGGCGCTTTCTCTGTCGGCCTCGTTCGCATCGCCTGTTAGCCTTTTTCCAACTATATGGCCTTGGATGGCCTTGCATTAGGTGGATGGGCCTCTCGGTGACATCTAGGGGGAGGGGGCGGCGGCCCCTTGGAAGCCCTTTGATCCAATTCCCAAAGCCAGACGGAGAAATTTTGGTGTAATCTCCACGCATACTTGCCCTTGGAGCCTGCTGGCGCAAACCTCTCGCACGGCCCCAGTCGGAGCGTCTCAGCGTCCCCTCTCGCACCCTCCAGCGGCTGTCCTGAGGCCAGGGTGATTGATGCATTGGTCCCTTTCAGCTCTGGGACACTGTGAGCATCTCTCCACGGAAACTCCCAGCCCTAATATTAATCACCCAAGAAAAAGGTCGTGCGAGGTGGGCAGCAGGTATGTAGTGTAGTGAAGCTGTGCCCCTGGCTAGAAGCCAAAGTGGGTCATCTGTAGTGAGTTTTGGTGCCTTAGCTTTGCCTCCAGAAGAGTATTTCTACAGTAAACCAGGGTTTATTTTCTAATTTTGAACTCTCTTTTATAAGGCGCTAAAATAACGAAGTTTAAAAATCCCTGTGGAGCGCCTATGGAGAATATTAAGTCTAAAACTACACAAAATGTCTTGCCTTAACTATAAAGGCAGGGCAGAGGGACCTCAGCTGTCCTTGTCCTTGTCCATGACCTCAACGCAGGTACTCACAAAAGTGGAGACAAGTCTTCCAGTACCTCCCAGCTACTGTGAAGTACAGCAGTGATGTAATACAGGAGCACTCCAGGTCAGGAAGTATAGTGTCCTCAGGACCTCAAATTGAAACTGCAGGGGATATTTTTTTCATGAAATCAAATGTACAGGACTCAGTGTAGGTTTGTCAGGTGGGTGTGAGTAACAGTTGTTTCCATGGAAAACCACTTAAAAGCTGTCAAAGCTGCGGGAAACCCATAGATGAGGTGGTTCTTCAAAATAAAGGGCAGTCACATTCATTGGTAGGCCAGGAGGGGAAGTACAAAAAAACATTGAATAGTACTTTGAAATTCAGAATTAAAAGTATCATTTCTCATTTTTGTATATATATTTAGTATTGTAGGTAGTTCCAAAGCAGTACAATTTGGGAATTAATTGGTTTTAAATTTCCATGTAACAAAAAAAAATACTACATTTAAAATGTCTTAATAGAAAATTAATCCCCCAAATTTTATACTGTCTTTTTGTTTTGTTTGTGACAATTTGTTTCCCTTAAAGCTTTTTTTGGAATAGATCACTCTGGAAATACTTGTACTCTCTGTATCCTGTTTGTTTTTAAATATTGGCCTTGGGACCTTGATATTAAAATTCAGTAGCATAACTATACCTGTTTCAGATATCCAGTCTTGGGTCATATAATGAGGGTTTATACTGTTAGTTTAGTACCTAACATAAATAAAAGAGTTAAAAGTAGTTCAGAATTACCATCTGTTTCGGCTCCACACTTTAAATGTATAAAAATGTGTGATGAAGAGAAATCGGCACAGGCACTAATGAATGGGTGGGTAACAGGGCTTGGGTGGATGAAAGTAAGATAAGAGATGGATGAGCCAGAGGTGTGCTTTAGAGTGGGACAGAGGGGAGATGGAGAGGCGTTTTCTAACGGGGGGCCACAGTGGAGCAGCACCCCCACATTCTGCAAAAGACTCGTTAGGGGACTTGAGGAATGAATGCTTCAAGACCTTGACTGCCACGCCAAGGAGTATGGACCTTATCCTACGGCAACTGCAGCATGAAGTCTCTGAGTACAGCTTTGCATGGAGGCAGTGCAACTGATTGGCCAGGATTCCATAGGATATTTGGGAATGAGGAAGAAAGTGGGAGGCAAGGAAACCAGACATTTTCTTCCTCCGTCTTCTTAACAAACAAATACATACACTTAAACATCCACATACTCTCTTCCACAACTACCATTTTGAGGTTCCTTGTGCAGTTGGATTCCTGTGTAGCTCATTTTTGTTTCCTCCATATGTAGCCTACAGTACTTGGCTTGGTAAGTGTTTATTAATTGTGGGAAGTTGAGAGAAAAATGATAACTTCTGGTCTGATCCAGAGTGTGAAGGCACTTTAAGAAAGCTAATTAACCCCCTTCAAGCTCTGCCTCTGAATTGCTTTTTCCTTCCACTTATCAGATCACTTAATGAGCACTTAATGTGTTTTGGGTGCTATGCTACCCACTGGGGACTCAGTGGTGCAAAGGACATAATCTTCCCAGATATGGCCCAGAGTCCTGGGGAACAAGATGATCCAAGGGTAGAGATGTGTACAGAATATTTGGGGAGCCCCTCCAACCAAAGGTAGGGTGAGGACTGGTTAGGGGAGGCTTCCTCCCCATTGGAGTGCTGTAACAAATTCATTCCTCAAGTTCCTTTAGAAAAATGCTACTTAAATATGGCATTGGGCGTGGTGTAGAATTGTGATTACCTCACCTGAATGCCTGCCATCAGAGCAATTAACTCATAGGTTCTTCTGGGGCCAGTTTGTCGAGTTTCATCTCCATGTAGTACACTCAGATTTACACAGAGAAAGATTCCCTTCCACAGTAGCACCTACCCTTACCCGTCTGGACTTGCAGATGTGCTCTGCTCATGACAGCAGGATCTGGAAAATACCATGCACCTTGCAACAGGGAGGCTAAGAGTCTGAGCATATGCAGACCAAGGTGCTTCACTGAAGTGATGGCCTGTGTAATTCAGAGGCTAGAAGAAGAAAATGCCTCCAAAGTGCCTTTTTAAAGTGAATCAGACTCACCTGGGCCTTCTATAAAAGATTGTAGTGGAAATCCCAAGGGATTTGAGATAATGAACCTATTTTGTAAAACTAAATGAGCAGAATGTTGATTTTTTTAAAAATTATTAATCAGATCAGAAGTTGATTTGGTTTATAAGACACACAAAATTCACCGGAATAAGAAAAGCTAAAAAGACTGTTTTTAATAATTGACTAATGGAAATTGTCTAGGTGGAATATTATTTTCAAATGGTGTCTTGTATTCATGGGATTGAGTTACTTAGTCTGATATAGACAGCATAATTGACAGGTTCTTTAAAAAATACAGGAGCAGTGTTTTGAAGTTTGAGAAATGGATAAGAAGAACTAATTGGCTGTAGAAATTCACAACTAGCATATATTTAAAAAAAACCATGAAATTGTTTGTCAACCTTTGTTTTATTTCTATGTAACTGTTGGAAGCTAGCTGCTAATTTTGTTTGGATTGAAATGGTTTTACCAGACAGCACCCAACACTACTCCAGCAGCTTTGCATTCTAGAAAAAAAACTAGAGTAATATTGAGGCGCCTGGGCTCTTGATTTAGGCTCTGCCAAAGTAATTTAGTTGTTAGACATATAAAATATAGCATTCTATTAGTAGCTACAATCTGTTGAGCATTTACTATGTACCAGCAAAAGCACACTTTCTAATCCTCACAACAATCCTGAAAGTTATCCTCATTTTACAGATGAGGAAAGAAAGGTCCAGAAAGGAAAACAGCTTAGCCGCTGTGGCACAGCTAGTCAGCAAGTGGTCAGGGGCAGGGCTACAATGAATTCCAGCTGTCTTGTGCCTTAGCTTGCCTTGAGATTTATATTTACTTTGTGTTGTGACATTTCTAATTGATCAGAATCATGAAGCCCTTTCCAGCTTATCTAATTTGATCCTCCCTACGGCCCTGTGAAAATCGTGATGTCATTGATTTATGGTATCAATGAAATTGACTTTTTCTATGGCTCTGTCATCACTTGTCAACTTGCCTACTGGGTATTAAAATAATGCTCTAAGAATTAAATTGTTTATCTGAACATTGAGTCACATATCTTAAGCCTTTTACATATTTATTAAAAACTTCCCCAAATTTAGTATTTTAAACAGAGGAAAAGTAGCAGTAAGGCGGTCTAGACCAGAATTCTGATTTTCCTGGGCAGTGAAATTTCCCCCAAAGTGCTGGAGGCCAACATAGGATTACCAGTTCTTTTATTTCACCAAGGAAGGACATTTGGAAATGAAGTAGACCCCTGCAAAATTGGGAAAGACAGAAAATCATAATTTAAAAGGTTTTTGAATTTAGTTCTGAGACCCTCTGTACGCTGTCTTTGTTTTTCTCATTTTGCAGCAGTGCGTTGAACCCTGAGAGTAACTGGTCTTAGAAGATGATAGCGCTTTACTGAAGCCGTTTTCACTCCGTTACCTGCTGTAGTCCCTGTGTTCTCTGAGATCACATTCCTTTTGAGTCCTATGTTGAGATGAGGGTACACACTCAGGATGCCTGTTCCCAGGGTGGGGAAACTTCTGTGATGCAGGTGACTGCATTTTATCAGAAGCAGCAGTTGAGCTGGAAGCAGAATCCAGAGGTCCACGGAACAAGTGAATGTAAATCCCCGGCAGAAAGGCCTGTGGGTTTGGCTTTGAATATTAGGTGACATGATCAGTGAAATGCAGTCCAACGAGTGACTGGTCACTTTACCTACAAGCAATGGAACCGCTGTCAAGGGACATTAAATAGTCGTACTTTATTCTCGAAACTTAAATCAGAGGAACCCCGGAATGAATGTCTAGAACTAGATTTGAATTCTATCTAAGCTGTGTATTTTATTTTGCTCTTCTGTATTTATATGTAGTCTTCCAAGCCGTAGCTGAACTGCCTGAGTGTTTCACTTAAAAGAGAGAGAAATTCGTCCAGAATTCCCACTCCAAAAGCCCAGCACCATGGGCTCTGCAGTGTCATTTCACTCCCCTGCCAAAATGATGTAACACGATGACTCAGGGAGATGTGAATGTGAAAGGAACTGATGCATCTTGGTTAACATTTAGTTTTTGTACCAGCATATGCCATGTGTTGTGTAATTAGGTTTATTCAATGATCTTAATGCAAACCAATAGGTTTGTGGAGAAGTGTGTCGGTTTTTGTGAAATAAAATAGCTGTCTTTCAAAGAAAGTATTGAAGTGTAGTTGCGGTGAGGTTGTTTAGGTTGAATACAAATCTATTTAAAGACCTGGCTTAAGTGCATTCAGGCTTTCACTTTTCTGCACTGGCACTGAAGAAGAAAGAGTTCATTATGCATGATAGAGATCCAGATTCTTAGAGATTGCTTTTCTCCCTCCAGCCTGTGCAGTCTTCCAGGAGCAGTCTGTTAACAGATCTTGAAACTGGCTTGAGAAGGCAGACTTGGTTCCTTTGAGAACTGATAGGTCCAAATTATTCACCAGGCTTGGGTGCCAGATACATTGTTCTAATTAAGTATTTGTTTCAATTTGTAAAGAAAACAGCTTTGTACAGTAGTCCGCAGATATTTTTGAGAGGCTGTTCATATTTATGTGAGACACCATTCTGCTAACCATTTTATAGGACACAAAACTAACACCTGCTCACCTGGCTTGTCCTTTTCAGAAAGGGAAGTGAGTCATGGAGATAGCCATAATAAAATGTTTAGAAAAAGGTAAAATGCTATGCTTTTGTACTTCAACAAAGGAAAAATTTGATTTTTCCTTAGGTTCTTTTATTGCACATCTTTGACATTTGGAAAATAATTTGGAAAACCAAAACTGCAGTCCTAAAATAGTGCCCTTAATTAAATGTAATTATTATTTTTAAATATCCTTTCCTTTAAAATGAGAAAATAACACAGACTTAACAGAATACTACATTCCATAGAAAAACCTTTGCCCCCCCCCGCCCCTCCCAACCTGACACCCTCCACTGTTTGGTTACTGGTGCTTACATAATGCCTTCTTAGTTTACAAAACAAAACAACAACCTGAAACTCCACCTTAGGCAAGCTTATGATGGAAGTAGCTGATGAATGAAACTCGCCTGGGTTTCCCAGCTCAATTTAATGCAGAAGCTTCAGGACCCACTAAGCCAGGACTCAGGTGAAGGAATGGGCCCTTCTAAATGAGCAGTTTGTTCTGCTGTCTCCCATGTGCTGTCTCCCCACTGTAGGCTTGCTACACAAACTCGGCTCTTATTGACTGCCCAAGAATCACACACCTACCATCTAATTTCCACTTGTAATTTTTCACTTAAAAAGAAAAACACTTGACCTTCTCCTTGGCCACTACTTGCGTTCTAGGTGCTCCCCAGGTGAGGGGATATTATGGGAAGAGTGTGGATTTCAGAGGTGGGCTCCCAGTCCTGGATGTAAGTGCCAGCTCTACCACAAGCTATCAGTGTCTTTCAGCGAACAGCTTAACTTCATTTTCCTCATTCATAGAAAGAAAAAAACGAACAAACAAAAATAAGTAGGACTTACACTTTTTTCCCATCTTCTGGTACAGGAGGAATAAATGGGGGTAAAATATCTTAATGTACCTAGCCTAGAACAGGCAATTATAAATGTCAGTTATGTTCTCTTCTAATTTATATCACAGATGCAAAAACTCTCAAACACTCCAAAAAATAACCTGTTAGCCTACCGTAGTAAAATATATACAGGTTAGTATGAAATATCAAAATGTAAAAACATGGCATGGGAAAATACAAAATCATTTAACAGTCCTTGTAGTTTTATGGACCCAATCTGAGTAGTAGTAATGTTTACATTTTTTGCATAAGAAGAAAATACTACTGACCCAGCATTTGACCATCTGAATTTTGTTTTTGTTTTGATTTTTTTCCCAAGATCCTCCTTCCCCATAAAGGTTCTCTTCTTGTGACCAGGAGGTCAGAATGATAAGGGTCTGTAACCAGGGAGCGGAGGAAGGCCTGCACTTGCTGGAACCGTCTGTCCAAGCCCGCCAGCATCCCTCACTCTTACAGTATTTCCCTAGCCATGCAAAATTCTTTTTTTTTTTTTTTCAATTGGGGAATGTTGGGCAACAGTGTGTTTCTCCAGGGCCCATCAGCTCCAAGTCAAGTCGTTGTCCTTTAATCTAGTTGTGGAGGGTGCAGCTCAGCTCCAAGTCCAGTTGCTGTTTTCAGTCTTTAGTTGCAGGGGGCGCAGCCCACCATCCCATGCAGGAATTGAACTGGCAACCTTGTTGAGAACTCGTGCTCTAACCAACTGAGCCATCCAGCCGCCCGCAAAATTCTTTTTTAACATTAAGTATATGTTATACTTCCCTTCCAGTTATTCCTTCCTTACACATCAGATGAGGCTGTGCAGGGTGGGGCAGAGCCTGGAGCCTTTCAGCCCAGGTTCAAATCTATGCTCCATTACTTATCAGCTTGATGACCTTGGGCAAGTTATTAACCTCTGACTCCATTTTTTTGTCTATAGGACAATAATAATATCTGCCTCATAAATTTGTTCAGAGGATCTACTGCAGCGAGTTAATGTATACTTATAAAGCTCTTAGACTAGTACGTGAAGCATAGTCAACACCACAAAAGAGTTCTTAATAATTTTATTATGTAGAGAAAAGCCCCTTTCTGTAAAATTCTTTCATACGCGTATACTTCATAGAAATGGAATTGCCTGTTCTGATGGGCTTGGAGGTGGTGCTTGTACTCAGTTCCCCAGACATTTACTTTGATAACCTCAGTCTCTCCTCTCCCTGCCTGATGTAGTTTGTGGTGTCACTGTGTGTGTTCCAGTGAGTGCAAGGGTCTCTCCTGTGCCCCTGCACATGTCGGACACAGAGACTCTGTGTGGTCTTTATGTGCTGGAGTGGAGGCAGGTCCAACCTGGTTGGAAGAGAGGCAGATCTTATTAAACTTGGATAGACATCGGATATCCTCAGGCCTGATAAGCATGCTTTGATGGCATATAGTCATTTTACTATTTTACTGGTACCTACTTCTAGACGATGAGACTATTTTAGTTATACTACTTAGTTTTTATGTCGTTCAGTATTCACAACGAAGTGTAAGAAAAAAGCCAGATAATATTAAATAATAGGATTTGTCAAGTTCAGGGGCCTTCAGTACAGGAATTGAAAGATGGTCTACTGAGGGGAATGAGGGTAGATGAGGGTAAAGGGGATCAAATATATGGTGATGGAAGGAGAACTGACTCTGGGTGGAGAACACACAATGGGATTTATACATGATATAATACAGAATTCTATACCTGAAATCTATGTAACTTTAACAATTGTCACCCCAATAAACTTTAATTAAAAAACAAAACAAAAGAAAGATGGTCTACTGACAGCCAGTTTGTATTACCTTCTTTTTTTAAAAAAATTTATGGGGGTGAAAATTGTTAGTAAAATTACATAGATTTCAGGTGTACAATTCTGTATTACATCATCTATAAATCCCATTGTGTGTTCACCACCCAGAGTCAGTTCTCCTTCCATCACCATATATTTGATCCCCTTTACCCTCATCTCCCACCCCCTCTGGTAACCACTAAACTATTGTCTGTGTCTATGAGTTGTTGTTTCTCATTTGTTTGTCTTGTTCTTTTGTTGTTTTTGGTTTATATACCACACATCAGTGAAATCACATGGTTCTCTGCTTTTTCTGTCTGACTTATTTCGCTTAGCATTATAATCTCGATCCATCCATGTTGTCACAAATGGTCCTATTTCATCTTTTCTTACTACCGAATAGTATTCCATTGTGTATATATACCACAACTTCTTTATCCATTCCTCTATCGAAGGACATTTTGGTTGTTTCCATGTCTTGGCCACGGTAAATAAAGCTGCAGTGAACATTGGAGCACACGTGTCTTTATGGCTAAATGTTTTCAGATTTTTTTGGTACATACCCAGGAGAAGAATTGCTGGGTCATATGATAATTCTATTTGTAATTTTTTCAGGAGCCTCCATACTGCCTTCCATAACGGCTGCACCAGTGTGCATTCCCACCAACAGTGTATGAGGGTTCCTTTTTCTCCACAGCCTCTCCAACACTTGTTACTATTTGTCTTGTTGATGATAGCCATTCTGACTGGGGTGAGGTGATATCTCATTGTGGTTTTTATTTGCATTTCTCTGATGATTACTGATGTTGAGCATTTTTTCATATGTCTATTTGCCATTTGTATGTCCTCTTTGGAGAAATGTCTCTTCAGGTCGTCTGCCCATTTTTCAATTGCGTTGCTTGTTTTTTGTTGTTGTTGAGTTTCATGAGTTCCTTGTGTACTTTGGATATTAGCCCCTTATCGGAGGCACTGTTTGTGAAAATCTTCTCCCATTCAATTGGTTGCCTCTGTATTTTGTCGATGGTTTCTTTTGCTGTGCAGAAGCTTTTTAGTTTTATATAGTCCCATTCGTTTATTTCAGCTTTTACTTCCCTTGCCTTTGGAGTCAAATTCATAAAATGCTCTTTGAACCCAAGGTCCAAAAGTTTAGTACGTATGTTTTCTTCTGTGCAGTTTATTGTGTCAGATCTTATGCTTAAGTCTTTGATCCATTTTGAATTAATTTTGGTACATGGTGACAGATAGCAGTCCAGTTTCATTCTTTAGCACGTGGCTATCCGGTTCTCCCAGCACCATTTATGGAAGAGGCTGTCTTTCCTCCATTGTATGTTTTCTGCTGCTTTGTCAAAAATTATCTGTCCATATTTATGTGGTTTTATTTCTGGGTTCTCAGTTCTATTCCATTGGTCTATGTGTCTGTTTTTCTGCCAATACCATGCTGTTTTGATTATTGTAGCCCTGTAGTACAAGCTAAAGTCAGGAAGTGTGATACCTCCAGTATTGTTCTTTTTTCTTAAGATTGCTTTGCTATTCGGGGTCTTTTGTGGTTCCAAACAAATCTGATGATTTTTTGTTCTATTTCTTTAAAAAATGCCATTGGGATTTTGATGGGGTTTGCATTAAATCTGTATATTGCTTTGGGTAATATGGCCATTTTAACTATGTTGATTCTTCCAATCCATGAGCACGGAATGTCTTTCCATTTCTTTGTGTCTTCTTCAATTTCTTTTAAAATGTCTTATAGTTTTCAGCATACAGGTCGTTCACATCCTAGGTTAAGTTTATTCCTAGGTATTTTATTCTTTTTGCTGCAATTGCAAAAGGAATTGTTTTTTGTATTTCTTTTCTGAGATTTCATTGTTAGTATATAGGAAAGCAATGGACTTTTGTACGTTGAATTTGTAGTCGGCAACTTTACTGTATTCGTTTATTGTTTCTAATAGCTTTTTGGTGGAGTCTTTAGGGTTTTCTATATATAGCATCATGACATCTGTAAAGAGTGACAATTTAACTTCTTCATTGCCAGATTGGATGCCTTTTATTTCTTTCTCTTGCCTGATTGCTCTGGCAAGGACTTCCAACACCATGTTGAAAAGCAGAGGTGATAGGGGACAGCCCTGTCGTGTTCCTGATTGTAGAGCAAAAGGCTTCAGTTTTTCACCATTAATTATGAGATTAGCTGAGGGCTTGTCATATATGGCCTTTATTATGTTAAGGTATTTTCCTTCTATACCTATTTTATTAAGTGTTTTAATCATAAATGGATGTTGTATCTTGTCAAATGCTTTTTCTGCATCAATTGATATAATCATATGATTTTTGTCCTTTATTTTGTTTATGTGATGTATCACATTGATGGATTTGCAGATGTTGAACCATCCTTGTGCCCCGGGGATGAACCCCACTTGGTCGTGATGAATAATCTTTTTAATGCATTGTTGTATTCGATTTGCTAGAATTTTGTTTAGGATTTTTGCATCTGTATTCATCAGAGATATTGGTCTGTAGTTTTCTTTTTTTGTGTTGTCCTTACCAGGTTTTGGTATCAGGGTAATGTTGGCCTCATAAAATGAGTTAGGGAGTACTGTCTCTTCTTCAGTTTTTTGGAAGAGTTTGAGCAGGATTGGTATTAGATCCTCTTTGAAGGTTTGGTAGAAATCACTAGTGAACCCATCGAGTCGCGAACTTTTGCTTTTGGGAAGGTTTTGGATGACTGATTCAATTTCGTTACTGGTGATCAGTCTGCTTAGATTTTCCAGTTCTTCATGGTTCAGCCTAGGAAGGCTATATGATTCCAAGAACTTGTCCATTTCTTCTAGGTTATTGAATTTGGTGACATATAGTCCTGCATAGTATTCTTGGATGATCCTTTGAGTTTCTGTGACATCCGAGATAACTTCCCTTTTTCATTTCTGATTTTGTTAATTAGTGTCTTCTCTCTTTTTATCTTAGTGAGTCTAGCCAAGGGTTTGTCAATTCTGTTAATCTTTTCAAAGAACCAGGTCTTTGTCACATTAATTTTTTCTATTGTCTTTTTGTTGTCTATTTCATTTAGTTCTGCTCTGATTTTTCTTATTTCCTTTCTTCTGCTGACCTTGGGTTTCATTTGTTCTTCTTTTTCTAGTTCTTTAAGGTGTAATATGAGGTTATTTATTTGGGATTTTTCCTTTCACTGAGATAGGCCTGTGATGATATAAATTTCCCTCTTAAAACTGCTTTCGCTGCATCCCAAAAATTTTGGTAGGAAGTATTTCCATTGTCATTTGTTTCTATGTATCTTTTGATCTTTCCTCTAATTTGTTCTTTGACCCGGTCGTTCTTTAAAAGTATGTTGTTTAATCTCCATGTATTTGTGTTTTTTCCTGCTTTCTTTTTGTAGTTGATATCTCATTACAAAGCCCTGTGATCAGAGAATATGCTTGGTATGATTTATGATTTCAATCTTCTTAAATTTGCTGAGGCTGATTTTATGTCCAAATATATGGTCTATCCTTGAGAATGTTCCACGTACACTAGGAAAAAATGTATAGTCTGATGTTTTAGGATGAAGTTCTCTATATGTCAGTTATGTCCATTTCATCTAATGCGTCTTTTAGGGCTGCTATTTCGTTATTTATTTTCTGTTTGGATGATCTATCCATAGCTGTCAATGATGTATTTAACACGTTGCATACGGCGGGGTTTAAATCCCTCGTGAAGATTCTCGTGATCCGTACGAAACGTGTTAAGTCCCCTAGTATAGTTGTGTTTTGGTCAATTTCTCCCTTTAGTTCTGTTAGTATTTGCTTTGTATATTTCGGTGCTCCCTGATTGGGGGCATAAATATTGATGACTGTTATGTCTTCTTGTTGTATAGTCCCCTTTACCATTATGAAATGTCCATCTTTGTCTCTTGTTACCTTTTTCACCCTGAAGTCTGTTTCATCTGACATCAGTATGGCTACACCTGATTTTCTCTGGGTACCATTTGCCTGGAGTGTCAATTTCCACCCTTTCACTTTGAGTCTATGCTTGTCCTGGTAGCTGAGATGTGTCTCTTGGAGACAGCATATGGTTGGGTGTAGTTTTTTGATCCAATCTACTACTCTGTGCCTTTTTATTGGTGAGTTCAGTCCATTTACATTTAGGGTGATTATTGATATGTGAGGATTTACTGTCATGCTATCTTTAGTTTTCTGGTAAGACTGTGTCTCCATTGTTTCTTTGCCTTTTGTTGTTGTCTGTCATTCCTGTGTGGTGATATTCTATCATGTTTCCCTCTGTTTTTTATTACGGTATATATTTCAGTTCTGGATTTTTTTGAGTGGTTACCCTTAAGTTTATGTAAAAGAAAGTCCTATTTAGGGTATTCCATTTTCTTCAACACACTTACTTTTGCCATTCCCATATTCTGGTTAATGCTTTTGCTCTCCCCCTTTTTATGTTTTGGTTGCCACAAATTGTCCCTTTTGATGGTGGTCAAATAGCCTCGTTTAGTATTTCTTGTAGTGCAGGTCGTGTATTAGAAAATTCCCTCAGCTTCTGTATGTCTGGAAAAGTCTTTATTCCTCCTTCATATCTAAAGGATATCTTTGCTGGATATATTATTCTTGGCTCATAATTTCTCTCTTTCAATAGTTTGAATATTTGGTTCCACTCCCTCCTGGCTTGTAGAGTTTCTGCTGAAAAATCTGATGATAATCTAATGGGCTTTCCTTTGTAGGTTACTGTCTTCTTTTCCCTGGCTGCCTTGAGGATTCTTTCTTTGTCATTGATTTTAGACAGCTTCAATACAATGTGCCTTGGAGAAGGCCTGTTGGGATTGAGGTAATTAGGTGTTCTATTTGCTTCTTGGATTCGAGGATCCAGTTCTGTCCACAAGTTTGGGAAGTTCTCATCGACAATTTGTTTGAATATATTCTCTGTTCCCTTCTCTCTTTCTTCTCCTTCTGGTATGCCCATTATTCTTATATTGCTCTTTCTGATGGAGTCAGAAAGTTCTTGTAGAGTTCTTTCATTTCTTTTAAGTCTCAAGTCTCTTTCTTCTTCCATCTGTGTCATTTCCAGGTTTCTATCTTCGATGTCACTGATTCTTTCCTCCATCTGGTCAACTCTACTACCTAAGCTGGTTATTTCATTCTTAATTTCTTCTATTGAGTTCTTCATCTCCAGAAATTCTATTTGGTTATTTTTTAAAATTTCAATTTCTTTGGTAAAATGCTCATGTTGTACTTTGATTGTGTTTCTGAGTTCATTAAACTGCCTTTCTGTGTTTTCTTCCATCTCATTGAGTTTTTTCAGAACTGCAATCTTGAATTCTCTGTCATTTAAGTCACATATTTCCATATCTTTAAGTTCCTTTTCTGGAGACTTTTCACTTTCTTTCTGAGTTGTCTTGTTGCCTTGGTTATTCATGGCAATTGCTGATTTATTATTTCTCTTCCTAGACATCTACAGGAGTGGCTTCTGCAACAGCTTGATATGAAGAGGTCTTTCTTTTGTTTTCCAGTACTTGTTGGTAGAATGTTTTATTTTCTCTCCGAATGCAGCCTTTTTTTTCTCTCTCACATGGTAGTGCTATGTTTTCTCTGCACTATTCCAGCTTCTCACACAATGGGGGGATTCCCTGGGAGACGGGCTTCTCCTCTGTTAATAGTTCACCTGGGTCACAGGGTGCAGTGTGCGTGCGGGTATGCAGAGAGCTTTTGGAGTTCCAAAGCTCTTCCTGCTCCAGATTCAGAGCCTTGAGTTTCATCAGTTCTGTTTACTCCTGCAGGGATCCGTCCAGATAGGTGGGGCCAGGGGCGGGGTGAGTTGTGAGAGGTGGCCCAGAGCAATGGCGGTGACCACCACCACAGCCGGTCCTGCTTCCATAGCTCCCTCCCCTTTGCCGGAACTATTTGGGCTGTGAATCTGTGTCTGCGGTTCACAGTTCTCAGAACAGCAAATATTCTGTTGTTTTGATCTGACACTGCTACTGTTCCGCTTCTAGCACCAGGCAGGTGGGGGCGGGGCGAGCTCTGGGAGGGTAGGAGGGGGCAGCTAGTCTCAGTGCCTAAGGCTCCATTCTCTGCTGGGCAGTGAGGGTTTAAACCACCATTTTCATCCTTCTTCCCTGAGTCTTTTCTCCAAGGTCTTCCATGAGCGTTGGGTTCAGCCGTGTTATATGCTGCCCCCTCAGCCCTGTGGGCCATAAGCGGAGCCCTAGCAGTACGAGTTCTTCCCTCTCCCACAGCTGCGGTAGTTCCGGGACGCAGCGAGCTTGGCGCACTGAGCTAGGTCTGCGTCCTGCGCGGCTCCATCTCCGCACTTCTCCCTTCCTTCCTCCCCCGCTTGTGTGATTCGCCCACCTTTAGATGCATTCAGTAGTGGGCCTCTTCGTCTTGCCTGTCCACTGTGCAGGGAGTCCTTTGTGGAGTTACAGTTATTTGATTCGTTGTAAATTCCAGGGGAGATTTACAGAGGCTCACCTCACGCCGCCATTTTGATGAAGTCTCTGTATTACCCTCTTTTCCTTTATATAGTGCTTTTATTTTCTCTCTCAACTCAGTGAAAATGCTGGAAATCCTCTCTCTTAGTAGAAATATGATATCCAAAACTGGATGACACTGTATATCCTTGAAAGAAAAGCCACTTTACAAATTTAAGATGGTTGTTATAAAGTGGCAATAAAATCACAACCACTGTTTGAATTGAGATTTATTTCAAAGTCTGAAATCCTTCAACTTCCTGAAAACGTTAAGTAAAATAAAATAAAATCGTTGGTGGTGGGGTAGGGCAGAGAAGAAAAAGGGTAGGACGTCTGTTCAGCCGTAATCATAGGCATGGACCATGGTGTTATTTTTGCGTTTATTTAGCTTTTTCTGGAAAGGAATGTGCAGAAAGAAGCGTCTGTTTATTTTTGTTGTTTTCATTTTTGTAAGTTCTTATGTCCCAGCAAAAAGAAACACAGTGATGTTTTGGAAATGTTTTGTCTTAAGGAGAACTTACAGATCTTATCAGCACTAAATATACCTATTTTTGATGCTATTGCTAAGATTTATGAACTACAACTACAAAGAAAAAAGACAAATTGCAAAGTTAAGCTTTGCTCTTTAACAGCTTGATGGTGATTCTGGGTCATTTGCAGAACATTTCACTTTTCCTTTTCACTCATCTGACTTTCATTGTAACAACTTTTCATTGTGAACACTGTTATAAATTTGAGTCTAGGTTCAACCAGCATGTTCTTTGGCCTTAAAGCATATTACCTTGTCCTCTCCACTGGTGTTTTCCTCCGTAAGATGCAGATAACAGTGCACTCATTGGACTGCTGCAGGATTCCATGTGTTGGAGTCGGCACAGCATGTTTGACAGATATCCACTGTTGTTACTATTAAAGGTAATTAAGATCAAGAAGAAGACACAGTGACTCAAGTAGAGCATTCAGTGTACACCTATTGATTTGGGATTATAGCCCTGTGACTTATGTACTTCCTTTCTGATTAAAATATTTCTTCTAGAAAGACTTCTATAACGTTAGTAAGCTTAAAGAAAGGTAAGCTCCTGTTGGCAGAATAATTCACCTAGTGGACTACTTCCCATCTAAGTGACTGCATAATTGTAGGAGAAATGAAATACTCTGTTTCTGGAGTGATGTATGTATGCTGGGCACCCCTGCATTTCACTGCTGCTATCCTACCGCTCTGCCCACCAAACACACTATGAACATCTGCCCCCCTTACTACTTAAGTGTTTTCTTTGGGCTTTAAAAAAAAAAGAAATGAGTTCTGAATTTCCCTAAATTTTCCAAAAAGAGTCAGCATTTCTCCTTACATATCTAGCATTTGGTGGAGAAGAAGGGGCGGGTGTCCATTCTTCAGATTTATTGAGTTGCTATTGTGTGCCAGGCAGTGCCATAGACTTTCGGGAGTCAAAGGTGACTGTGCCCTCAGAGGGGACACCAACAAAAAGGAGCAGTGATGTGGTGTGAGAGCCAAAAGAGAGTTCAGGTCCAAGAACTGGGAACACATGAGGAATGAGGATAAGTAAGGGGTGAGGCCCTCAGAGAGGTTCACACAGGAAGTCCCTGAGGACTTAAAAGGTTTCTGGGCCAACAAAGAGGTTCTCTAATGAGGACAGCAGAGAAGAGCGTTTCTTTGCCAGATGCTCGGGTGTTGATTTAGGTCAGTGTTGACTAGTCTTTGAGGATGAGTAGCTTCCCCTCTGTTAGTCGAGAGACCCATAGGAATCTGGGTTTCTGGCAAGGGCTGTGGATGGAAATAAAGTTGCCACCTTTTTGGTCCCCGTTTGTTTATAAATATGGGGCCTGGGGAGTCCTCCTCAGTGAGGAGCTTCTCTGTGCTGATTTTTCCCAAAACTAATCTGACGAATATTTAAGGCTGTTAATGACTTGTTACCTTTCATTAAGGATCGTTGTAATTTCTGTGACATGCAAATAATAAAAGTAGGCAACATTAAGAGATACTTTTGATATATAAGAAGGTTTTTAAGAATATTTAGTTGTATATTTTGGTACAAGAATATGTTTTAAGCCATAAATTGGAGTAAGTTTTTGGTCATTATACGCCACTTGGTGTCTGTTTGATGTGATAAAGGATGTTTCACTTAAGAAAGAGGAGTAATTTAATGAACTGTTTTCTTTTATGGAGTTTTAGACTTAACCACTGGTTATTTTTCTGTTGTTGTTAGTTATCTTGTCATTAATCTACTCCCTAAAGCTAGATAGTCTTCATTTTGGCTAAACAGATTATTAATCCTATTCGCTATCATCTTTGTTTTCCTGTTAAAATTAGTCATATATTTATAATCACATGGCGATAACATTATCACTTATTTCCTGATTTTGAGTATTAGTATCCTTTTACTTTCATTCATTAAACTTTGTGGTTACAAAATAGTCCTAGTGTAGGACTGCTAAAGTTGGATAAGTTATTCAAGTTGGTTGAAAAAGAGTATCTGACATGTTCAGGTTCAGAACAATTCTTAGCAGATAAAACAACCTAATCAAAACAAAAATTATTTGCTCTGGCTGTTTCAAAGGATTCTTTTAGTTGATTTGAAGCAGAGCTCATAAGAGAATTATCATCTGCCAGCTCTTTTCAATAAAGTCATGTTAGACAAAAGTTACAGCTCCCTTAACTAAAACTTTAAAAAAAAAAGTAACTGGAAACAAAAGTAAAATAGAACAGTAGTCATGACAAAATATGAATTTGATTTGTAAATTACTACCACAGAGTAACATGGTAAGGTCCCAACTTGATGCTAAAATGCAGAATACAGTATTTTGTCATTGAGCTATGCCTTTTTAAAATCAGAACAGAAATCTCTCTAGGCTGCTGTTTGTGCCTTGGAGCATATCACTTGAAGCCATGCTCTTCTCTTGGGGTTGAGTCATTAAGGAACTCTGAGGGTGTCGGTGGTACACAAACATGCTTCCTGTTTCAAGGCTGTTTTAAAGTGTCATTTGACTTTGAAAAAATGTGTTCCAGAACTGAAAGTGAAATTGAATTAACCAGGTTTCATTCACTCGGTGACATTTGAAATCATGTCTGGTGTAAGAGATTAAGAATTGAAATGTAGTAGAGTATGCTGTAGCTTTGTTTTCTTGTGACATTTGATATTCATGCAGTTTTTCTGTATTGTATAGATGAGGGCTGCTGCCCTGCCTCCGCCCAGGGTTATAAACATGTCTTTTGGTATTGCATTGGTGTCTACAGTGTGTTACTAATTATAAAAGCCAGTCACATGCTGTTCGCTTCACCTCAAGAACCTCATCTGACTTTGAAGTGTTGCATCAGTTCCCTGAGGTTCAGAGCCTGGAAGTGGGGTGTCCCTGCTCTCCCTGTGGCCATGTGGCACTCAAACTGGCAGACACGGCCCCTGCCTGTTGGAGGCCCGACAGCATGGGGATCCTACAGAGCAGTCAGGAAGTAATTCCTGTAGAGAATGTGTTTCTCGTTCTCAAATTTAGCCAGCATTCCTTTGGTTTATTTTTCTTAGTTGTGAAAATTGTGTAAAACATATTATTCTGAAACACTTAAGTTTTCTGTAACTGACAAGCATATAAGGTACCATACATAAATGAAAATTTGGTTTCAAAGAAACAAAAACTCATAGATACAGACAACAGTTTAATAGTTACCAGAGGGTAAGGAGGGAAGAGGGTAATTGAATAGGGAAAAGGGGATCAAATATATGGTGATGAAGAACTGATTCTGGATGGTGAACACACAAAGCAGTGTATAGATGATGTATTATAGAACTGTACACTTGAAACCTATGTAATTTTACTAACCATTGTCACCCAATAAATTGAAAGAAAAAGAAAATTTGATTTAAAAACTATCTGAAGCTTTGAAGGCTGAATTAATTGGAAAGGGACAGAGAGACATGGTGGTTTGCTTCTTAAAATTAAAATAAATAAACATTGGGTATGTTATTTTGTGTGAGTAAATTTTTAAAAAATAATTCCTCTCCCACACTATTGACAATATAATAAAAGAAGTCATGGTAAGTTTCCAGTGTTCTGTGTAAGAATTTTCCCCAAGACAATATTCTTTTAAAGGCATGTTAATATAATTTTAAATGATTTTTATGCTAAACTTGTGGTAGTAATAAATTATATTATGAATATCAAATGCTACATAAATATTTCAGAATAAAACATAACATAGCTTGACTTTTATAGTTGTGTATTGATGTGTAGAATGACTGGGTAGTCACAAATACTGGTGTACTTCTGCTTTTTTCTTTTGGGATTTAGTGATCAGGGTTTTTTTGGTTTGTTTTTCTGATAAGGATATGAAAATGTACAAATCGGATTATGTTTTGTGACAGATTGCATCTTTATTGTTTTTGCTTCATCTTCATTTGTTTTATTTACAGGTGTTGACTTTAAAATCAAAACTGTAGAACTAAGAGGAAAGAAAATTAGATTACAGATCTGGTGAGTGGAGAATCTGCACCTTTAATTGCCCTATGTGTTTAACAGCCCATACGCTTGTCTAATAAAATTAACCATTTGAGCTGGTTTGCCTCTCCTACTTTTCCTCTCCTTTGCTCATGTTTAAATAAAATGAACAGTGAGAGGTCGAATTTAGAAAACTACTTATTTCGTGCTCCATTTGCACATGGGGAGTTGTGGAAAGAAGAACATTACTTTAATGATAGTTCGGAGCCTTTATGCCTCTATTTTCAAATCATTTGAGAAAACTGTCATCACTAAAATGATTGCTAAAATGATTGTCTTCGTTTTTCAAGTTATTTTGTTTGATAGTATTCAAAGAAAGTCCAGTATGTTTCTAACCAGATTTGCACAGTTTTAAGGCAGATCACCCACAGACAGTTCGGGGGTGTCTTTGGTGGCACAGTGCCCCATTAATGCCAACTGCGAATGAATCCACAGCCCCTTTTCTCACATTGTAATCGTATGAGAGACCAAACCAGCTGTGTTACAGCTGTGTCCAGCTCTAAGAGCTTTCTGTAGGCTCTCCGCAGCCCACAGGAGGGCATTCAAAAACCCATCTGTGGAGAAAGGATCAGGTCTGGTGATGGTTTAAAAGTAACTGCTGAGGTGTTCTGAGAATGCCCTTTTGTTTTTAACGCCACAGCTGCAGTGTACTCAGCTTACTAACTCCTCTCGGCAGGTCAACCTCAGCTCTGAGTGTCTGTCCACCATGTGTGTGTTTGCTTTCATCTACGTTAATTGCTGCCTCATCTATGGCATCATCGGTCACCTAATGCTTGAGTGTTAGTGCCATGCCTTCATTCTCCATCCGTGCCGTGTCCCTGTCTGGGGCACGGCTGCAGCCGAACCAGCATCGCTTGCCCACTGGAGGGGTCTGAGGTAATGTCTTCATTTGGTCATCTGTGACTATGTAACCCACTGTAAGGGTTTGTTGGGTTTTGTTGAGTTTTTTCATGTTTTTCATTTTCGTATTTTGGTTTTTGACTTGATTATAAAACATTAACAGTCTTGCCTAAATTCTTGATAAGGAAAAAAAAATGGGTATTTCTTATTAGCCCATGATTGGAAAGGCAGCCCATTTTTTGAACTCTGGAAATGACAACAAAGTATCTTTTACATGAGCTATTGTTTCTAAATGAAAGCTCTTTAATGTAAAGACCATCTTTAAAAGGATTCAGGGTATGTCCACCTCTGTACATAGCATAGCACCTGTGGGTGAGACACTTTTTGATGGAGTTTGCCTCGCAAAGGAGATATAGCTAATACTAGAATGTTTGTGAAGCTTGCTTAGTGGATGACAGCAGTGTCTAAATGACATTGTGGCCTGTCTAAAAAGACAGACCTTAATTAATGTATTAATACTATAGTTTTCATCTCAGGCAGTAGTAATCTGATACACAAAAGTGTTTCCAAATGTCCCTGGAGCTCTGCCCACTGAAGTCTGTGCTGGTGACATTGGATACTTCTGGAATCTCACTTCAGTGCCTTTGAATGTGATCTAAGAAGGCCCTACATTATGAATTCCAGTCCCCGGGGGAAAGTATGATAGTGCAGTTCTGAGAAATACATGGGACACCCGGAAAATACTTCTCTCTTGGATATAAAAGCATTCCCCCAAATAACTCCTCCTCTGCTTCTCCTTGGTTCATCACTCCTCAAACTTCGTCCTCAAATTTTTCAAAACTACAACACTGGTGAAAAATATAACTGGTGGGGGGGGATAAGATTCATTGAATTTATTGAAAGGTTGATTGCAAGTTTTCTACAGGGAACATCCCAGTGTTTCAGATAGGAAGTAGGACTTGTATCATTATTGTTATCCAGTAGGTAGAAAAGAAGTATTGAAGTCATGGTTCATTATTTAAAGTCATACGTGGCTTATTTTGGAGTTAGCAGCAGTCCTTGTGCTGTGTCCGTTGTAATTTGCTTTGTCGTGGGCATGTTGTCATCACTTTACTGTCTGTCACCAGTTGGTGGCATAGGAGGAGCCAATGTAATTGGAAAGAGCTCTTCAAAGAGACTGCTGATAATAGCTGTGCTCCGTGTTTAGACCATCAATGCATGAGAGCACTGCTAGTCGATTTTCATAGAGAGGTGTTATTAGAAGAAGTGCATTTTTTCTTGATGATTTCTGGGTGTAGCCAATCTAAAAAAATATTGTTTACTGTAGATTCCTAACAATTTAAGGTACCAAAAGCTACAGTTGTTATTGTCACATTTTTAGGTCACATTTTATGTCATTGCCACATTTTTCAGTTCCTTGATTATCTGTGGTTAGAAAAAGGACCATTTTCACATCTCTGTACTTAAAGTGTTTCTACGTGACTAAAATTAAAATGTATCTGCTAGAATATAGTTTCATGAATTTACATCCAAATGCTACCCTGGAAGTTATACACGGTCACTACAGTCATGGAGTCGAAATGGACTTGAAGCCACAAAATCTGTGTCCTACCTTTAGGCAAACGTAGAGTTAAAATGAGTCATATAAGGACCCCTCATTCTGTTCATGTGCCAGTCTTCACTGTTGAGGAATTGGGTTTTCACCAGTGTTCCTATAGTGACATCAAACTCCTTTTCTTTCATTCTGTGCTTGGAAGAGGCGGAGCATTTCATACACTAAAATTGGTTCCTGTCCTTCAGATTAGTAATTGTGTCATTTAACTGGATATATTAAATGCAACAAATAAGAATCTTTGTATTTTCAAAACATCATTGTATTACCGAATTGAGGAATTAGAAATTACAAGAAATTTTCAATTTGCACCAAAAGCAGAGAGAGAAATAATAGTAAGATCACGTGCTAGCTGCACTAAATGATGATTTAGCTGACATTAATAAACTGCAAATCTAGAAATCAGCTCTTTATTACTGCAGTGAAAATTCGGATTCATGGAGGTAAAAAGAGGAAATATTAGGATGCTGCATCTTTATAGAAAGCTAAAAGCATGATCAGATTGGTACTTATCATCTAAATTTTTGAAAAGTGGAGACTTGTATGGGATTTATATGGTACTGGCATATAGTAGGTATTTAATAAATACTTATTGAACTTATCAACATTTCATTTATCCTGTTGACCACATATGATAGCAGATAATTTAGTAGGGAAAATAAATCAAGTCAAGAAGCTGCTGAGAGAAATAGAAAATAAAAATTTTCACAACCCAAATATTTTGGGAATATGGCATAGTCTCTCAAAGGAAGATGCTTTTATAGCTCAAGCATTCAGATTCAGGCACAAGAAGATGGAATTTAAGGAATGGCCTTAAATGGAGAGTAGTGAACTAGTTTATGTTTCCTCATTGGGATTTTTATAAATTAATTTGCTCATTTATTTGTGTTGGAATGATTGCCTCAGATTTTGCATTTCGAGGTCTCTTTTTGTGTGTCTGACTTAAGCCAACAGAGACAGCTAACTTCTTAATGTTCCTAAGATCCCTAAGCATGCTATTCATGCAACAGGTTTTTTTTTAACTATATCAAAAATGCCTTTGATTGTTGCATTTTTATTAAAACTACTTTAGAGATCTGTACAACATTGTGCCTATAGATAATAATAGTGTATTTTACGTGTAAGTAAAAATCTCTCAAGAGGGTAGATCTCATGTATCTTTCCACAATAAAATAAAAATTTTTCAAACATTTCTGTTATCTCTAATTTCTCTGTTCCTGAGCCCCTAATTTCTGGATTCTAATTCGTTGAATGTGTATAGAAATGAATGTGAAGCTTAATTTTACTTGGAATAAAGATTTATTAAAGCACGTAATTCCCAAAATGCTCAATGAAGATCTTACATCTGATTGCTGTTTAAATTTGTGTAGCTATATTGTGCTAACCACAGATTTTAGAGTAGAAAAATGTATTATTTTTGCTTTTTAAAGAAACGAGTGTGAGATGTTCTTGATAGTATTCAAATATTTTTTAAAACATTAAAAATATTTGATCAAATCCTAATGTGAACAAGCCACAACTTGAGATAGGATGGCAAACCGTACTCTGAAAGATTTAACTCTTTATTGGTTTGAAAATATTAATTATGCCTCCAGAAATAATTTTATTCATTGATTCCTGATGTAAATGAAATCGTATTGAATCTTGCGCACCTCTCTTGAAGGTGCTTATTAGTGTGACCTTTAAGTTGTTTTTAGAAATCCTGAAGAATTCAGTCCCCATCTATCATATTCAGTTTTCCAATTCTTTGGCAGTTCCGAGTCAAAAAATAAAGTTTATTTTGCCTCAAAGTGGCATTAACTTTCTACATTTTAAACATGTAGCTTTTTGTTCAGCACATGTTTATTGATGGCCTGCTCTGGGCCAGTTACACTGCTGGACCCTGGTGGGGAAAAGCAGACCAGCCTTGGCCCTCCTGGCCCTTCCAGTTGAGGGCAGCAGGGGATTCTTACATCCTCTGGAACAAAGCAAACGGTTTTCCTTTTATGTGAAAATGAACTTGCCAAGGAGCTTTCTTGTTTGTTTGGCATATTGTCAGTAATGTGAACTAATTGATGGCAAGTCCAATCTGAATGAAGCCATAAAGTATAGCACCATTGCCAAAGATTGTTTTAAAGACACAGTCCCACACGGTATACCTCAAGGCAAGTGGCATTTGGAAAACGTTGCACACTGTGTCCCCCTTTTGGAAACTCACGATATTCTGCTATAGGCTTTGAATAACCTTGCAGTGAGGAACCTTATTTTTGCTATTCCATTGCCCCTAGCTTACTTCACCATGACTCACCATGGCTCCTGGGAGTATTCCAGGAGTTACAGTTTTTGGGAAAAGCTAAATTATAGATCATCTTTCAAGAAATTGTTTTCCTGATCAGAAGCCTTGCTCTGTTGAGCCTCATTTGTCTCAAGCAGTTTCTTGGCTTATTAGATGGAGAAAATATGTCTCAGCCAGCTTCTGAATACTATTCGTGTGCTTATGTCACTTTTCCTGCTGAAATGGTGACCTCCCCCTGGAGAATAAGAAGTTCTTAGATTTCTAGAAGAATTAAGAAAATAACAAGACCAATTCTATAGCATTTTTCATTAGTGGGGGATTCTTACCAACAAAATCACATATTAGCTAATGAGGTTGGTTAAAGGAGAGTTGTGGGTTTAAATTATTGTCCATACATTTTTCTTTGTTAATAACTGCCCTTCCATAAAGGGTGTTACACTTTCCACCTTTTTTAACATCAGGAAACAGCTCAGTTCAGAAAGATTGAGTTCTCCAAAGAAGCAAGAACAGTCCAATAGATACTTGGCAGTATTAAGGACACTGCCCTGGCCCCGCTTACTGGAGCAGAACTTACCAGAAACTGCTCTTGTCCACCCCCAGATAGGATTTGAGTCAGTGTTTTTGAGGAAATTAGGGAAATAACATACATGTCTTTTAATACACCATTTTATAGAAGCAAAATACCCAGAAAAACCAACTGGAGCATAATACTTTATGATTTAAAAATAGAACAGTTTAGCATCAGCCCACTACCTGATTCTTTGTTCCTCTTTGCTGTTCCTCTTATCATGTTTCCCCGAAAATAAGCTCGATCTGGACCATCAGTTTTAATGCGTCTTTTGGAGCAAAAATTAATATAAGACCCGGTCTTATTTTACTATAATATGAGACTGGGTAATATAATATGTAATATAATACTGGGTCTTATATTAATTTTTGCTCCAAAAGACACATTAGAGCTGATGGTCTGGCTAGGTCTTATTTTCGGGGAAACATGGTATTCTTTCATAACAATTTTCCTCACAGTGTAGTAAATTGGGGACTTAGAGCCTTCTAGAACAAAGTTTATGGTTTTGTGGAGGAGAAAAGTGTGGTCAAGTGCACTTATGTAGTTTATGGTAATAATTACCTTATACTTTTATAATTTTACTCTACAATGTCAAAAAATTTATTACAACGCTACTGTTCGCTTAAGTGGGCCACTTAGGTACAAGTTAAGAAATCAAAACTTACTTTTATGCTTAATGATATTTCTGTATGAGTTTTCACATTGGAAAAACATTTCATTTGAAAAAATTAAGATTCTGCTATGTACAGAATTTTAGCATCTTTTAATTTTGTGGGATCTACCTTATTCCCCCTTTTATGACTTTTTGTCATAAAAAATTCTCATTTTCTTATTTTCAATATATTGGTTTGAAAGAAATTGGGACTTTACGTTTTTTTGTTTAAGGGTTTAACTAGCTCAGAAAATCTGTCCCCACTGATAATGAATATACAGACATGAGAAGTTGCCTGGGAACTTGAAGGAAGTAGCCTGGTGGGGCCACCGTCCCTGTTTGCATTGGAATGTGGAGTTGCTTACTATGGTTATTGTTGGAGAACTGATTTTTTTGCTGCTGTTTCTTAGGGACACAGCAGGTCAGGAGAGATTCAACAGCATTACCTCAGCTTATTATAGAAGTGCCAAGGGGATCATATTAGTATATGATATTACTAAGAAGGAGACATTTGATGATTTGCCAAAATGGATGAAGATGATTGATAAGGTAGGTGTTGCATTTTCTACTCAGGTGTGAACTCTCTGGGTGTTTCCTTATAAAAGGAAGGAGAAAATGTGTTTATGAAGCTTGCTTTTACATACTAAACATCATTTAATCCATATTACAACAGTCAAAGTAGGTGTATATTCCTGTTACCCCAAACCAGCTTATAAAGAATAAAATCAGGATTTTGATTCTGGTACCATGGGCTGTCTGACTTTAAAGCCCAGACATGTTCATTCCGCTCTATCGGGCTGCTTCCATGGATTTGGGTGCCGGACGTTCCTGTTTCTGCAGAAAGTTCACTTGGACATGCATTTTGTGAGTGTCCACAGAGTAACAGCCTCGAGGAGATGGCCTTCTCCATGGGGCCTGTGGACACTACAAGGACCTCAGCCATTCACTGGACATCTTCCCTTACAATTGTCGATGTCCTTTAGTTCATTTCAAACAGGAGAAGATTTTTACCCTTTGGCTTATGACCGACTATATATAGATAACCTGTGCACATTTAGAAGACAGCAGTTGAGGGTGAGATGTGGTGGTATGTATACAGTGACGATATTTTGAGAGTTTTCTTTCCTTTATACAAAATTTGATGTTTAGTTCCTTTGCATAGCAAGCATATTTAATATATTATAAATTGGATTTTTGTTTGCAAATTGTATTAAACCCGTGTGTTAGATAATGTTGGAGAATGTTTATTTGCCAGTTTTACCAAGCCTGTTATCAACGTGTTTTGTGCCTCTTTCAAATGTGTTAGAGACAAGGGACATAGATGAGCGGGAGCAGGCTGAGGGCAGAGCCCGCCTTAGGACCCATTCAGCGGTCCATCATGCCCGGGCTCTGGGCTTTGCGATGGCGTGTTCCTGGAGTGATTCCTCCCATGCTAAAGCCATAGAGTGTACTAAGGAAATTAGAAAGGGCAATCCTCATTGCTGGTTAAAATTTTCAGAATGGAACGAATTTAAAACCGAAAACAATGACCTTAATCCTCGGGGCCCTATTAGGTACTTCAGTTTGTGAACCTGTTGAGGTTTAGTGTTCTCCTCCCTTTCATACTTGACTCTTGCGTTTTATCTGTTTTTGAGGAAGTACTGTCATTTCTTGAGTGCTCACTGTGCACCAGGCACTATACTTACTCCACACCAGCCTATTACTCTCACCTGTACATTACTGATAAGGAGACCAAGACCCTGAATAACTTGGCCAAGGTCATGCCATTCAGATGCTTTTTGCTGCAGGCTATCTCAAGTAATGTTTTGGAATACGTAATATCAAATGAGTTATTCAAGAGATTTTAACCTTTTTAAAGAGAAATTCTATTGTGCCTGTATTTTAAAACTTAGAAATGTAGCTTGACTCTTTTCCTGATTATAAAATTAATGCTGCCTCCTTATTACAGAAAATTTGGAAAATCAAGAAAAGCACACAACTAAATTTTTAAAATCTGTAATTCTGCCGTCCTGAAAAATCAGATTGGATTCCTACTCCATTTAGTGTTACAGCCTGCTTATATCACTAAATATTCTATCATGAAGGCCTTCCTGTGTCATTCAGTGTTCTTCCAAAGCATGTTTTGTTTTGTTTTGTTTATGGCTGCATTCTTTTATGTACCTTAACTTATTTCATTCTTTACCTGTTTTGTTGGACTTTTAGGTGTTTTGATTGATGATCATTTTAAGTATAGAGCTTTGCCTGTATTTGAATCACTTCCTTAGGGTAGATTCTAAGGAATTATTGGTCAAAGACTAAGCACACTGGTTTGTAGTGCCTTTTACCATGTTGCTTTCTAAAATGTCGTGAGTCCTGTAAGACTTGTCATATACACAATAACCAGTCCTGCCTGGGACAGGGGGATGCTCAAAGATTTGTGGAGTGAATGAACAAATGAGTGAAAAATAATTGGATTGGTTTACATTTCCTGTCAGCATATGACAAGGCCCGTCTTTGAAATGCAGCTTTTTTTTTTTATTAAATTTATTGGGGTGACAATTGTTAGTAAAATTACATAGATTTAAGGTGTACAATTCTGCATTACATCATCTATAAATCCCATTGTGTGAAATGCAGCTTTTTTTTTTAAATTCCACAGTATGCTTCAGAAGATGCAGAACTTCTCTTAGTTGGAAATAAGTTGGACTGTGAAACTGACAGAGAAATCACCAGACAGCAAGGTGAAAAGGTGAGAGAAATAAGGGAAGCAGAAGAGAGAAATCAGTTCCCACACTTTGTACATTTATCAGTGGATACGCTTTCTTATAACAAATTACTTATTTTTTAAATCGTAAAATAATTATACATTTATCACTTAATCACGTCCTTCTCATATGTTTGCTCTTTTCAACTTTCTGCTCCCTTAAATTCATTTTGAAATGGAAGCAGAAAACCATGTTTAGTATATGCTGTATTATTATCTAACCTGACATTTTATACAGAGAAACATTTTTTTAAAGTGTAAAATTGCTTTTATGGTTTTCTCTTACTCTAATGTATTTTAACCTTACTTGGGGAAGCAGTGATATTCACATTTTAAATGTCAGATACGTTAGTTTTAGAAACTTGGGCACGTAATTTAACTTGAAGGTCTCAGTATCACCGTTGGGATATGTTTTGTTATTTACTTATAATGTATGAATTTGCCGTACTTGTGAACTTTATGGTTGAGTGTCAGCAGCACTTTACAAACCTTTAGTCCACCCCTTTCCTTAAAGCTGAAGCCCTAAAGGTGTGCTTCCCCCTGTCATAGGCCTCATGCTCGTATGTTAGATTACATTGCACCACACACAGAGAAAAAATAATTTTTTGTCTTAGTTTGCACAACAGATTACTGGGATGCGGTTCTGTGAAGCAAGTGCCAAGGATAACTTCAATGTGGATGAAATATTTCTGAAACTTGTTGATGACATTCTGAAGAAGGTAAAAAATAATAATCATCTAAATCATGAAAGTATTTCATCTGAAACCTTTTAATTTTTTTTTATTGTTTATTTCTTGGTTGCAAATTTTTTTATTTTGAAAGGGAAGTACCGTAGTTTCTCTCAGCCTTAAGAACCAGGTGAAGTTGTCCGCTCTGCCAGAAGCCTCCAGCTTGCTGTTAGTGGTAGCTATTTACCTGCCAGTAGTTTTTAGTGTCCTTGGTATTGATGTCAATATATTTGCTGAGCCTTATGTACATTTTGGTGGAGTGACTGAAGCCAGTACAATGTGCCATGTTTATTTGACATTTACTTTTCCTTTTCTCCTGTTTTCCCACAAGGATTAAGTTAGATACAGATGGTGAAGACCTAGTGGAATGTGCAGGTATCTTAGCTGAGAAGCCCCTGGTTCTTGCCTCACTTGGTGCTCTTGTCTCTAGTGGGAGCCTGATTCCATTGCCAAGGCCTTCCCATCATGCTAAGTGCCAGGAAAATTGCTACAGCAGCGATTTCTTCAGGCATCTTTAGGCTTACATTTGGAGATTTTTTTACTAAGAACTTTGTTATTATGACATATGATCTGCTCAGTTCAAACATAATTCAGAAGCTTCTAATAAAATGGTTGTTTATATACTTGCCAAGAGAGTTTCTTTCTTTCTTTAGTAATCATGTAACCCCTGAGAATGCAGAACAGTTTTTTCATTTGTTAATGCACTAAGTTTCCATTATAGTTGGTTATGAAAGTACATGTTTGAGGTCCATCTTGTCTCTTCCACCACAGGGTATGAAGTAGGCTGGACAGTGTTTGTGTTGTAACATGATGCACCTTGAACCTGGTTTTTGTCTTTTGGCTCAATATTTGAATGTCTAATTAAACTTTGATGATTGGAGAGCTTTATATAAAAATGCTTTGTTCTTATGTAATTGTAGGATTTGCAAAGTACTGATGTATACATTGTATTGTTAAAATGTATTTGTCTTTTGTTTATCCTGAAGATGCCCCTGGATATCTTAAGGAATGAGTTGTCCAATAGTATCCTCTCATTACAACCAGAACCTGAGATTCCACCAGAATTGCCTCCGCCAAGACCACACGTCCGATGCTGTTGATTTGCTACTTTGAAGACAAAGTGGAAATAATTCCTGGAAAGGGGAAAATGTTTTATTATGCACTACAATCATTTTGACAATTTCCTTTCGCACTTTGTAATCCAAGTCAGAGCTATACACTAACTTGTAAATATGCAAATAAGCAATCCTGGGTAAGTTTTGGTTATAAATTACATATTTCCCTCCAAATTATTATATTTCATTCATTATCCCAGTGTCTAGTATACATACACTGGGAAACATAGTACTTCTAATATGAAGAATGGGAGAAATGAAAGGTATAATGTTTCTTGAAATAAATGTCCTTGTTAATTATATTATGAGGACAGAAGATATTCTGATAAGAAAGATTGTGGTGCTTTGCTTACTGTTTTAAAGAAAATTTGTAAAACTGAAGACTTTTGGGGGAAAATACTATCTTAAGTGCTGTTTTTCTTTATTTACAAGACCTTCCCCCCAGCTGTAGCATCTTTGAAGTATCGGAGTGTTTCTGCCACAAAGCAAAGCTCCATTCGTAGCCGTCATTGAAGGTTATTTATTAATGTTATGTAATGGTAGGATATTCCTGGTTAGAGGATAGGATTTGACTTGGTCCTGAGGCCACAGGGTCTCTCTCATGGTTTCCAAATGGACATACCTTATGCTTTTAAGAACTGAAAGATTCAATAAACAAAGAAATGGTTTTGGAACTATAGTGGAAGATTTTAAAACAACGCTGCTGTCCTAAACAAATCCTGTTTAAAGGAATTTTAAATAGATACATTTTACTATATCAAAGAACATTCATGTATTTGCCTAAACATTCTATATCTTTGTAATGATAAATCTTCTCCCCTTTATGATGAAGCTTATTCCTCCTATTAAGCCTAGACTGTGTTCAAATTTTTCTTTTGGTCTGATAATGAATTTGTGAACTCTATCTTTGGTATATCTTTTATTAAACTGCACTGTTTTGTTTAGTCAAGATAAATAAGTAATTACGTATTTGAATAACTTGGCGTGTCTTGAGTGTTGTGATATGAAAAGCATTGTGGTCTTTCTACACTAATGAAGTGCAAATAAAATTTTGTATTTATGAATGACAGTTGAGTTGCCACACTTGTTTGTGTAATTATAAACTGAATAACTGACAACATTCTTCATAAACGCCACCTCTTAATCTTTTGACTGTTTCAGACAAGAAAAATACAGTGTCTTTTGCTGTGGAAAAAATAACTTGGTAGTTTCTCAAAAAGTTAAACAGAAGACAATATCACCCAGCAAATCTGCTTCTGGGTATATTTGCCCAAAAAAATTGAAAGCAGGGACGCAAAGAGATACTTATACACCAGTGTTCATTACAGCATTATTCACAATAGGCAAAAGGTGGAAACATACCAAAATGGCCATCAATAGATCAATGGATAAACAAGTGATATGTTCAAACAATGGGATATTATTCAGCCATAAAAAGGAGATGCTACAACAGAATGAACCTTACCATGTTAAGTGAAATAGGCCGTCACAAAAGGACATTTATATGAAGAACCTAGAGTAGTCAAATTCATAAAGATAGAGACTGAAAAAAATGGTGGTTGCCAGGTCCAGGAGGGTGGGGGAAGTGGGGAATTAGTGTTTAATTGGGACAGAGATTTAGTTAGGGAAGATGGAAAAGTTCTGGACCTGGATAGTGGTGATGGTTGCACAATAATAGCAAGGTATGAGTACTTAATGCTCCTGAACTGCATTTTAAAATGGCTAAATATATATCATGTCAAGAAATTTTTCTGTTTAGTACACGTGCTGCCAGAGCAAGCACAAAATTTCTAACGTAAGTACCATTTGTCATCCAACAGTTATGGATTGGGCTAACAATTTACCTATTATCTTTCCTCCACACCCATTGACTGTGCTCTGCCCCTTGGGCTGGGACTCTAAAGGATTTGCTAGACCCTCCTGCTCTTCCCGTTAAACCTGCTGATAGGAGAAACTTGAGGGACTTGCAAGAAGAAAGGAAGGGGTTTACTGGCCATGTTTCCGTTCCTCTCTGCCCCCTGTGGTAACACCTAACAGTCGGCTTTAGCTTCCAACTTCTGTGGCCGCCCAGCTGCAGCCTTGTTGCACCCCACTGGCGGTACCAGAGCACTGGGGCTGCCCACCGTCCTGCCTGCCAGGCCATACCCCAAGGCCTGCTAGGCTGCCCTACTATGCATCCCAGCACCTGCTAGGCTGCCCTACTATGCATCCCAGCACCTGCTAGGCTGCCCTACTATGCATCCCAGCACCTGCTAGGCTGCCCTACTATGCATCCCAGCACCTGCTAGGCTGCCCTACTATGTCCTGAACCCAGCAAGTCCTGCTGCTCAGCGCCTGAGCACCTGCGCTGCCACACACCCCAGAAGCTCAGGCCAGCCTGTGGGATCCTTCCTCTGAGCTAAGTTTTGGCAACACCTGATCTCCCTTTGCTCCTTCAGCCTGGGAGTTGCAGTTGCTTCCTTCGGTTATTGGTCATTGAGTTACCTCTTTGTCAGTTTAGCATTTTAACAATTCTGGCTAGTTCCCTGTATTAAATCCCTTTGTTTAAAGATGCCTCCTTGGTGTCTCTTCCTGACTGCTAGAGTACTTGGTTTCAGGAGTGGTCTCAGGAAACAGATCCTCAAAGATGAGTTTAAGAAAAAAATGTTTGCCATGGGCATTTGTGGTTAAAGCAGTAATCTGTGGTCTGTTTTGTATTTACAACTCAATCTTAGCTCCTGCATTTGTGCCTGTCAGCTATAGTACTAACAAAAGCACCATTCTTGTTCAGTAGAGTAGTTTTGGGGTTAAATGCAGGACTTTGCAAGAAGTCTTACTGTGGTTTATAGCTCTTGAGTTTGATTACACATTTGTTCTCTGGTTTCCCAGTATACTTGTAGGGTTTTTTCCTCCAATAAGTAGGATTTTGTGACAGTAGGACTAAGACTTAAATGGTTTCTATACTATTATCCTCCACAATATTTTAGGGGCTGGTTATTTAATATCCGTTTTGTGGGTGATCTCATGACTGGTGGCCTGTCTTGCTCACATCATGGCCCAATAGGCCATCATGTGATAAGCTGAAACTCAGTTTCAGTTTTTAAAGGAAACTCTCCTTTATTAAGCAGTTGTAAATAATACATTGTTTTTATAGCTCATGGTCTTAGATTAGTGTCTCATTTGATTCTCACAGAAACTGAGATGAGTAGAGATGGGTATTAAATAAATGTTGACTTATCCATGTAGATGGAGAGGAACAAAATCCAAAAAAGTACAAATGAAAATCTTGAAGACTCCAGGATCTGTCTGTTCGTTACGGCCAAAAATCATATTTCCAGTCTGTGAACTTGATGTTAAACTTTGTTGGAGTTCACCTTCTTGGAGAATTAATTGTGGATTGAATTACTTTGAAAGCAATAAGGAAATAACTGGGTTATTCTGTATGTACAAATCTCCATCCCTTCCTCTTTTTACTTTCAGGATCTTGAAGTGCTATTTCAAGTTTGTAGGCAGTTTTGAATTTTGAAACAGGTGACTATAAGTTGATGGCACAACAAAGAGATTGGTCTTGTTTGTCTCTAGCTGTAAAACAAACTACCTAAAATTGGCTGGGTATGTTTTTTTTTTTTTCATAAGTGACATACATTACCAGAGAGAGAGAAAGTATTTGTCATATAAATTACTTATTGCCTGGAAGTTGTAACTAGGCCCACAGACTGCAGTTACAGGTGGGTCAGGACATGATGTATGGGCCTGTTCTTTGTTGCAATACTGTAGTCAACAGAGGTGAAATGTACTGCGTGGTTGCTGTATGCGAGGCCCTGTGCTTGGATGCTGTAGGGGATACGACAAAGATAAATGCAACAGTCATTCGAAGATAAATGCAATGGTTATTGCCCTTTAGGAATTCTTCAAGTGCCAGAGACAGACAGACCCATAGCTAGAGTACGAGACAGAGATTCTGTCATGAAAGGATGATACTGAGTCCTGGGGAGCAGAAGAGGCAAAGCCAAGGCCAGTGCAGAGACAGTGGAAAGTGGGGGAATAGTCTTCCTTGGCCTTCAGGAATTGAGTAGGCTACTGACTGGTGGCAAGGCAGAAATGAGTGACAGTGTGTTCAGAAACCAAAGGGACCCTCTGGAAAGAATAGACTACATAGTAAAGCATGCATTGCTAGCTGCCCCAATGGGTTATAGCTTCCCAAACACTTGGCTGCCTCTTGTAAATGTTTGATTAAAACTGTTCTCGTGATAGAAACAAAGTAACTACTAGAAGTGTAGTTGAACTGTCTACACACACACACAAAACCTAAATCATGTCTCATTCCAATAAATTTACAGTTATTACTGAAAAGGTCCTGAAAATCTGCTTTCAGATTTTTAGCAAGGGTAAGCTGATGAGTTTGATCCATTTATGAGCCAGGCCGTTTTGTTGCATAGACTTAAATAATAACCCTGTTTGACAAACTGAGAAGAGTGTAAACCAGCCCCAATGCATCTGCTGTTGGTAAATCACCACATAAGCCCAGTGAGATGGGAAGTCCCTCCCAGAGGCATCACCCAGCTCAGACAGCAGGAGTTCCCAACGCAGCGAGAATTTAACCTCCGCTACCCCACCCACTGCAGGGCCTGGGCGCTTAACTTGCTGGGCAATGTTAGCAATAGACGCCCTAATTTCACTAGCTCTTTCTTTAAAAATTTGTAAACCTTTCTGATGCCACTCCACATAAAGTTCAACAAATGCTCGTGGTCAAAATGGGATGCATTTCTTCATATCAAGGAGAAACATGTTTCTTTTAAGACAAAAGGATGCTACCTCACCTGGCAGATTGTAGTTCTGAAGCTCTGAGGAAGAGACTGTTGTCTCAGTGTGTCTCAGACCCATCAGTCCATCAGCTTTACCTTTAGGGTCAGCTAGTTAAGCTCACATTTACCTCAGGGGCTGCTTAGCCCAGTAAGGATCTCTACCCAACTTGTTGAAATACTCTTTAACTCAGAAAACAGCTTTTCATTCCATAATTTGAAGCAAAAGATTTTAATACCGTGTTTCCCCAAAAATAAGACCTAATTGGACAATCAGCTCGAATGAATCTTTTGGAGCAAAAATTAATATAAGACCAGGTATTATTATTATTATTATTATTATTATTTTATTTTATACCCGGTCTTACATTAAAGTAAGATCGGGTCTTGTATCAATTTTTGCTCCAAAAGATGCATTAGAGCTGATTTGTCCAGCTAGGTCTTTCTTATTTTCGGGGAAACGGTATAAGTAACTAGTTAGTTTGGATTCCCATCAAATTGTAATCTGTCATTCACAAGTACAAATAACTGGATATTAGATCATGCCTTGAACTGGACAGGAGAGAGCTGGGAGCAGAGGTCATTGGGTCCCTGAAAGGGAATCATGAAAATAAGGTAGGAAAATGGTTTATAAAGAAAATGAACCCAAGGACGACTGTGCCAACTTCCATTTGGCTCAGTCTGCCTTCTGCCAGCCTGGGACAAGACTATCGGATATTACCACACAGGTGGTCTCCCCAAGGCCCTGCTGCCCCTCACTCAGATGGCTGCACAGAACATCAGGCACCTACCGTGTTTCCCCGAAAATAAGACCAGGTCTTATACTAATTTTTGCTCCAAAAGACATATTAGGACTTATGTTCAGGAGATGTCATCCTAAAAAATCATGCTAGGGCTTATTTTCCAATTCGGTCTTATTTTCGGGGAACACTGTAGGGGAATGTGTGCTCTAAGTGCATTGAATGGAAGCCTTTGCTCACGACCCCAGGAGTGGTCCATCCAATCTCCTGTATGTTCAAGTTCACCCCTGGACCTAAATTAGCTCAGATTTCCACATGTTAGGAAAGCTCTCCTCTGTCCTCCGCTGGAACCCACCACAGGTCTCTAGTCTTGAAGGATCCATTCACACCCACTATCTGCTCTCACACTTCAGGTTCATTTCTCAATTCACTGCTGCCTGGCTCCCAACCACAACTCAGCAAAATACGCTCTGTTTGTGCTAAACCCAGTGGGTGAGCTTTAACGTGTTTGATGTCTCAAAAGCACTGAACACCCAGAGAGCCTTTTGGGCCTAGGGACCTTGTACTAACCCTCAGCATCTAGCTGGACCTTAAAATAAGACTGTTTCTTGAGCAATAGTACAGCAGAGTGGTCAGTGGTCTTTAAAGCCAAATTGTGTGAGCCTAAATCTTAACCATTTCCCAGCTGTGTAATTGTTTGGTAGGTAATTTAATTCTGTGTGCCTCAATTTCCTTGTTTGAGAAATGGGGATGATATTAGATGTTAGCTACTTCATAGGGTTGTTGTGGAGATTACATGAGTATCTGTAAGCTTCCTGTAGCAATCTTGTCGTAACCAATACTCAGTAATAAGTTGTTACTGTTGTGAACTTTTAAAAACTTTTATTTTTAAATAGTTTTAGACTGACATGAAATTGCAAAATAGTACAGTCACCATATACCCTTTTCCTAGTTTCCCCTAATGATTGTATCTTACATAACTATAGTACAATTATCAAAACCAGGAAATTGGTTAGTACAGCACTATTAACTAAACTACAGACCTTATCCAACTTCACCAATTAATTTTTTTTGTAATCCTTTTATCTTTTCAGAATTTTTTCTTCTTCCTTGGCTTCTGTGGCCCCTAATGTCAGTGTCCTCAGAATATTTCTAAGCATCTCTTCCTCTGCTTGTCTTAGGTGCGATGCTCCTCAGGGAGGGGACATCCTATTGGTTTCTATCCAAGTCATTTCCTCACGTGTCTCATTTTGTTCAGGGATTGAATGGCCATGTGCTTCCAGGGAGGCTGCACCTCTCCGCAGTCATGGGGGCAGATCCTGACTGGTGTACACCCACCATGATAACGCCATCCATTTGACGGTGATTGTTTGGAGACAGGCATGTGACCCTCGTCTTGCCAACAAACATGAGCTCAAGTCAACTAGGTGGCTTCTGAGAAAGGGTTTTACTCCTAAAAAGACACACACCGGTACTCTGGTGCCTCTGGAATTAATCATTTTCATGGGATGCTTGGAGCTGCAGCAGTCATCTTGTAAGTGAAAAGGAATTCTGCCTAAAAGGACAGTCAAAATATCAAAGAAAGCAGGTGAGAAAAATCAAAAGAATCCAAGTTACCCCGTTTTAGAAGGATTGAGTTAACTATGTAATTTGCTATGTGAGATGCTAAGTTTACCCCACGTTTAGTTGGGATTGTCCTTACTAACAGCTGGAAGCATCCTCACTCAAGGTTCTGTCCTCAGCCTCTGCAGTGTATAAACTCACCCATACCCATGGCTTCACCTGTATACGAGGGTCTTCCAAGTCTCTAGCCCAGACCACTCGTGAGCTCCAAATACATAGATCAAGCCACCTACTGGCACCTCCACCTTTGTTTGCCACACACACCTCAAAAATCAGCATTAACTGAAACTGATATTATCTTCTATTAGGTTGGTGCACAAGTAATTGAGGTTTAAAAGGTTAAAAATAATTGCAAAAACTGCAATTACTTTTGCACCAACCTAATATTTATGAGCCAGCTCCCTCCAACTAGTCCTCCTGTTTTCCATATCTCAGTGAAAGGAACTGCCATTTACTAGTTACCCAATTCTGAAACTTGAAAGTGATCCTAGACCTGTCCTTTTCTGTCCTCTATATCCAAATGGTCGTCAAACCCCATTAAATTGAATCTTCTCCCCAGTTGTCTGCATTAGTTGAGACCTCATAGTTCATCATTTGCATTTTTACAACAATCACTGATTTATATTTATATATTCTAATTATTCTCCTTGTCTAAAAAAATACTCTCAAGTTGACTATGACTATTTATTAAATCTTCTTTTATTATACAAACACATTCAGAAATCCTATCATCTCAAGAGCATTTTCCCAAAATCAAGAGATTCTCTTCCAACTCTATCCAAGATTCAGAGATACCTCCTCTAATTGTTTGTAGAAGGTATATTATCTATTTAAACGAGTCTCAGGGAGATTAAGAACTTGTCCAAATCTGCAGAGTCAGCAAGCTGTACAGCTATGAGAGTCCAAGTCTTTAGACTCCTTGCTGTCTTCTCTCACCATCTTTGAGAAGATTTACTAACCTTTTGTGTTAAATATATAGTAACATGTTCCTTAACAGAGACAGAAAGTACAATGCTGGTAGCCAGGGGCTGGGGGGCGAGGGAGGGAGATTTTGTTTAATGGGTACAGAGTTTCAATTAGGAAAGATGAAAAAGTTCTGGAAATGAATGGTGGTGATGACTGCACAACAATGTGAATATACACTTAAAAATGGTTAAAATGGTAAATTTTATGATGTGTATATTTTACCACAATAAAAAATATTAAAAAGAAATGGGGGAAAAATATCTTTGAAAAGATCAACAAACTGATAACCTTCTAGACAAACTCATCAAGAAATATAGAAAGAAGACACAATTACTCATCTGGAATTAAAGAGGAAACAACATTACAAACACTTAAGACATTAAAAGAAAATAATGAAACACCATAAACTATTCTATGCCTATAAATTTAACAAATTGGATAAAATGAACAATGTTCTTGAAAAATACAAACTGCCAAATCTCATTCAAAAAGAAAGAAATAGGGAACTTTCTCAACCTGCTCTAGGTCTGCTACAAAAATCCAACAGCTAACCTCATACTTAATAATGAAAGACTGATTGCTTTTTCTCTAAAATTAGGAACAAGGCAAGGATAATTGTTTCTTCAATTAACATCATCCTAGAGGTCCTAGCCTGCAATAAGGCAAGAAAAAGGAATAAAAGGAAATAAATAAATAAAATTGTCTCTGTTCACAGATGGCATGATTGTCTACATAGAAATTCACAAAGAATTTATAACAAAACTATTAGAACTAATAAGTGAGTTTAGCTGGGTCACAAGAAACAAAATAAACAAAAATCAATCATTTGTATTTACTAGCAATAAACATTTGGAGATTGAATTTTTATAGTAATATTTAATTAGCACATACACACACACAAAACCCAAGAAATTCTTAGGTACAAATCTAACAAAATGTAAACAAGGTCTGTATGCTGAAGTCTACAAAATGCTGATGAAAGAAATCAAACAAGTCCTGAATAAAGAAATATATGACGTTTTCATGGATTGGAAGACTCAGTATTGTTAAGATGTTTACTCTCCCCAGACTTATCTATAGAGTCAACACTAATCCAACCAAAAATCTCTATAGGACTTTTTGTAGAAGCCAACAAGCTGATTTTTAAAATTTGTATGCAGAATCAAATGAACTAGAGTCTCCAAAGCAGTTTTGAAGAACAATAAATTTAGAAGACTCATACTACCTGATTTCGAGACTTAACTGTATATCTACAGTAATCAAGACATAGTGTGAATTGACGATAGACATATAAATGAGTGGACCAGAATAGAGTCAAGAAATAGGCCCACATATGTTTGGTGAATCGATTTTCAACAAATGTGTTAAGAAGCAATTCTATGAAGAAAAGATAGTTTGTTGTTTGGGTTTTGTCTTTGTTTTGTTTTTGTCAGATGGTGCTGGAACAATTAGATATCCACATGCAAAAAAAAAAAAAAACAAAAAAAAAACCCTCAATCTATTATATATTACTCTTACCCTATACAAAAACTAAGTCAAAATAGATTGTAGACATAAATGTGACACCTAAAACTACAAATCTTCTTTCAGCAAGGTCCTAACCCCTCTCAGCCTCTGACAGGATTGTTGTGAAGAGTAAATGAAATAGCAAAACGAAGGTGACTAACGCAGTCCCTGTTCTTTTAAATATTGGTTCTTTCGTCACGTCTCTTCTCCATCTCTCCTATGACTGATCCCAAAATAACTTACCACAGCCTGTTTTAGAAAAGCCAATAGAAGTATTAAGTGATTAGGCATAAGCTGAATACCAAGAATGATGCTGGATGGGACAAGCTGGCTGGCTCATCCATTCAGTCTAGCATTTTCATTAGGCTTATTTTTCACAAAAATGAAGGCAGCCCAACCATCTGCTTGGTGCTTTTTAAAACATATGGATTACTCTTAATCAGCTACACAAATGACCCACAGTCCAAGCTGTTAAAATTGAACACAAGCTTCAAATATCTGCTGCTCAACTTTATCAAAAATTCTGTGGTGCGGATTTCAAAAGTCACAGTCTCTATTCCTTTCTTTAGTATTATTCCCCAGGTCAGAACAGTTCATAGGAGAGCTGGATAAAGAAGCCCATGGTCTTGACTTCCTGGAATTGTCTTCACGGCGCATTGATATCATGCCTTCAGCTAACATGGAATGACCTTGGGAAAACTCTTGTGGAATCCATTATTACTTTCATGAAGGATGTTGTTGAGTACATTGTACTCATGAATTTCTATTTATATATTTTTAAAATTTATTGTAAAGTATGTATTCATCAAGCCACCTCAAATCCCTTGGGAAAATTATATGACTATAATGCAATGAGATATAACAATCGCTGAAGTGGTTCTGCAATAATGCAAACTGTCCATTAGGAGGAGCCAGAGCACCAATGATAAAAACATGGCAGGTTAAAACATTTACAAACTGTACAATTTCTAAATTAGTCTTTATTATTTTAATGCTTTCTATTATATCTAAAAGGCATACATAATTAAAAGGTATCACTTGATATCTATATATGGTACAATTTAGAAGAGGAACATAAATCTTTCAAATTATGTATGCTCTACATTTTAGCAGTAATTTGAACAGACGTAATGAATTCAGTTTAAATTCAGTGGAATTTTCCTAAGGGGAAGACTAAAGATTTTTAAGCATAAAGAAGTGTTAGAGGTGAACAGAGTACAATAATATTTTTAAAGATAAGTCTTTTGGTAAAATTTATTGTTTCCTTTTTAATCTAGGTGTCATTTAAGGAAGACAAAACTGTACTTTATTTACTAAATCTACTTGACATTTGCTTTTAAAATTGTAGCCATGGACCCCATTCAGAGATTGTGAGTCATGGCTGTGGGCATATATTGCAGGACCAGCTGAGGAAAGGATTGGGGGCTGCTAGTGACACAGGGAGAAGGGCGATGGGTAAGGAATCCACAGAAGCGTGAAAGGGAAGTAACAAGGGACCAATTTCCACAAAGTTGCATAGTCCCAGCAAGACTAGAAAAAGAGTTTAAAGAGGACACACAATGTCAGAGTGAGGAACAAGGAGGCTGAGAATAGAAAAACTTCTCTGAGAAGGAGAAAAAGAGAAGGGGAATTGGAGTGGATGTTGTAATGAATTTTGTTAAGTATGTAACCTGGCAATGACAGGCTATAATCTAATTTATACCTGCTGGAAGCACAGTATGATTTCTCTTGCTATATGATTGTGTTAGGTAATGATTAGATTTAGGATGTAAGAGAAGCATACTAGCTTTCTTCTGGTTTCTCTCCTTGTCATCTGAGGTTAAGTAGAGAGAAAGCTTGGAGAGGCCATTCTGAGGTAAACAGGAGAAATAGGAGGTGATGAGAAAAAGGCAATTCTCTTCTGGCCTCTTAGAAGGTGGGGATCACCAAAAGATGGCCAGCTGTGGCTACAGAGGGACAAAGGTCCTGTGGACTGGACAAAACAAGATTTTCAGGGGTAGTTTCCCAGAGATTTTTGATTTGTTTCTGTTCTGTTCTGCTTTAGTCATTTTTACTGTAGTACGACATACATAAAGAAAAGAACACAAGTCATAAGTTGTATAGCTGATAGATTTATCTCAAAGTGAACAAGAAAAAGTAGCAACAAAGCCTCAGAAGTTCTCTTCTACACATATTGCCCTAACTTCCAATGCCATAGACTAGCTTGCCTGGGTTTTAAACTTTATATAAATGACTCATTCATAAGATACTCTTTTGCGCTAGCTTCTTCCAATCAACATTATGTGTATGAGATTTTTCTATGTTGTTGATGCAAGTTGCAGTATATTTATTCTCACGGTGTATAATAATCCACTATGTGAATAAACCATCATTTATCCATTCTGTGTAGATGGACATTTGGATAGTCTGGGGTTATTCAAAATCAGGCGGATATGAAAATTTTGTTCTTTCTTTTGGTAAACATAGGTATGCGTGTCTGTTGGGTATACTTAGGAGTAGCATCACTTGATCGTAGGGTATGTATGTTCAGTTTTTATAGATACTGCCAAAGTTTCCCACAGTGTTGTACCTATTTACAGTGTATGTATATACCAGAAGCTCTATCATTAAGTTGCTGGTATTTAATATTATTAAAGCAACAATAATCTGTTATATTATAATAAAATACTAGAATTATTCAAATAATCAACTAAATATTTAAATAAATATAATTATTAATTAGAATTATATTAATATAATTTTTAAACAACTAAAAATTACCTATCCTTTTCATTATATTAATTCTAAAGGGTATATAATTGTACTTCATTGTGCTTTTAATGTTTTTTCTCATCTTTTGCACATTTTTCTATTGAGTTGCCTGCTTTTTTTTCTTATTGATTTGTAGACACTTTTTACATATACTGGATAGATATTCTAATAGAGAATACTCTTGAAGTAGTCTTATAAATGTTAACTCATGATACCAGAGAAACCAATGTCTTTGGGCAGATAAACCTCAGGGAGAAAATCATAGATGATAAGCCCTTACTTGGTGGCTGCTGATGCAACCACAGAACCAGCTCAAAATGGTCCTAGCCTGTTTAACAAGATACTGAGTTGCTTTTCAGAGGCTACAGACCAAAACCACAAGTCATGCAGCTGAAGCTTGCGCAGAGGAGAGAACTTTGACCTCCAGCTGTACCTGGAACCAAAGACTCACACCCCACCCCCCACCCCCACACACACATGCATCACATATACACATGGACCCAAGGACCAGGACATAATTGGAACTTGAACACCAGAACACTTTCAGAAGCAGAGTATCAGGAAAATCCAGTGTTGATGGCACTTACCATAAATGACCAAGGTCCTCACTTAAAACTTGCCCCACCAGCACTTCCACATACCTGTCAGGACCCTGCATTGGGGAGTTTGTGTTTTTCCAGCTCAAACTGCCCATTCTCCACGGTATAGCGGGATACAATAAACACCACTTTCTTTCACTGCACCCAGTGTCAGTGTAATTGTCTATCTGTAATGCTGGGTAGACAAATTCTGCTCAGTTACTGAGCTTCCCAGGACTGTGGTTCAGAAAGTAGCAGATGCCAACACCATTGATTGGGTCGATTCCAGGAAAAAAAAGAGCATAAATTAATCTAAGAATATGTGACTTTGTGTTTTACTGGACAATTTTTTTGGTCACATCTTCCAAAGAGTAAGTTCTGGAATGAGGTGTTGACAAAAAAACATCCAGCCTAAGAGAAAGCTTATAAGAGTTACTTGAGCCAAACTGACAATTGCCGGGAAGCAAAATTGCAACAGATTGAGAAAATGCTGTGCAAAAATAGCGGTTTGCAGCTTATTTTATATAGAGAATCAAAGGAGGAGGATTACATGAAATTCATTGGTGGGAGATTAAGGGGCTGGAAGAAAGCAAAGTGGGGAAATCTCTGGGATTGGATAAAAGTAAATTGGAGAGACAGGTACTTCTTTTACACATACCATTTTCCCCCCAAAATAAGACCTAACTGGAAAATAAGCCCTAGCATGATTTTTCAGAATGTTCGTAATATAAAATAAGCCCTACCGTATTTCCCCGAAAAGAAGACCTGGTCTTATATTAATTTTTGGTCAAAAAGACGCATTAGGGCTTATATTACGAGCAGCCTGAAAAATCATGCTAGGGCTTCTTTTCCAGTTAGGTTTTATTTTCGGGGAAACATGGTAGGTGGACGCAGGATAGTTAATAGTTCGCTTTGCCCCCCTTTCTTCCCCCTCCCCCCCAGCTCCAGTTCAAGATGTTGTTTCTCAGTCCAGCTGTGTAAGACACAGCTCCCTGGCCCATGCTGGTATTATGTGCCCTGAGCTACCCCGGGCTGAGGCAGTCGGTGGACAGTCGTTGGTCGGTCAGCTGCTCACAGCAGCTCATGGCAGCTATTGCTGGCTGCCGGCCACTCACGATGGCTGCCGGCCACTCACAGCAGCACACGGTAGCCCACACTGGCTGCTGGCCACTCACACAGCCACTGGCCACTCACGGCAGCACAGGGCAGCACACAGCAATGCCTGGCTGCTCACAGCAGCCCAGCTCCAGAGAGCTGTTGTTCACAATCTTAGCTGGAGAAGGCGCAGCTCACTGGCCCATGTGGGAATCGAACCTGCGACCTCTGTGTTAGGAACACGGAGCTCCAACAACCTGAGCCACCTGGCCGGCCCCTAATATTTACTTTTTACAGCACATAGAGATATTAATTAGGGGACAATAATAATAATGTAAGATTCCGTAGTTTCCTGCTCTGGTGGGGGATGGGGAAAGGGCGACTGACGTTCCAAGGATGTCATCTTACGTGCAAAAAGACAATAGACAGGCTCACTTAAGGTGAAGACTGACTTTATGAAGGAAGCTTCAGGTTAAATACATGATTTCCTGCCATGGACCACCTTAGCTATGAATTTTTTTATGTTCACGCCATCTTATGTGGTTATTTTCAGTTTCCTGACTTTGTCAGTTTTAACCTCTGGCCCCTTTTCCATTCTCAGAGGCATTCCTTCAAATTGTGGCCCCCATGATTTATTAGCAAAACAAGAAAGGTTCAATTGTAGGTAATAACTGAATGAATTTGGTGATTTATAAATTCAGATGAATTTATAAAGTATACACTAGCCATTGTCACTCAAGAGTCAGAGCTTTTCAGGTTAGCCTATGTGAGATAGTGTCAGGGAGGAAAAATTTTCCTATAGCCGTCAAGGTTCTTCTGGCTGGACTAATAATAATTAAATTAACAGGAGACAGGTTAGCAGAAGACAAACAAATTAAAGTTTAATAACATGTACGCCTCCTGTATTCATGGGAGAGACCCTGGAACACTGAGTAACTCTGCAAAGTAGTGGAAGACATCACCTTAAATACTACCTTCAGCTAAAGACAAAAGATGTTGGGGATAGAGAATCAGTTATGGGACATTACCAGGAAAAGCACAACAAGGGTAAGATTGTTACACAGATTTAAGTCCCTGCTTTCTCCTTTGACAGCGCCTGGTACAGTGAGGGAAACACCCTTACAAATGGAGATTTCCCTTACAAACAAATGTCTATTCAAAGGGTAACTTCTACTGGTTTTTCCAGAGCTTCTCCCATATCAGTTGTTTCTTAAAATTAACCAGCCTAAAATAATCAGTATCCCAACGAGGCATATTTTGAGGTGGCAAACTCTGTTTCCCTTTGTTGACATAAGAAGTGTACAGAATTTCTTGTACCTGTATAGAATTTTTATGAGTTTGAGCCAAACTGACAATTGTCAAGAAGCAAAATCTCAACTAATTTAGAAAATGCTCTGCAGAAGGGCAGTTTTGCAGTTTATTTTATCATTAAAATAAAAGGAAGGTAAAATGAAATCCACTGGTAGTAGATTAAGGAGATGGAATAAAACAAAGCAGGGAAATCACTGGGATTGGATAAAAAGTAAAATGGAAAGATACTTCTTTTACATTGGTGGGCACAGGACAGTTAATAATTAACATTCACAGCACATAGAAAGGGTATTCTGGGAACAAGATAAAAATGAGGGGTTCTGTAGTGCAGTGGGTGTTCCTTGGGGGTCTGGAAAAGATTACTCGGACTTTTCAAGTGTGTTATCTTAGATGCAAAAAGACAACAGACAGGCTCACTTAAGGTAAAGATTGACCTTTGTGTAGGAAGCTTGACAAAGAACATGACTACCTGCCATGATTAGATTTCAGTTAGGTATTTTTATGTTCAGACCATCCCATCTGGTTACTTTCCATCTCTGAGTTGGTTAAAGCCTGCCCTGCAGGCCTCCCCTTGTCACGTTTAGTATGTGGCCCCTTTTCTATCCACAGCTTCAATAGTCAGGAAGGCTAGAGACAGGTTGTAACACATATGTCTGCAACTCGTTGCAGGATGTTCCATTGCGACAGGTTAGTTAGCATGTTGTTAGGTAGACAAGAAGGTCCCTGGAGGAATAAACAAAGGCAGCCATATCCTGAAACTCCAGGTTCTGGAAAGGCTCCTTCACTCCAGGACAAAGATATAAGAATGCACCCTGAGGTTAATAAATTATCTCATAAATCCCTTTTGCCCGGACAAAGGAGCAGATCTGATAGATAGGGATGGGTTCATTAATCCCTCTGGGGGGGCAAACAGGACAAACCTGATAGATGAATTCCATTAGAAGGTGCCAGCCCCCTTCCCCAAGCAGGCTAGGGAAGGTATAAAAGTAAGAGCTTTTGCTTCAGTCACTGGGAAACCCGTTCGGGAACCCCTCTCGTTCTGAGAGCTGCGACTCTTTACTTTTTACTTTTAATAAACTGTCCTCTTTTAAAATTCTTTGCCTCTCTTGGGTCCGTGTTTCCACTCTTCTGTCTCACGAGACACGATTCCTGCACTCACTCACTCAAAAATCCCCTATGTCATTTGGGGAGTCACAGAGACATATTCCTATATCACCCTGAGTCCTCTTACATCAACGGTGAATGCCAATTGCTCACCCGGACTGGCACCCTGGAATCTTATCTTTCACCAGGTGGATAGGAGTGGTCACTTGGAAAGCAGACCTGATAAGAACTATGAACACCTGCTACTTTGGCCTAACTAGTAAATTATGCCTGCTCAAAACCAGCTAGACACTTTCTTGCTTTTCGTGCCTGGTGTAATTTAAGTGGCCCAAACTTCCACTTAAATTAAATCCAGTTTCACATTACAAGAAAGGTCTGAAGAAATATTTTAAATTCAAGGCTGTGCAAAATCTTTAGCCATCACCAGCACTGATATAAAACTGTTGGTGTGCTCCTGGATGCTGAGGGTGGCTACAGCAATTCAATTTCCAACACAAGCCTGGCTTTGTCATTGCCAAGGTTACTCCCTGCCCCTCCCTGGGCACTCACTGCCCCAGGCTGTGCTTGGCACAAAAGGTTCAGGTTTTTTCCTTTTTCCTTTGCCTTTTCTCCTTAGGCAAGATTTTTTAACTCCACCATGATTGTTGTTTTCTCACTATCCCACACCTTCATTTTTAATGTCCAGCAGCTGGTCCCTTTGAGATTTTTACTGTTACCTTTTCTTTTCTCCACCATTTCTGCAACTTTCTTCATCATCATCATTTTATGATTTTTTTTATTCATTAGAGGAAAAAAATACTCTAAGTCTTACATATACCTGAAACTCTTTCTGGAACTGCTGAGCCCATCATGCCCCTGGATGCAAGTTTAACAACTGCCTGGCCATCCTCCTCTTAGAATCCTAGGGTGGGGGTGGGGGAGGTAGGTGGGGAGGGTAAAAGGGGGTGCTGCCATGTTGCCATGGCAACCAGCAACCCGCTGAGTCAGCTAGTTCAGGGTGTTTGCTGTGGCCTGGGCACTGGCCCAGCCACCAGACCCTCCATTGGTATTATGGAAACAACCCTTTCGGCACCCTCCAAGTCCTGGCAGGATCTGAGAGCTCTCCGTGCTCACCTGTCTTTCTTGGCAGTTACTTATTAAGTTTATGCCTGTGTCATGCAGGGTGGCATGCGGGGTTTCTGGTCCCGCTCCCCACATAAGAATGCAGGATATGGTGAGGCCAAAAAGGAACACCCACGGAGCCATAGATAGGGGAGTCATACCACTATATTCTCGCTGGCGGCTGGGTTGGAGACACAGGAAGTAGGAGCCACACTATCTGCAACCTGTTGTCCACTTCTCTCTGCCAATCAACCTCATTTGCTAGCTGCAATCTGCCGTGCTAACTGCAATTCACGCTTGCTAGCTCAGCCACCATCTTCTTGCTAGCCCCCATTTTCTGCTAGCATAGCCACTGCAGTTATATTAGTGGCCAATGGCTCACTGGTTACAGCTGACAGCCAACTAGTCACAGCGAATAGCCATCCAATCACAGTTGATGGCCATTTACTACCTGAGCCAGCACCTTTCCACGTGAGGCCGAGAGCCTGGAAACTGCACTCCTGGCTCTGTCTCCACAGCCTGGCTAAGGGTCCACAGAAATTGTATTTTCTCTGCAGGAAAATCAGTCATCACTCTGCCCTCAGAATAGGTTTCTTTGAAAGTCAAGAATTAATGTTTTAAGCTGAAATGATGATCCCCACTTGGTCTTGATGGCTGGAGGCAGGGAAAAGACTAAGAAATTGGAGGGAGGAAAATCAGACAGATTTTGTATCTCATTTGTAGAGGTGGTTTTTATCGTATTTTTAATATCTTACCGTTCTTCAACTATGAGTAGCTCCTCCTCCGAGGGAAGTGTTAGGCATGGCTGGAGTCGCGGGAGACCAAAATTGGTCTATTAGAATTTATTTGGTGTGTTTGAGCTGCAGGAGGTCAGGCTAGAAAAGACCATAACCTCTCTGAGCAAAGAGGGGTACGGAGTTTTATAGGAGGGGGTAAACGAGGCTGTTCCTCCTTCAATGCTTCAGGGGCTTTTCATTGACAAAGGGTTTCAGGGAAAGACCAAACCCTCCAGCTCCACACCCTGGCCCCAGGTCGCTGTCCCGACTTCCCAGGCCCACTGATCACAGACCCCTAGGAGTATAAAGCAAGACAAGATCAGGAGAAGATGGCTTTTAAGATAAGGTTTCTGCTCCTGGCCTAAATATGGCTTAACAAATTCCCCCTCTGAGTTTGGAAACTATTGTTAGCAAAAGGGGTGGTTGTCAGTCTGTAACTGCTTCCTGCTGAGCGGGGGTGTTGATCAGAGTCTATAATTAGAGCGTTGGGTGAGGGGGCTGTAAAGGTGCTCTTGTAAGAGCGTGGCAGACGGAGCAAGAAGGGGCCAAAAAGTAAGAGGATCAACAAGGTGATCAGGGGGCCTGTGAGTGGGAGTAACCAGAGGGGCTCGGAGGTCAGGAGGATATAGGATGGAGGGGAGATACCAAGATTGGAAGAGAGGTTTTGGAGACTCCGTTGTAAGGGAGTTAGTCGGGAGCAAAGGGCTGGGTTACATTCCCAAACGAACCGTCAAGGAAAAGGGGGGCCTCTCGTCCTGGAGGGAGGAGTTCAGAGCTGGCGTTAGAGAACGATTAGTCAGCTAAAATGCTGACCGAGTTGGAGGGTGAAAGAGGGAAGACTTACCTAAGTAAGGGTATCAAAATGGGCTGAGGAAAGTTGGAGTATGGGGGGGGGGGGCAGCGCGGCGGCAGAAAAGGGCAATAGGGAGGAGGGACATGGATAGTGGGGGTAGTTTCCCAGCAGAGGTAAGCCAGGGGCCCTCCCAAACGGCTCCCTGACTGGTAACAGGCTTTCGAGAGCCGAGGAGGGTAGCTCGGGGTGCCTCCCTGTCATCCTTGTTGTCACCAATGGCAACAAGGCCAGAGCCACTTTGGTGGCCCCTGCAGTGTATAAATGAAGTAAGGGGAAGAAGTGGGGCGGAGAATCTTAAAAGGGTGTCCCTCTAGGGAACATAAAAGGGGTGGAGTAGCCATGGGATGGGAAAGTATCCCATTGAGCCCCACAATCAAGACGAGAGAGGGAGCGAGCTTGCCCGAAAATTCAGGGAGTGCTGAGTAAGTGGTCCCCGTGTCTAGAAGGAAAGAAATGGCCTTACCGGCAACTAGAAGAGTTACCTGCGGTTCCATCATGTGTATGGTGGAGGTGGAGGCCTGTGACAAGACTGGGCCCCTTCATTCTTGTTGATTAGATTGCACAGAGGATTGGGGTCCCAGTTCTCCCCCTTGGGGCCGGCCCAGCCCAACAGCCCAGAAAACTGCCACAGCAACCATCTGCAAGGCCTGGGCATGGGCCCGTACGCTCTCCTTGCCTTGACCACTGAAGAGCCAAAAGGCCGGCTCTAAAAGATCTGCTTGGGGGGTGTGAGGACCCCTCCGCAGCCTCTGAAACCTCCTGGGAATATCGGGCTGACTGGGAGACGAAATGCATGGCCAAGACAGCTCTGCCATGAGGAGAGTCAAGATTAACACTAGTGCAGGATTGTAGGGCTTCTGAAAGTTGGGAGAGAAAAACAGCTGGGTTCTCATGGCAGTCCCGGTAGACCTCCCCAACCCCTTCGCAATTGACAGCCCTCTGAATGGCTGCCCTCACGCCCCGCAGGAGACAATCAACCATATGGTCTCTCTCTAGGTGGTCGGGACTGGGCTGGGGGTGAGTCTGGCAACTCCAGTTAGTATCCTGGGCAGGAATGGCTGTCTCCCCAGGGGGACAGGCACCACCATTTGGTGATGCATGGAGTCTGTCACTCCTCCAGCCTTTCAAACAATATGATCCCTCTCATCAGTCAGCACAAGTGGAGAGAATAACATAGATGTCCCACCAAGTAAGGTCACCACCAAGGGTGAGGTATTCAAACTCTTTAGTAAAACAGGAGGGACCAGAAGAAAAAAGAGCCCTGCCCAGATTCAGTCTGACTCAGGTCCATCATTGAGAAAGGGACCTGGACCTTAACAGGGCCTTCAGTCCCTGCCACTTCCCGGAGAGGCATCTGGGTGGCTGGGGGTGCATAAGGTTGCCCGGATCGGATATGAGGAAAGGACGAAAGGTCGGGAGCAAGTGGGGCAGTAGTGGAGGAAGAATCTGGTGGTGACATGGAGGCAGCGGGTTGATACGGTGGGGGGAGTTGAACTAGCAGAGGTTGGGGAGGAGAGGAAAAATCAGGGGGGTCCAGAGCAGAGGGAGAAGAAGAGGCAGAAGCTAAACCTAAGAGGCGTGATTCATCCTTAGGTGGGATATGGGACAAGTCCCATTGCAACTCAAAGAAAGCCAGGAGGTAGGGGACCTCACTCCATTTATCCTGCCGGTGGAGATGGTTGTCTAAATCTCAGAGAATATCAAGGTCAAGAGTTCCGATAGGCAGCCAGGGTTTGCCATTATCAAGCTTATATTGTGGCCAGACCACAGTTGAAAAGGAAATAAGGTGTTTAGCCTCTAAAACGGGGTAAAGTCCTCTCTTAATGTGGTCCAAAAGGATCTCCAAAAGGAGGAGCCGGAGCCCATAGTAATGAAGGGAGGGAATAGGGGGCAAAAGAAGGTAAAGTCTAGACCCTCTTAATCACCCAGAGGACAAGGGAGAGTGGAGGGTGTCCCGCTGTCAGTTTCCTCAGGTCTGGTGGAGGGCAAATCTGACCGAGTCGGAGGGCTAAAGAGGGAAGACTTACCTAAGTCGTCCCCTGAAGGGTGGATGAAGGTGGCTCCCCGTATGGGCCACCAAATTGTTAAGCACGGCCAGAGGAATGAGTCGCGGGAGACCAAAATTGGTCTATTAGAATTTATTTGGTGTGTTTGAGCTGCAGGAGGTCAGGCTAGAAAAGACCATAACTTCCCTGAGCAAAGAGGGGTATGGAGTTTTAGAGGAGGGGGTAAATGAGCTTGTTCTCCCTTCAATGCTTCAGGGGTTTTTTTTGTTGACAATGGGTTTCAGGGCATGACCAAGCCCTCCAGCTCCATACTCTCACCCCAGGTCGCTGTCTGGACCGCCCAGGCCCACGGATCACAGGCCCCAAGGAGTAAGACAAGATGGCTTTTAAGATATGGTTTCTGCTCCTGGCCTAAATATGGTTTAACAGGAAGGGTTCCTATGGCAGCCCTGTGGAATTTCTCTCTTGAATGCTTCTCTATAAACCAGCTTGAACACAACATGGAGGGATCCACAGTCATTTATAAACCACTTTGTAACAAAAGATCTCCAGGAGAGCTGACTCCCAGAGGCCTGAGCTCTGGAGGAGAGAGGGAGAGAGTGGGGGAAGGGAGACTGCCTGAGCATCCACAACTGTGCGGGTCCTGTGTGGCCTCAGCTGCAGGAGCAGCCGACAGTCTGACCTTAAGATAAAACCCTATTGATCGGTGGTTGTCTGGGCACTTACAGCTCATGAAGTAAAAAAGGGCTTATTCTTTCCTGCCTGTGACTTTGCTACTAATGATGCTGATATTAATAACCATGCTCAAACTGAAACTCAATTTCTTTACAGGCTGCAAATGGAAGGAAAAATAGCAACTGGAGACAGGGTGGCTGGTGATGTAGCTCGTTTTTCTGAGGATGAGTAAAGCCAGCTCAGCCCATAACATCCACTGACTAACTAGGAAGAGGCCCTGAATGTCAGCAGATTCTGATTTTAGTTTTATGACTGCTACTTACTAATTATGAATTTGGAAAATATACTGGATTTCCTGCAGCCTCAATTTTCTCTCATCTATAAAATGAGATTGTGAGGAGAAGAAGAGCATATACGAGGTCTTGAGACAAACACTGGTTGGGAGTTTCCCCTCATTTGTGCTGAAAAGAAAGGCTTATTCCTTGACAGCCACGCAAACTTGCAGAGCAGTCATGTTTCATTCTTGCTGTCCATCTACCCTCACAAACCCTCTTCCTGCATGCCCCACGACTTCTTCAGCATGTTTCCCTCCCTCCTCGTGGGGCCAGACCCTCTCCTGGAGGAGAAACTGGAGTCAGCCCTTAGCTTTCAAGGATTCGTTATTGGCCATGTGGAGGCTCTTCAAAAATGACTCTTGAAGTTTTAGAAAAGGAACAACATATGACTTCGTTGGAGCTGGAAGTGGAACCACAAGCATGGCTGGAAGTGCTCTCAATGCCTCCCTGGCTCTCTGCTTCTCTTCCTGTCACCAAGTCCTCCAGAGAGCCTGTGGATAGGTAGCATAGCCCACTTCACAGAGGAGGACACTCCAACTTGTTCATCGCCTTGCCCAGGGCCCCGGTGGTGACCAAGACCCAGACTCCTCTCCTATGTTGCTTTGAGTCCCAGCTTCCTTTCTTCCTTAACCTCACGTAATAGTAACCTCAAAGCTGGTTTCAGCAGTTAGCACTTCTGTGAAAGCATTTATCTAGTTCCACTTTGCATAGCTCTTCCCTCCCCTCCAAAGATATTACCTGCCTTTTACCATCGCAGACCAGCTTTGTAGTTTTGAATACCATACAAATGCACACACGGTATCCTATTGTTGGACTTTTACAAAAACGGCTGTTTCTATCAGCTTTGGTATTGGAAGCTGGTCAGCTCCCTACTCAGGGAGCTTTACCTGTCTGCCATCACAGTCAAGACCAACTTCAGGATAGAGATACCTGGAGGGGGAGGGGGGTCGAGGGCAGGCGGGGGGCCAGGGGCGGGGGGGAAGCTTGGCCTCCTACTATCTCAGATTCTACATGGCTTTCTGGATGATTTTCTTAGAGTATGAAAACTGTGCTCTAAGAAAAACCCAGGGCAAGCCCTGTGGCTCAGGTGGTTGGAGCGCCAAGCTCCTAATACTGAGGTCACTGGTTTGATTCCCACATGGGCCAGTGAGCTGCACCTTCTGCAGCTAAGGTTGTGAACAACAGCTCTCTCTGGAGCTGGGCTGCCGTGAGCTGCTGAGTGCTGCCACAGGATGCTGTGCTGCCATGGGCTACAGTGTGCTGCCAGGAGTGGCCAGCAGCCAGCATAAGTGGCCGGCAGCCGGCGAGAGCTGCTGTGAGCTGCTGTGAGCGGCTGACCGATGACCAGTGACTGACTGCCTCAGCGGGGGGGAACGCAAGGCTCATAATATCAGCATGGGCCAGGGTGCTGTGTCCTATACAACTAGACTGCGAAACCATGCCTTGAACCAGAGTGGGGGGAGGGAGGCGGAAAAAGGGGGAGGAAGAAAAACCCATATGTGAAAAATCCAAACCAAATAAAGTTGGTTGATCAAAGTCATTATAAAATGATGGTAATTCTTTTGCTTTGTTTGCAAAATGATGATTCACTCTCAGGTTGCTTTAAGTAGTAAGCTCCCTCTCTGCATTTTAAAATATGTGATCTAAAATGAATTGAACCAATTTTCAGGAACATATTCATACATATGTCAAGACATAACTCACTGGAACATGCAGAGGGTGCCAAAAAAATGTATACATATTTTAAGAAAGGAAAACTGTATTAAAATTGTAATATTCAATATATGCCGATAACAAAAGATGAATACAAGTCTGATTACTGAATACGTTTGACTTCTGCAATTACAAGACGTGCTCAAAGACCCAAACTCAGCGTCTGGACACTTGCGATTACGGCAAACTACTGCTTGAGCAATGTTGACCAGTCTCCACTTGTATACATCTTTTTGGCACCCCTGGTGTTTATGTTTGCAGTTTTCATTCATTTATTTGTTTACTTCTTTGTCAATCCTGCTTTAGCTGTTAGCCACATGGGAGGGAAAGAAAGCCAATAGAGACTCTGCAGAGGTGGAGGCAAGAACAGGATTTTGGGGTTGAGAATGTGACTTTCTTTTTCCTTTTTTATTTTTTTAAAGATTTTATTGGGGAAGGGGAACAGGACTTTATTGGGGAACAGTGTGTACTTCCAGGACTTTTTTCCAAGTCAAGTTGTTGTCCTTTCAATCTTAGTTGTAGAGGGTGCCGTTCAGCTTCAAGTTGTTGTCCTTTCAGTCTTAGTTGTGGAGGGCACAGCTCAACTCCAGGTCCAGTTGCTGTTGCTAGTTGCAGGGAGCACAGCCCGCTATCCCTTGCGGGAGTCAAACCGGCAACCTTGTGGTTGAGAGGACGCACTCCAACCAACTGAGCCATCCGGGAGGCAGCTCAGCTCAAAGTGCTGTGTTCAATCTCAGTTGCGGGGGCACTGCCCACCATCCCTTGTGGGAGTCGAGGAATTGAACTGGCAACCTTGTGGTTGAGAGCCCACTGGCCCATGTGGGAATCGAACAGGCAGCCTTCGGAGTTTGGAGCACGGAGCTCTAACCACCTGAGCCACCTGGCCGGCCGAGAATGTGACTTTCTTGATTCCACAGAAGGTTGCTTCATATTTGAGTTATAATTACTTATGTCTGTCTTCCCAACTAGATTGTGAAGTACTTGAGGGCAGAGGACATTTCAGTCTTTGTAAATGAGTCTCTGGCCCACAGCAAATAGTCAATGAATGTATGTTGACAATGAATGTGCCTGCCAAGCTGGGGGAAGATGGGGAAGCAAGCAATTGTTAAAAAAAAAAAAAAATTCAACCACGTAAATTTGAAGATGTAATTGGCTTTCCTTAAGCAATTCATGAAGCTGTGTTTTTTTCCTTTGATACAATGTACTTGTATATAGCTGTGGTGTTTCCGTGTAGGAGCATGGATGGATATATATGTTAGGTAGAAGTTAGAAAATGTAGAAGTAGTAGGGTGGGAGGGGGTCCATACTGCCTACAGGAAAAGCTCATAAATAGCTTTGATTAACTGCCTCCAGCCACGAATCTGTTACAAGAGCAGATGAGAAGAGGTGGTGGGGAGCAAGATAAGGATATGAGTCAACAGATATGCATCCATCTTAGGAGAGCACGCCCTCCCATGGAGGAGTAAGCACCACCTTTTCCCCGCCAAATCAATATGTAACTCCTCACCCAGCAAACTATATAAGTTCTCAGGACAAGGGGACCTGGGCCTATGCTGCTCCCCCACCTGGCGAGGCCCATTCTCTTCCCTGAGAATGTCTCACTAATAAACCCTGCCTGTGTACCAATCAGCTTGCCCACCTCTGATTCTTCACTGAGTTGGCAAGAAGAACCAAGCTTCCTACAACACATAGATACATTTAAACCACAAACTTACAAATTTATTGAAGAATTGCTATTTCTCTATAATTCTGAGACAGAAAGAGAAGTCTTTACCCCCATAAGAACTTCACTGTCATGTTGTAACTTGAGAATTTAGCACTAATTGCTACTCAGAAAGCAAATGTAACTCACTTGTGAAAACACAAATTGCACTGCTTTGCTTTTTTGCCTATTAATACCAATTGAATAATTAATGGTGAATAACCAAACTTGCCATTGATGGTATTTGATTAAAGAAGGATCAGGGAGGCAGAACAGAGTCGAATATGGTGCACAATTCTCAGTGATTGCTGGCGGCCAGCCTTTAGTTAAGAGGATTAATTCATTACTTGGGTTCTTTTTTATATTTACTTCCTTCTCCTCCCTGTGATTTTACCCAGGAAAACGGCACCACCTGTCACCTAGGAAATTGGCTCTCACACTGGCTGGTAGACATTGGAGACCACACCCTTTCTCATTACAAAATTGCTTTTGCAGCTGGGCTCCCTATGACCTCTCCCGAGAACAAAACTAATCCGATCATGCTGGTGAAGAAGGCTGGGTATCTGCCTCGGCAAGAGCCTGTTTAAGCTGCTAAACACACTCCCATTTCTTCCCTTAAGAAGGAGGCTACAAAGTATTTTGGAAACGATTTGAAAATAATAATAATGCTCTCTAGATTGTAACTGTACAAGGCCCTGTGGTTTCTAACTTTGACCACCTTTCTTTTCACCATGTTCTCAAAGAGCCTGGAGATTGGCATTGAACTAGAGACTGAATGAGATGAAGACAAAGACCTTGGATTCCCAGTTTAGTTATGCTAATTTAAAAAGGGGACTGAGAGTGTGCCTAGACAATAGGGATCCCGCTGCATTTGTCAGCAGGCTAAGTCTTTATTCTGTGGCTTTGGCAACAGCAGCTCCTTTTTCTGCCCCATTGTGTGCCAGTTGGCTCAGCGACTCGGTAGAGACTCTGCTCCAGCTGTATGCAAAGTGCGGGGTCCCAAGGGTGGGAGCCCTGGGCATTACTTCCTCACCTCCCTTCATCTTTCCTTTAAGTAATGACAGCTAGCTAACACCTTTAGCTACTAGGTGCTATTCTGAGCACTTTGATGCATGAAATGACTTAATTCTTAATCTATTACATGGGCACTGTTTGTATTCCAACTTCGAACATGGGGACCCACAGGAGCAGAAGTGTCGTGATTTGTCTGGCCCCAGAGCGAGTGGTGTCCAGCCGAGGGAGCAGCCTGGCTCTGAGACCCTCAGCACCCCGTCCCGGATTCCCGCACACACAGCCAGGGAGAGAGGTTCAGCCCAGAATGGGAGTCAAAGGCTACTACCTGCCAGGCTGGCTCTTCCCAACATGCCGGGGTGATCTCCCCTTCTATCCCCACTATCTAATGTGACTGGACAGGGCCTGAAGGAAGAATTACCGCCTTCTCCCCACCTGGCACTCTTTGGTCCTTTATTGTTCCCTCTTGACTGTAGCAGGCCTGCGTACAAGGCCAAGGGCAGCACCAGTATGTAGTGCTCTCTGTGAGATAATCGGAATCCAAGGGAAAAGACACTTGTCTAAAGAGAGGCTTTTGTATATCTTATACCCAGGAAAATGATTGACTAGTTAATAATTTTTTATTCTAAAATTTGTATTTAATTTTGTATTGAGTTATAATTGACATATAACATTATATTAGTTTCAGGTGTACAACATGATTCAATATTGCAAAGTGATCAACACAATAATTCTAGTTGACATCCAACACCATACACAGTTACAAAACGTTTTTTTCTTGTAATACGAACTTTTAAGATTTACTCTTAGCAACTTTCAAATATGCAATACATAGTCACCATGCTGTACATTACATCCCATAACTTATTTATTTTATAATCGGAAGCTTGAAGTTTGTACCTTTTTACACGCTTCACCCATTCCTTCACCCCACCCGCTGCCTCTCACAATCAACAATCTGTTCTACGAGCTCATTTTTGTGGGTTTTTTTCTTTTTCAGATTTCACATATAAGTTAGATCATACTGTATTTGTCCATCTCTGTCTGACTTATTTCACTTAGCATAATTCCTTCACAGTCCATCTATGTTGTCACAAGTGGCAAGAGTTCCTTCTTTTTTATGGCAAAAGAATATTCCACTGTAGCCAGTTAATGATTTCAGCTGTTGTTTTGTTAATGTTCGCCAGTGCCCAGCTCTGCTCTGTTAAAGAGGCAGAAGAGGTCCCTGCCCCATGGGCTGAACTTTCCATGCAGTAAATAAACAAAGGAGGTGCCAAGAGGCATGAGAAAAAGTCAAGGTGGTCATAGGACAGAGAATGAAGTGGAGGTGAAGTGGTGCCTTCCATTAGATGCTCAGAGAATGCCTCTCAGAGAAAGTGTTGGGCCGTTTTTTCCTGCGGGGACAGCTAGGATCTCCATCCCCCTCTTCCTCTGATATTAATCAGAGCAGTCTCCAGCGGGCACCGCAGTTAGAGGCCTCCCCGTCAAAACAATGTTGAGCAATCACAGCTGTTAGGGACGGACCTCCCCGGCACCCCGGCCAGATTTCCCCCCCAACCCAGAGGCCTAACCCTATAAAACAAAGCGCTCGACCCCGGTAAGTGCTCAGTCTTTGGGAACAATCCTGCTGAGCCCACCGGTGTAATAAAGCTGTGTTCTCCCTGATCTCTGTGTGCCACTTGAGTCTCTCAGTCCTCACCACAACATTTTGGTTCCCCTACCAGGAAACCCAACCGCACTGGCCCCTTGCGCCACCGGTGTGGGGCGAGAGGCGGGCCACAGAGCGACGGGAGGCCGGAGAAGGGTGTAGGCGCTCCCCGCCGATTTTGGCGGACCCCGGATCGGGTTTTCCCCAGGCAGCCGCAGCCCGCCCCGCTCCAGCTGGACCCACTGAGAGGGACCGGGGACAACCAGCCGGATCCTCCCATCAGACCAGGTAAGCCTCGAGGCCATTGTCCGAGTCAGTGTTGTCCCATGTGACAGAAGGGGAGCCTGATCACCTCCTGGTAGGTTCTTATAACCTACCCAGTCAGGGACGCCTTTGGGAGGGTGTCCACCCGGTGTAATTGTGTGAGTGACTGATTGTGTGCCTGAATGTTTGCTTCCGCAGCCTTGGCTATGGAAACCTGAGTATGCTTCACCCTGATTCTCGTGGAGCGTCATTTGGCATAACCGTGATTCACTCCACGGAGTGGCCTGGTGTTTGAATTATTCTGTACACCGCAGCCAAAGATGCTCCTAAGTTCCCATGAGGGACACGAGCAGGGCAGTACCTGAGTAAATCCCCCTCCCCACCGTCTGCGACATTGTACACTATGGGAGGGAAAAGCCCACAGTCTTAGACTGCATGTTAAAGAATTTTAAAAGGGTTTTGGTGGAGATTATGGAGTCCGCATGACCCCAGGAAAATTAAGAACCTCTATGAATTAGAATGGCCCACTTTTAATGTCAGTTGACAGCAGAAGGAACCCTAGACCTAGCTGTCATCTGACGCATTTATATTGTGGTGACCGGCAATCCTGGTTACCCGGGACAGTTTCCATACATTGACTCCTGGTCGGAAATTGCCAGGACCCTCCCACCTTGGGTACGGTTCTGCTCTAGTTAAAAGGGACAGTGCAGGATTCTCGTAACCCAGGCTCTGAAAGAAACTCCTAATGCCCCTCCGAGAAAGCCCATTCACCAAGAGGACACAAGAAAACTCCACTGAATGTTTGAGGACAGATGTCTGAGTGCCAGAAAAACATTCCAGGGAGCCGCGATCCACTGTGTTTGGAAAGCGCGGAACAGGGGCACCCTCCCTGGGATGCAGGCACGGGCGGCGCAAACTGGGAGCACAGGGCTCCCAGGGTGTGCGCCCGGAGTAATACTTTTGCCTTTCTTTTGCCTTTTCAACACCGAGAGCGTTTCTGCAGTGGAAGCTCAGCAGGCCTCGGGGCAGAGGGAGAAACCCGAGAGCCTTAAGGCAGCGATAGGGGCGCTACTCCCCGGTGCTCTGGGGTCCCTGCTCCCTGCTCGGCCACCTCTGAGAAAGCCTGCGGGCTCCCCGCTGCCACGGCGCCCCGCGCACTCCCGCGCTGCTAACCTAGGTGAAACTGCGGGCTGACTACTGCCACTGGTAGGCTCGTCCCCAGCTTGGCTTGGGGACCCGGGAGCACCCCCGGCGGCCACCCCAGTTGCCCCCATGCTCCGCGAGTGCAGCCTGGGCCTTGCCCAGTCCCCAAACTACAGTGAAACCAATTTTGTTTGGGTAATGCGAGAGAGAAAAGGAAATAGGGAGAGACACAGGAAAAAGGCTTCATAAAACTCAGAGAGTTGCTCGGAAGAGCCCCGGCTTTAGGCTTACCCAATATGGAAAAACCTTTCTGCCTGTTTATCCATAAAAAAGACAAAACTGCATTGGGGCTCCTAACTCAAACAGTTGGGCCCTGGATGAGACCTATCGCTTACCTATCCAAAAGACTGGATCCGGTCGCTTCTGGATGGTCCCCATACCTGTGGGCTTTATCCGCTACAGTACTCTTCATTAGGGAAGATGACAAGCTCACCCTCGGGCAACAACTCACAGTCAAAGTTCCCCATTCTGTAATTATGCTCATAAACTGTCAGGGTCCACGATGGCTCTCCAATGCCAGGCTCATCCAATACCAGGGACTTCTTCTGGAAAATCCTCGCATAAGCCTCCAGACTGTTCAAGCCTTAAACCCAGCAACTTTCCTCCCCACAGCCGAAGGCAAACCAGAACACAACTGCCTAAAATTCATCACTGAGGTTCATGCCAAACTGCCGGAACTACAGGACTCCCCTCTGCAGGATGCAGAGGTTACACTCTATACTAACGGCAGCAGTTTCCTGCAGGGTAGGCTGCATAGAGCTGGCTATGCTGTGACTACAGCCTCGGAAGTTCTGGAGGCAAAAGCACTCCCTGCCGGGTAGTCCGCCCAATGGGCCAAACTCTGGGCTCTCACACAGGCACTGCAGCTTTCAAGAGACAAAAGGCCAATATTTACACAGACTCCAAGTATGCTTTTGCCACCGTGCACATACATGGGGCCATCAACAAAGAACGTAGCCTCCTCATGTCTGAAGAGAAGACCATCCAAAAAAAGAGGCAAAGTCCTACAGCTATTGGAAGTTGCTTGGGCACCCCAGCACTTAGCCACTATCCACTGCCGAGGGCACCAGAAAGGGAACAATAAGCCGGCTGCTGGCAACTGCCTCGCTGATCAAGCCATGAGGGCAGCCGCCCAGGACACAGACATAGCCATCAATGCTTCCACCACCCCAGGCTCGCCAAGCCCTACCTACACCACAGCAGAAGACAGCTGGGCACAGAATAAGGAAGACACCCAACATCCTCAGAGTTGGTGGATATTGCATGATGGCCGCTTGTTTATCTCGGCCGCCCTCGCTCCCCACATCATTTCAGAATATCACTCTACTTCCCACCTAGGGAAGACTGGACTTAAAAAGCTGCTGGCCAAAAACTTCTATATAGCCAGGCATACAGCCCTATGCCGCTCTATCACAGAGCACTGTGCTACCTGTGCTGAGCACAATCCCAAGACCAGACCGACGCCACCACCAGGGGTCCAATGAATGGGATCTGCCCCTTTTAGGATATCAAGGTAGACTTCACAGAAATGACCCCTCACCGAGGGACAAAATACCTTCTTGTCTTAGTCTGTACCTTCTCGGGCTGGGTAGAAGCCTTTCCCACCCGAACTGAAAAAGCCAGAGAAGTCACCAAAGTTCTCCTCCATGAAGTCATCCCATGGTATGGGCTTCCCCTCACCATTCACAGCAACAATGGACCAGCCTTGTCTCAGATGTACTACGGACTCTGGCCTCGGCCCTCAATGTCTCCTGGAAGCTTCACACAGCCTACCGACCTCAGAGTTCAGGGAAAGTAGAGTGCATGAACCGTACCCTCAAAGAAACATTGTCTAAGCTATGCCAAGAAACCACCCTGGGAAGGACGGATCTACTCCCCTTAGCCGTCCTCTGCTCCTGGTGTACTCCTCGAAAGGATAGTTTTTCCCTGTTTGAAATTCTCTATGGCTGGCCTCCCCTGTTGCTATCATCCATCCCAGGTAACCTCACAGGACTCCCAGGTCAGCTTATTGCCCTAGGAAAGATCCTTATGAGCTTGCACTCACATCTACTAGAAAGAATTATTATCTCATTAGGAACCCCTGTCCTTCCCCACCTTCCAGGTGACAGGGTCTGGGTCAAAGATTGGAGACGTGAGCCCCTCCGCCCAATACGGACGGGCCCACACACAGTAATCCTTGTCGCCCCCACTGCTCTTAAGGTCTCCGGAATCACACCGTGGATTCACCACTCCCGAGTCAAATGAGCAGAGTCGGACCAGCCTGCCTGGACTTCTCATCCAGTGCCCGATGAGCCACTGAAGACCACGTTTAAAAAAACCGCCTGAATGCCAGTTCTGATCTGCTTCTCCCTAACCATCTCAACCCTCTGTCTACTGATTCTTTTAGCCTCTTTTCTTCTTATCTCTGCAACCCTGTCTGATTGGACACCCACCCCGAGGGGTCCCCTCCTGTTCGTATCTCTGCTATGGGTTTCTCCTCTGCTCATGCTCACCTGCCTGCGGCCCTCTGGCTCTTGAGTCTCTTTTGCCTTTCCCCCTTAAGTCTCTCCTCAAAATGTCCCTGCTTCCAGGGGTCCAGAACAAGAGCCTCAGACCTCCCAGTCCCCCTGCAATCTCTTCCCCCGCGGGTCTGTCTGCTGGACATACTTGTCCCAAGCCGGGTCCTCCGATGGCGGTGGGGTCCAGGATACTGCCCTCCGCGACATTGCGGTGGCCTGGATTACTGCGATGGCTCGGGCTGCACTATCCCGGCCCCGCTGTCGTCGCCTCGGCCTAACTTCCCTCTGCAGGATCACACTCCAGGATGCCCAGGACCTTGCCCGGTGGCTCAACGCCTCCATTGTCTCCGGCCCGATTGGCATCCCCTAGCTCCTGCCTTGAACTTGGCCTGTTACCTGACCCCTGGCCGCCACAGGCTCCTGACCCCCGCTGCCAGAGCTTTTCTGCACCTTTACCCTTCTGCACTCCTTCTGGCATTTTCCTCTCCTGTGAAGGTGGTTTACTTTTCAGATGCCGAGGCACCAATGACACTGACACTGCCTGCATCCTCACCTTTATATTCCCCTCCCCCTCCCTGTACACTGACTCACAGTTCCAGTCTTGGATTTCCCCTTCTCATCATGCCCATTGGGCATCTGTCATCCCTTTCCTCATAGGTGCTGGCATCTCTACAGGGGTCACCGCTGGTGCCTCTGGCCTTGGGACTTCCATCGACTTTACTACAAACTTTCTCAAGAAATCAATGATGACATGGAGCGGGTCACAGACTCACTCACGTCACTCAGACCCAACTCTCCAGCCTGGCGGCAGTTGCCCTCCAGAACCGGCAAGTCCTAGACCTGCTCATGGCCGAAAAGGGTGGGATCTGTCTCTTCCTCCAAGAAGAATGTTGCTACTACATAAACCTGTCTGGGATGGTCGCCACCAAGGTCCGTGAGCTCCGGGGCCACATACAGAACAGCCATGAGGAGATCACCTCCTGAGGGTTTGGCTCTCAGTCCCGGACTTCCTGGCTCCTCCCTTTGGCGGGTCCCTTACTCTCCATTTTCCTCCTTGCTACCATCCACCTGTGCATCTTCGATGCCCTTGTCCGCTTCATCGAAAGTGCCGTCTCCCATCTGATCACTGCCCATGTCCTTGCCCTATGGGGCTATCGCCCTCTCAGTTTAGATGATGATCTTCAGGGTTCCCCTTCCGATCCTCAACAGGGGGGGGGTATGTTGGGACGTTTTTTCATGTGGGCACCGCTAGGAGGTCCATCCCCCTCCTCCTCCGATACTAATCAGAGCAGTCTCTGGTGGGCACCGCAGTTAGAGGCCTCCCCGTCAAAACAATGTTGAGCAATCACAGCTGTTAGGGACGGACCTCCCTGGCACCCCGGCCAGATTTCCCCCCCAACCCAGAGGCCTAACCCTATAAAACAAAGCGCCCAACCCCGGTAAGTGCACAGTCTTTGGGAACAATCCTGCTGAGCCTACCGGCGTAATTAAGCTGTGTTCTCCCTGATCTCTGCATGTCACTTGAGTCTCTCAGTCCTCGCCCCTTTTTCCGCAACAAAAGGGGCACTGGCTGGGATACAAGGGTAGAAGCAGCCTCCAGAAGACCTGGGGACAGGTCCTTGGAAGGCTCTGGAGCAGGAATGAACCAGATGTACTGACCAAGCAGAAGACAGTGGCAGGAAGTGAGCTAAACAACTAACATAGGTCCTTGAAGGCCTAGAATAAGGGTCTGCACCCCATTCTAAATGCAGTTATTCACCTAAGAGAAAGGAAAACAGCCTGGGTGGTGAAGGGTCTACTGTGCAGTTTGTTGTAATGATTAAATATAGTTATGCATATACATTTGTTGACACACAGCACTAGATTAAAAAATAGTGCTTCCTATGGGTCAGGACTTTATCTGCATCACCCCTGAGCCTGCCCAGCCTCCTGCACTCACATGCTGGGCTCAGCAATGAGTCCAGTTGCTGGGTCCATGCAGCAACTAGTGGTCCTTGGTCCCACACTGCAGCTGCAAAGGGTGACACTATGAGGACAAATAGCATTTATTGACCATCCTCCATGGGCCAGGCATTGCTGAGGAAGGTAAATCAAACGTGATTGATTTTGAAGAGTGTTGTATTTGAATTTCTATTAAACTTGATGAAATCATTCTTATATATGTGATTGGTCTTATCTTATCCTCCCTTTTATACATAAGGCCTGATGTGGATATTACCTTCTCTAAGTTACACATTTAGTACACGGCAGAACCTGAACTTAACAGTTACTTTGGTGGGTGTTCCAGCTTGATATAAAGAGATAAACAGTGAATGGGAGAGGCATGTCATTAGGCCCATTAGCAGACTAGGGCTATGGGCCAAGCTAAAGAGTGAGAAGAAAAGGCTCGATAAAGGAAAAACTAGGATATGTGTGTGTGGGTGGGGGGCAGTGGGGATAATATTTTAATGTGCTTTCAATATTACAACATAATAAATAATGGGAAGAAAAGGGGGATAAAGAAATGGTAAGAATTTGGAGTGTTAAGTATTTTGGGAGAGAGAGAAAAAGAGACAGACAAAACTAAAGATAGAAAAGAAGAAATATTTAGCAAATTAAGAGATCAGGGTTTTATTTGTTTTTACTATGAAGAGTAATCATCTGTTATCTTTTGTTAATTGTCTCAAATATAATGAGCCCAAGTTCCTTCTGTGAATCCAAGCACAGTTGTCAAAAATCTAAAACATTTTTCATTTAGTAATAGATAACCAATCAAGTCTTTGATTAAGACGGGATGTCCAGAATGAAATTGGACCCCCTACGTCATACCATGCACAAAAATTAACTCAAGATGGACCACAGACCTAAATGTAAGACACATAACAATTAAAACTATAAAACTCCTAGAATATATCTTAGGAGTAAATCTTTATGACCTTGGGTAATGGCTTCCTAGTATGTCACCAAAAGTACAATCAATAAAAGGAAATTTAGACTTTATTGAAATTAAAAACTTTTGTGCTATAAACAATACCATCAAGAAAGTGAAAGACATACACAAAATGATGTCCATATAAAAATATTTGCAAATCATATCTGATAAGGACTTATACCTAGAATATGTAAAAACCTCTTAAAATTCAATAATGAAAAGACAAATAATCCATTTAAAACCGAGCAAAGGATTTGAATAGACATTTATCCAATAAAAATATACAAATGGTCAATAAACACATGAAAAGAACTCAATATCATTAGTCTTTAGGGAAATGCAAACCAAAACCGCAATGAAGTACTACTTCATACCCATAAAGATGGCTATACTCAAAAAGACACACAATACCAAGTGTTGGTGAGGATGTGGAGAAATTGGAATCCTCATACAACGATTGCAGGAATGTTAAACGGTGCTGCCACTTTGGAAAAATGTTTGGCAGTTCCTCAAAAAGTTAAACATATAGTTATATTGTTACTGGAAAGTGGGCCCTCCTCAGGGCAGTGTCCAGGTTTTTGGTGTCTCAAGCAAAGAATTGTATGAGATACCGAGGTAAAGTAGTGAAAAAGCAATTTATTAGAAGAGATAGTGCACTTCAAGGAAATAGGAGTGGACCCGAGCAGTAGAAAATGGCTCAAGGGCCCAAGGTGGCATTATTAGGAGAAAAAGTACACTCCAAAGAGTTTGGAGCAGGCTGAGCAAAAGAAGAGGCTCAAAAGGGAAAACAGCCCAAAGGGCCAAGGACCCAGGCTCAACAAGGGGCCTCACTGGTGAGTACTTGGAGTTGTTATCCTTTTTCTCTAGAATGGGCTGTTCCTTTCCAGGTGTGGGACCACTTGATTGACACCTGTGATTGACAAGAGGCTATTACCTCATCTTTTTAGACTGTGCAGGTGTGAGTGACCAGTTTGATCTAGTTGGGTATCTTGTATCCATTTGTTTACAGTGAAAAGGGGAAGTTTTGGACAGAGAGGAGAGGTCTTCTGAGCGGTAATGCTGAGACCTGATGTCTGTCTCTAACTACCTGCCTTGTTTTTCCCTTGAGAGCTGTGATCCCCATAAAATCTCTATGGGAAGTTAAGGGACAGGGGGCCTGTTCTTCTGTAGGGGTGTAGAGCTGTCCCTACCTATTGGGGGATTCACTGAACTCTCACCCTATCAGATCTTAGATGAGAGGAAGGCGTCTCAAGATCCACCTGGAAGACCGTGCTGGTTTCTTTGGTTGTGACTGGCAATCTTGCTGGGGTATCCTCTGTGTCCCCAAAGCCCCTGAATGAAGAAAAATAGATTTTAATTAATAAATCCATTAGCTCTATAGAGCCTGTGGTCATTCAACCAGTCATTCAGGTGGCAGCAATTGTCCAGGAGCTGGGCCCAGAATGGGTTGGATAGAACATCAACAAGTATACTGGCCTGGGGGTATGTTAAAACCTATTTGGTATCTGGGAAGGAAATGTCCAAGAGTTATGTATGGAATGGCTTGGGGGATGTTGGGAAGTCACAGGCTTTTAAGTAGTTACCTGAGAGACATTCTGTGATTCAGGCTGGGAGCAATCTTTAGTCTAGGATATAGAAACTGATTAGAAGAGTAATCAAAGCCAGGGGCTAAGGAGCTAAGAAACTAGGGAAAAGGAGACTTAAAATTTCTATAGTGAGGGGGCTCCCATATCAATATGACCCAGTAATTCTATTCTCTTGGATATATACTAAATAGAAATGTAAACATGTCTGCAGAAAAGCATGGATGTTCATAGCAGCATTATTTATAAAAGCCAAAAAACAGGAACAACCCAAATATCCATCAAATGATGAATGGATAAGCACAATGCCATGTAGTCATGCAAAGAAATATTATTCAGCCTTAAAAAAAACACACACGCTATAGCATAGATGAACCTTGAAAACATTAAGCTAAGTGAAAAAGTCAATCACAAAAGACCTACACACTATGTAATTTCGTTTATATGAAAAGTCCAGAATTGGCAACTGCATTCCATAGAGACAGAAAATTAATTAGTGATTGCCAGGGGCTGAGAGTGAGGGTGGGAATAGGGAAGGACAGCTAATGGTGTGGGGGTTCCTCTGCGGGTGGTGAAAATGTTCTAACCTTAAGGTTGTGATAATGGTTGCACAACTCTATGAATATCACACTTAAAAACACTGAATTGTATATTTTAGAAGTAAATTTTTGGTATGTAAATTATATTTCAGTAAATCTGTTTCATTTTTGTTTGTTTTTTTAAAAAATGTCTTAAGGAAAAGCTTTGAAGAAGAAAGATAGTGAGGTACAAACTGCTTGATGTGGACCTGAGGGCTCTCCTCAGCCATCACAAGCAAGCTTCCAGTCTCTGCAAAGTTCCCCATTTCTGAAAAAGTGTTCATCTCTAATCTCATCCTTTAGACTCTATGCTCTGTCACACTGGTGTCCTCACCACTCCTCAAACATGGGGCTGTGCCATCTTCTGTGTCCCAGACCATGCTTCTCCTGTTCCCTAGGATGGGAGAATCCTACACATCTTTCAAAGCCCCTGGTCAACAAGGAGCCTACTACTAGTCTCACTTTTCATTCTCCTAGCACCATTACTTCTAAAGTGTCACTTACCTCAGTTACAGGGTGTATCACGAACAAATGGAAAAAAAAATCTATGTCTCATTATGGTGGAAAGTCATCAGAAAAGCACTAAGCCCTCATGCAGAATGTACACACACAATGGCAGAGGGAAAGCCCTTCTTATAGGTGTCAGGGGAGGTTACATGGATCTAGAGGAAAGAAATGGATAAGCAGATGGATGGTAAGGATGCCTTCTGCTCCACGTGTTGTGCTATAACTTTATTTATTTCATCTTCCCAACCCTGTTAGGATTAAATCTGTTGATATTTGTAAAGTGTCTACAATAGTACCTGGTGCATCACATCCTATGTGCTAAATATTTGCTTGGTAAATCAAATAAACACATAAATTGAAAAGAGTATTATTATTATCATCCTCATTTTATGGTGGAAGAACTCAAGTAGAGCTCAAGTAGCGCAGAGAAGGTTAATAAGTTGCCCAAAGATGCATGCTAGTAAGAGACAGAGGCCCTTGTGCTTGGGTAGCCCAGTCTTATACAAAGGAAACAGGAAAGGAGAGAGAAAATAAGTAAGTGAGATATGGAGAAATTGAAAGAACAAAAAGCTTTTCAGATTCTAAGCAATGCCCAGGGCTTAGCTGAGGCTCTGATCAGCTTTCAATACTGGGAGAGAAAGAGTCCCCTCTTTCCTGTAGCTTCCTATTAAAGAAATAATGTTTAAAAATAATGTTAAACAAACACAATTTTAAGTGATATTTTTAGGTTACATAATAGCCAGAGAAACCACTTATGTTAGAATTTAAGGGAAAAAGCAGAATACTTAATTAATATAGTGTGAGAATGACTACATTTGAAAAAAAAAATGAGAGTCATATAAACAGAAAAAGTTGAGGGGACTATATAACAATAGCATTTCTTTCAGCAGGTCTTTTAGTTTCTTTTAATTTGATGTTTTAAATAATATGGAGGGCCAGCCCAGTATCTCAGGTTGTTGGAGCACCGTGCTCCTAACGCCAAAGGCGACTGGTTCGATTTCCACCTGGGCCAGTGAGCTGCACCCTCTACAGCTAAGATTGTGAACAACAGCTCTCTCTAGAGCTGGGCTGCCATGAGCGACCAGAGGTTGGCGTGAGCTGCCATGAGCTTCCATGAGCTGCTGTGAGCTGCTGTGTGCTGCCACGGGCTACTGTATACTGCCATGAGCGGCAGGTGGCCATCGTGAGCAGCCAGCAGCCGGTGACAGCTGCTGTGAGCTGCTGTGAGCAGCTGACCTGATGACTGGTGACCGACTGCTTCAGCCTGGGGGAGTGCAAGGCTCATAACACCAGCATGGGTCAGGGAGCTGTGTCCTACACAACTAGATTGAGAAACAACAGCTTTAACCAGAGTGTGGGGGGGAGGCGGAAGGAAGGGGAAAAAATATGGAATAATGTATATTCTAAGAGGTTTCTTTGTTTTTAATGACAAAAACATTAACACTAAGGATTTCATTTTTTTCCTCCTTCTTCTGCCTCCACCCCTCCAACTCCGGTTTCAAGTCATTGTTTCTCAGTCTGGTTGTGTAGGACACAGCTCCCTGGCCCATGCTGATATTATGAGCTTTGCGCTCCCCCCAGCTGAGGCAGTCAGTCACCAGTCGTCGGGTGGCTGCTCACAGCAGCTCATGGCAGTGCACGGTAGCCCACGGTAGCCCACGGCAGCTCCCCCCCACCTCCGGCTGCTCAAGGCCGCACAGCTCCAGGGAGAGCTGTTGTTCACAATCTTAGCTGTAGAGGGCGCAGCTCACTGGCCCATGTGGGAATCAAACTAGCGACCTCGGCGTTAGGAGCACGGCGCTCCAACCACCTGAGCCACCGGCCCACCCAGGATTTAATTTTTAAAAGGAAACAAAATAAACCAGTGGTAGGGCGAGGATGCAGTTTTTGTCTCTGATTCTTGGCTAGAGGGGAGTTTGTATAGAATTTAGAAAGGACTTCATTGTTCCAAGTACTCTGAATTTAATGGACCCCTGAAGATAACTCTTTTCTAGATTTGGCAGAAATGCTTTCCCATCATTTATACTTTTTCACATAAAGATGGTCCACAACACTTTGCTGATACAACTGGTTCTAGCCTTCTCTGAGCATCAGAATTACCCAAGGAAACTTTTAAAATACACCAATACCTTGCCCCTGTCCCAAGATACTGACTTAATTTGATTGGGTTGAGGACAGCCATCAGTATTTTCTGGGTGATTCTAATGGGCAGCCAGAGCTGGCCGCGTGCATGGGCTCTGCACCATTTGACCCTCTCCACTAGCTCATGATTTCTGACTATTTTTTCCTCCTGGGAATGTGGAAATTGGGAACATTATTCCTATCTTGGAAATGTGGAGAAGGGGAAGAAAGACTGAGTCAGCTGCTAGTGGGCAGAGTGTTGGGACTGGGGACCGGATGGATATGTGTGTCTCAGTATTGTGGGCAACACCAACTGTGAGAGAGCAGAGGGCTGGTGAAGAGCCGAGAGAGTAATGAAGAAGATTACCAGCAAAAGAAAACTAGTTTATCTCTCATGGTCTTCCAGCTCTCAAAGCCAATGCGCATGTGGCTGACCCTTGTCTCCTCGAAATGAGGTATAACTCTTTCACAGTAGGAAGTTGGGACTTTTCTCCACTGGAATTAAGGGAGGAAATGAACAAAGAAGGAAATAGCACTGGAAGATCTCTTGGGCTTAGGTATTCTGCTAAGATCAGTGCCTTAAGAGGGAGTCTGTGATTTGGAGTTCAGTGTTGTCAAGAAGCAGCCTATCCGTCTGTCCCCTCGTACCTACCCCTAAAGAAAGGAGAGTCTGTGACACGGATCCTTTCAGGGACTTTGCTTCACCTTTGTGCTTGCACCTTATGTCTCCCTGTTTGGCCCCAGGAAGATGGCTGGTCAGCCAATGACGAGTAAGATTCCCCACAGGGGCGGGGGGCAGGGGGAACAACTTGAGCCAGGCACAGTCGAGTGGGGACCAACAGGAGAACCCACGGGGTTCATAGAGGTGGGCACAGCCCCCCACCTTCCCCAGCTAAGGAGAGCTTCTGTCCCTGTGGCTGCATTCCTTCCCACAACCTGCAAGTAAAGAGATTCAATGATGAGCTCTCCATCTATTCATATACATAAAGTTTTGTCCCTTGGGGAGCTACACACATCCTGAGACTTATGGTTCTGCTGCCTGCAGGCAAGGGTGATTGGCTTGAATCAGTTTCCTATTATAATGTATAGGATTCACAGATCTTGAGATTGACAAGCTTTATCCTCACCTAACTAATAAAAGCTAATGCGTGGGCCCAATTGGGACCCAGTCCTTGAGGCTGGAGCCCCTTGGCTCTGCTTGCACTCTATTCATGGCTACTGTCTTTTCTTAACCCTACACCACCCTCCTGGCTCCCCACAACCCTCGTCGTATGGGACGTGACAGTTCAGGAACTGAAGGGCTTCTGGGGGCTGTGAATCTCCGCAGAAGCTCAGGGAGAATTTTATGGGTGTTTGTGCATAAATGTATTCTACAGATGAAAATGTTTGTAAGTTTTATTCTCAAAGGGGTCTATGAACCTAACAATGAAAAACAATTACCTTATAAGAACAGAACATTTCAGGAACATCTCTCCTTCCAAACCTAGGTAGGAATTTAAATATTTTAAAAACAAATACTGATTATGTTAACCCTAACACACACATACACACACACACACACACACACACACACACACACAGAAAGAGAGAGAGAGAGAGAGAGAGAGAGAGAGAGAGAGAGAAATCAGTATGTTCAGTGCAAATTTTAAATGATGTGTGTGCATTCTGTGTGCATTCTGTGTGCATGTGTGTTTATTGGAAATTAGGCTGATTTTTAAGTTTATATGGAAGAGTAATGCCATATGTTGGAGCAACAGTAACTCTCATACACTTTGTTGGGCGTGTAATTTGGTACAGCCATTTTAGAAAATTATTTTGCATTATCTACTAAAATTATAGCTGTCAGACTGCATATACATGTGTATCAAAGAATGTTCATAGCAGCATTATTCTGAATAGTCCCAAAATGAAATGACCACAAACAATGGAATGGATAAATAAATTGTGGTAGTCATATAATGGAATTCTATGCAGCAATGAAAGTGAATAAAATACAGCTACATATGTATGTATGAAACTCATAAACATAAGATTGAACAAAGAAACAAGACACACACAAAAATACACTGAATGCTTCCCTTTATATACAATCCAAAACAGACCAAACTAAACTATAGCATTAGAAGTCAGGAGAGTGGCCACCATTATAGGGAAATGAGCAGGCATCTGGGGTGCTAGTAATGTCCCATTTCTTGGCACTTCAGTATATTCAATTTGTGACAATTCATCAAGATGTACACTTAATGTTTGTGTACTTTTATCCCTAAATACTATGCTCTAATTTAAAAAAAAATTTCTGCTAGTGTATCTGTAAACCCATAATACTAAATTACATTTAAATGAGCTCTTGCATGCACAATATATACAGAATTGTTACAAACATAAAACAAAAAAATTGGCAAAATAAATGAAAAGTAGTTTCACAAAAGAGTGACAAGCAGTCACACAGCTCCTAAACAGTGGCACAATGGGAGCTATTGGGGACTTGCCATCCTTCTGCAGTTTGGGCAGGAAGAAGACAACGATTGGACAGTAGATTTGTCAGCACTCATCACAGGCTTCATGTGGGAACTGGTTTCTCTTACCCTCCAAGTCACATAGTGCTGAATGGCGGCCTAGGGATATGGAACACACAGGGGATCTGAGTAACAGCTGAGGAACCCTAAGCTCAGGAGACCCTCAATCTTAGAAGGGGCTCCTGGCACACTTACCCATTCTCCCCTCCAGACAAAGACCTTTTCTTTATTGTCCTGAAATGTAAGCAAAACTCTGGGGAGAATTTTTGTCCTCTATTTAATGATATTTTTGTCAAGTTAAACTATCAGAAAGGCATTTTTACTTATGTATCCCTCAACTGACTGTTATTCTATACATTTGGAATTCATGGTAGAAGAAGATCACCTCTTTCACACTCTTCTGTCTCCATTTCTGAACTAAAGAAATTTGTAATGCTGTAAATTTTCACTGGTTAATTAATTGTCTCATCTTTGAGTGGTAATAGTTTTCATCTAAAAAGTGATAGTGATAAAGTTCTCAACTTTAATAAGATTGAGAAAAGAACGGCTGAATTGTTACACTCATAAATGAAAAATATGCGTGTGCAGTTTCTCCAGCTGGTATAAAATAGGACGTGAAGTGTTTCCTTAAATCAATAGTTGACTAAACTTCATTTGGTTACAAAATATTTAACTTATAAAATTTTTTACTCCTTCATTTGCACAATTGCCATTTTTCCTTTATAAAATGGAAAGGGAAATTTCAAAAAATATCTAAATTCTGGAGGCCAAACTTATAGTTTTCATTGTCCCTTGGAATTCTGACCATGGGATGCAATAGCCAAGAGTCCCCCCTCCGCCCTTTTTTTTAGGAATTTCTCAATGCTAAGAAAACAGGACTCCTTAATGAGAGGCTGAACTTGTATTTATAAATGAATGGGACACAGCGAGATGTGGTGAAAAAAAGTTGCACAGAGATAGGGGGACTTGTGAAGAGGTTTATGAAAACCTCTCTTTTGTTTTTAAAAGGTAGGGGGCACAACATGATGTACAAAATCTTTTAAATATTTTTTCTATGATTTAATGAGTGTTTGTAAGCTATTGAAATGTGGATTTACATATGAGATTTATTTCCTGTTTAAGATGTCAGATTTGAGGCTCTTGTTCCTCTTCTACGGAAGACCCCAGTGCCAAGTCCTAGAAGGTGGGACAGGGGCTCATGATGGAGGGGGCAGGCAGTTAGGCAGGAAGTGAATGCTGCAGCCAGATCTAGACCAGCTGGACCAGCAGCTGCAGCATTGCCTGAGATCTCACTAGAAATGCAGGTTCTCAGAGGACCTGCTGAATCAGAAACTTAGGGGATAGGTCCCCAGGAATCGGTGTTTAAACAAAGATATTGGGTGATTCTGATGGACCGTAGTCTTCGAGAGCACTCACCCCATAGTTCCAAAGAAAAGATTATTTTCAAATTAAGAAGGCACTATGAGCATCCCTGGATGCCAATTCAAAGCAGAAATACAAAACAAAGCACAATAGGGAATAATGCTGGATAAAAGCTTTTCTTCCTAAAATGTGTGAGAAGATAAATGCAGAGGGGAGGTCACCACAAGTAAGCAAATGTTAGGTGGGTTAAGTATTATTTTCCATAACTTGGTCAAACAATTTGAAAAACTATAGCTAATCCAAAAGGAAAGTGCTACTTTTTAGTTAGAAATTTTCATTATGCAGTTTTCCTTGTCCACATTCTTCTAGGAAGCACTGGTGTAAATATTTGAAAATCTAATAAGTATAAACACAGTAAAATATACCTTTGGGACTTTCTTTCTTCCCAACATGACAACGATTAAAAACAATAGTCAGAACTCCCGAAGGAGATAACTTCACTACGATCTTATGGTGCCTAGTTAGTCATGGTTGATTTGACACGTGGCAAATAATAATAGTTTACTCATCGCTAAAAATCCGAGAAAGAAGAATTTTCTTTTTTACCTTCAGGAAACAATAAATGCTAAACCAATGTACAGTTTACTATACTACAGGTAGAAATGCAAGTACTTTGAAATGAAGATAAACCAGGAAGCCTCTTCCCATAGAGCCTACTCCCTGCCATGGCGAACAGACCTCTGAGGCCAGAAAGTTCCTGTGAGGACAGGAACTTTTGGGGTGCTGTCATTCCTCCAACACTGTCTTACACTAGACTCCCAGTGAGGGGCTGCAAGTGCACACAGTGGGGCAAAAACATCCTGTGTGATCTTTTACTGTGGCACCAAATGCCCATCTAACATTTCTATGTAAGGTTATGATGGATCAAAAGTTTATCAATAAAAATATAACTTGTGTTGACAGAAAGTCCTAGAAATATTGGTAAAATTTAAATTGAAAAATAAACAAACAAAAGAAAGAAGAAGGGGAGGGAAGCAGAGGGATGGGGAGAAAAGGAAAGAAATCTCCCTGAAGTGAATATGACCAAACAAAGACTGAATTAAATGCCACATCTTTATAAACCCTTCACACTAATTTTTAAAAGCCATTGTTGCTGTTGGGATTACAAATGCTTTTTCTCCCACAAATTGGCACAAAATAACATATATGCTATTAAATTCATACATTCAATCAAGCATCTGGATTACAGTTAATGTTACGGTTTAGGCCCTTGAGATCAAGGTCCAATTTTACACATATATAATTTTTCTGTCACCTTTTCTGCCAAAAAAAAAAAATCTTTGACAAATGGTCACACTTCTCTGGAGTGTGAAGAAGGAGAGGTGTGTGACTGCTTCCTGGTGTCCTGAGCTCACAGACCTGAAGATTCCACTTCTCCAAGGAGGGGCGGGGCTGAGAACTTGCCGGAGCCCTGAGAGGATGCTAGTTGTGCAGTTCGTAAGGGGGTGGATCAAGGGTTCAGAAGACCATCCGACCTATGCTATCCTGCTAGCTGGTTAACCAGAAGCCTCTACCTGACACCCTTAATCCCTGATAAATTTGAGGAAGAAGAATGATGTGAAGAAGAAACTAATCTTACTGACTGTCTACTGTGTGTCTGGCTAGGTGTTTTATACTTGAAGTCCAATATATGACAAAGCTATAAGGTATGTGGTCCACTTTGCATGCAGCTGAATGATACCTATCTATCTATCATTGCTTCCCCACCCTGGCTCCTCTTTTAGGGGTGCCAAGCTGGTCACTGTCCCTGCAGCTGATAGCTGCCCTCCAGGTGTCTGACCCTGACTCAAGCTGGGTCAATCAGGTTTTCTTTCCAGGTTGTTCCAGAACATAGGCGATGAGAAAAGGAGGGAGCTGTGGGGAACAGAACTGCCATTTCACTGTGGTCACAGTCCAAGCCACCACTCCAAGAGACCAAATCCACATACAGAGAAAATACTAATGAGAAGTAAAGCCATAAGTCAGCCAAGACAGGTAGTTTGCAAGAGAAGTAGAGACAATGAACTCCGTTCTTGTGCAGAAGGCAGATGTTTTAGTGCAATGTGGCTTAACCTTTTTTCCTTTTGTAGAGGCCTGAGGGAGTAGCTCTTGAATCCTTAGTAAAATCACCTTTTACTTATATTAAGTAAGTGGCTTGTGTTCCTGGTGTAAAAAAATAGGCAGCAGGTCCTCAGATAATATTATTTCTTTCGATGCAGTTTTGTTATAATGTTGAGATGCCATAGAAACTTTTGTTTATATCAATTAATCTATGGTAAAACTGGTTTCATTATACCTGTTCACTTAAAGTTGCAGAACCTATCTATGATGTTAAATGAGGAATGATTTACAACCCAGTCTGGGAAGGAACCTAATTTTGTGAGATGTAATTCCCAATATTCTTCTTGGCAGAAATTAGCATTCTTGATTTTATTTTAAATAAAACTATTTGATGATAAACTTTAATGGGATTAAGACTTGTTCTGGGAAGCCTGTCCCCCACCTACCCAGTCAAGTGAGACAAAATTTTCTTTAATCTTATCATATCTGGTCTAATAATGATCACCTAATAACCTTTTTTCTTTTCCTTTAAAATGTCCCTACCAAGAGTAAATTGTATTGCTCTATTAGAGGCCTTTACCTCTGCATGCAAGATTGCACTAAATCTCATACCTCAATTGCCTGAACAGTTTGCTTCAGCAAGAGCAGTCACTGTTTGCCACAGTGGTGGTCAAATGTGGTCACATCTGGGAACTTGCTAGAAATACAAATTCTCAAGTCTCACCCCAGACCTATTGAGTAGGAAACTCTGGGGTGAGGCCCAGCAATTTGAGCTCCACGTGATGCTGGTACATGGGAAATTTAAGAAGCACTGCCCTGAGGACTCCGAACTCAGAAAGGTTAGATACCTTTAAGGAAGCCTTTGAGTTCGGTTGTAAGGATTTGGAGAGGACCCTTCCACAAACCACTTGTCCATATTCTTCTTGGCTCAAAAATGGCCTCATTTCAATGGGTAAATTTTCCTGAAGCTAAGGGCTCAGGACCCAGTGAAAAATCCAACTACCATTTAAACTGTAGACTGTGGGGCTTTGTTTAGGGAACATGACCAATTACTGCTCTACCTGATCCCATGGCAACCACAAGCTGTTGGCTGGCTCTGGTTTCCCCACTCAGGAGTAGGTTAATGAGTAGACCCTGCTGAGCTTTCCTCCCAGGGAACAAGCCCAAGCAACTCAGCAATAACTCTGATTTGCTTGCAGTCTATTAGCCACGCCAATTCCTTACTGACACATTTAGCTTGGGGATAATGTCATGTCCCCAAACAGGAGGCCTCAAACTTGACAGATGGCAAAAGCATCTTTCTGTAGAATGAGGATCAGGGAAGGAGCCTTAATAATTGGGGGAACAAAATTTGGAAAAGACAAAAATGGTCACCTCCCTTCTAGACCATTTCCTACCAGCCTCCCACCTTCGTTAAGGGAAAGCTGTTTGTTTACTCTTCCCCTTGTGTCCAGTGCAGCACCCATCTCCCCCGACACCGCATAATACTTTGTTCTTGCACATGTTCTGGATCAACAAGTCTCTTTAAGGGCCAAAGCAATAATTACTCATCTTTGCGTTCTCTGTGTTTGGCAAAATTTATTTGCTGAATGAATGAACCTTAATGAGGCTGATCCAGACAGAGGTTTCAGTGGGAAATGCAGTCAAACATTCCTGACTCTACAGATATTGGACACAGGTATACGCGCATGCATGCTGACACACACACACACACACACACACACACACACACACACCTTGATGGTGATATCAGGTCACTTAAAATTTCCTTTCAGATTAAACATCTTCCAGTGGCTAGCATAGCTAATTGCAACAGTCCATCCAAATAGAATCAGCTTCCACTGCCTTACTTCCAGATAACACACATCACTTAAAGGAATGTACTACTCACGTGCAGGGTCATTTTTGTTCCCATCCCTGAATAAAGAAAAATCTTGAGAATTCAAATTGGATTTTTTCAACCTTGTCAGTTCCTTAGGGGCTAGTCGGAAATGTACCTTTGTGTTCTCAGGGAATAAGAGGTTGCTTAGAAAAGGAGGAGTGTCTATAAGATGAGGCACTGTTTTCTTAGTTGAGTGCGCTGGCACCTTTCAGGGACTTGGAGTGTCATTTACATATAAACAGTGTAATTGCAGTGATAGGAGGAGCTGTCATAGATTAGGTTGGTGCTTGATATGCCAATTACAATACTCTATAATCCAGGTAGGCTGTTTGGAAAGAGAATTTAGAATTGGAGAGACTTGAAACCCTGTGAGGTTATGTAACTTCCAAAGGTCACATGGCTGATTAATTGGAAATTTTCTGTGTGTTTTGAATGTGCAAAAGGTCTTGCGTACAATATCTCATTTAATTCTTTCAGCAACTCTTGGGTGAGTATTTTATTACTATTATTGTCCTGTAGTTGGTAAAGAAGAGAAACCACATAGAAAGAAGTTAAGTCACAACTTGCCCAGATTCACTAGTGGTGAGAGATCCACTGAGGTCCACTGAGGTTTCAGCTGAGATCAGTCTGGTCCCAAAGCAGGACATTTGCATGTTATTCTTTGCTTACTAGACACAGAGCTAAGATTGGGTATACTAATTCTTAAACCAGCAAAGAACATACGCTGCCTAGTCCCCATTATTATGCATTAAAGATGGGTTTCTTAAATCAGAAAAAATAATCTGTAAATTTAAGTTAGCCTTCTAGTCAGTTCCTGACCAACCTTACTATTAACAAGCTATTTCTGCCTTATTCCATTCAAAAGCTGTCTAAATAGCAACAGAGGTTTTATAAACATTTTGAATTAGGAACCAAAAAAAAATGCGTGTGTTTTCTCCCTCACTTGAGATTTGCTGTGTATCTAACAGTGATAGATGTGGTATACTCTCTGTTCTTAACATAAAAAAATAAAAAAATAAACATTCAGGTTTACATAGTTGGAGAGGAGTATTCATACCTTTGCATAGCAAAATACATAGATACATTTCTCTTTTATTCAAGAAATCCCTCAGCAATTGGCAGGGCCTCTCTCAGACTTATCCTGAAATTTTTATACATTCTGGTCCTGGGTGTTCATAAATACAGGAATGTCGTGATTCATGTACCACAAACCCTGTTGAGGCATTCTCCCCCTGTGCTTTGACTTGAGGTTGGCCAAGCATGTAATGATAGGAAACTGGGACTCAGTCATGACCCAGAGGCCTTAAGAGAGCTTGCATGGTGTGCAGCGTGGAACTGAGTGGCTGAGGTAGGAACACTGTGAAAGAGATGGGTGATGGCTATGCCTGGTATATAGTAGATGCTCAACAAAAAAGTTCTCTCTGAATAGATGGCTTAGATATCTGAAGGAGAAAGTTGAACCTTCTGGAGTCTGTACTAACAAAGGACCAGGAAAGCAGTACAGAGAAGGGGCTTCTCTTTTAAGCATCTGTCTGTTCCTTTGTCCTCTAAAAGTGCCTTCTATCAGAATTTCAGAAGCATACTCCTGGCCATCCGTTTCTTCCTCAGACAAACCCTCAGACAGAGCATAGCTCCAATGAAACCTCAATGTCCTCCAAAACAGACAAACAGAAAAAGAATGGGATTGTGGTAACTCTCTCCTTAATCATTAATGTGGAACAACTACCATGGGAGATAAAGAGCTGGAAACGTCTAAATCTGTGACCTAATGAGCTAAGTCAATTTCACACACACGCAATAACATCATGCACACTCATGATGTGATTTTTGCATCCATGACAGTATTATAATTATCAGGGGCTTTCCTAAAACATCTTGTTAAATCAGAATTTGTTTCCATCACATTGTCTCTGTGCTCAAATGAATGTCTGAGACTGAGATACTTACAGTTTTTGAAAGCATGCATCAATGTCATGCTACAGCACATAAGTACAACCCAAAAGCATTCTTGGCAGGCTAGCCCTTGTCTGCTGTTTATTTCATCATGTAGCACAAAGCGAAACTGGTTGAAACACACTAATATCATTGAATGGACACTGCAAATTCACAAGTAGGTTCCCTTATGCCCCAATGGTCTCTGTTTTCTCAAGTCTCAAAAAATCTAATTGCTCTCTTCTTTGATCCTCTCAAATAACATTCTCCTAGGGCCATATTTAAATTTCTGAAGGGATCTAAAGACAACCAGTTATTTCAGGTGCTCAAGACCAGCCTGTCCTTGGATCACCACATAGGTTTGTGCTGCTTCACATTCAATGGCCCTGTTCAAAAATTTAATTAAAAAACTGCTTCTCCACCTTTTCAAATGTTAACTTACATAAAATTAGTTTGACCAGAACTCACCCTTCCTGTAGCAACTCCATGCACCCCCGAAGGCCTATGATTCCTGATAAATATAAAACTTTCCTTTTAATATCTCACTTATGAATGGAAATTCCAAAAATGCTCTTGGCTTTCTGAATCCGGAGAGTAGTTATCTAGCTTTAAGTTTCCTGTGAAGAAGCAAGATATTAATGGGTATCATCTGCCTGGTGTCCATTAGTTCTTGCCTTCCAGCTGCCTCTCTAGCAGCTCTCACCTCTGTGCATTTTGCGAAGTGGGCTCCATTTCACTCCCAGGAAAGGCCCACAGCAGCTCTGATGGTTGCCGGATTCCTGCAGTAGCATGTGCTGGAAGGTAGTTCAAAGCATGGTGGTGGGGTTTGCTTTGACGTAGCACTTCTGAGTGCAAAACCTGGCCCTGCCAATTAGCGTTGTGGGTTTGGTGAACTACTTCTTTTCTTTGTGCCTTGGTTTCTTCATCTGTAAAACTAAGAGAAAAATAATGTATAGGACTCATTATTCCATTTGATAAGGCTCATTTGCTATCTCTACCAAACCTAATTACTTCCCTCTATGTTTTTCCCCCCTTTCTTCCACCTCCCTCCACCCCCACTCCAGTTCAAGCTGCTGTTTCTCAGTCTAGTTGTGTAGGACACAGCTCCCTGGCCCATGCTGGTATTATGAGCCCTGCTCTCCCCCTGGCTGAGGCAGTTTGTCATCAGTTGGAGGTTGGTGGGCCTCTCACAGCAGCTCACGGCAGCTCTTGCCGGCTACCGGCTACTCACACTGGCCACCGGCCGCTCATGGCAGCACATGGCAGCGCAGCAGCCCGCGGCAGGCGCTCCAACCACCTGAGCCACCCGGCACCCCCCCTATATTTTTGTTTTTGTTTTCTTAATTTGCAAAACAGAATACCTATTTATTATTTTTCAGGGAGAAATAAATTATCAAGCACAATCTTTGCTTATAAGCAGATTTACATAGGAAGCTAAATTACTATCAGAAAGTTGCTTTGTGAGTATGGACTCAGAGATACTGGTATTATGAAGCAATGATACATTGCCTCATATGTTCATCTCCACTAGTAACAGCTAATGTGCAACTAACAAGGAGCAAAATAAAAGTAGTTGAGTTAGTTTTAGGTAGCATTTCTACTGTTCTGGTAAGAACAAAATACATATAAATGTACGAGATTTAAACCACATATTGTGCAATTTCTGTGATTTAACATACAAGCTAAATGATCATTTTTTGTGTGTTAAAGAGTGGCATTACTCAATGTAAAGACTTATGGCAAAATTCATGTTAATAATTTAAAAATCTTAATTTTTCTTTACTTAGAGCAACATTAAATAGCAAATAAAAACAGCATGACAAGTTGACAGAGAGACAATGAGTGAAAGGGAAAACTTCTTGTTGTACAACACCTAGTAACACTTTTTGCCCTGCTTTTTGAACAAGGGACCCTTCATTTTCATTTTGCACTGAGCCCCGCAAAATATGTAGCTGGCCCTGGCTACTGCTGGCATAGCAACTTTGCATCAATATTTTAATTTTCTAAATGTCTATTTCCTCGTAAACTTCTCAAGGGCAGTCCCAGGCCTTTTCATCTTTTATATTCAGTGTCTGTCATAATAATTTCTTTTGAAAAAATAAATGAAAAGTGTATATGAATGAATGAAAGGTAACAAATATTTAAAGAACAGGTAACAGAATTATTTTTCCTATCAACAGGCCTCAGAGACCCGCTAACAAAGCCAAAAGTCTATCGATGAGTCTCAACAGTCTATATAATTGTACACACACATACACCAGGGCAATTTGTTCAGTATTTCTATTTTCCACTTTGGTCAGCTTTTGTCAATTTTAAATGGTTTTGTTGTCTTAATTTGGCTAAATTTTTGTTACTTTTTTTCTTTTTTAGATTTGTTGTTTTTATCCCCAAGAGGAAACTAGGATTGGTGGATTCCCTATTGAAATGCAAGTGTTCTGGGCATCTTAAAGTTTTACAGAAGGGCCAAGTAGTAGTGAAAATACAAATTGTAGTTTAGTTAAGAAAGTTACCTCACAGTTGCATCCTTCAATCCACTTTATGTTCATTTCTGGAAGTACAAAACACAAAATTCATATAAAATTACACACTGTGATTCTTTGTGCTACTCATACCCCTCAACATTCGCAAGAGCACTTGTCTGCTCTCAGCAGTTCCTGAATTTACAAATTCTTTAAAGGGTATGAATCTGCTTTGTAGTTCACTTTGAAAACTTCCAGGCATCTAGGAGGTATTACGTGATGCTGATGCTTTCGATTTTGAATTCTCTACACTTCATTATTTGATACTAAAATGAGTTTCTATTTGAAAAAGCTGTAAGAGAACTATACTTTTGGCCCATCTTCTCCCCCTGGAAATATAAGTAGAAGTAGTGTAAAGGAAAGCTTTGGTCTCTCCATAATTTTCAGTGAATAAAGCAAAAATGAAATCCAGAATGTTCTACTTGATAGACTGTTGTCTAAGATTCTAGAATCTTGCAGAGCAAACAGATGGAAGGGTTTCATGCAGGGTGTCATGCGGGGTCTCAGCTCCTGCTCCCACATAAGAATGCAGGATATGGTGAGGCCAAAAAGGAACACCCACAGAGCCATAGATAGGAGGGTCATACCACTATATTCTCACTGACAGCCAGGCGATACACACGAAGTAGGATCCACACGATCCACAATCCGCTGTCCACTTTTCTGCCAGCCAACCAACCAGTGCTGTCATGGCAGTTACATCAGCAGCCAATTGTCCAACCAGCTACCGCCAACAGCCAACCAGCACCCGAGCCAGCACCCCTCCATGTGATGCCGAGAGCCTGGAAACTGCTCTCCGGGACTCTGTGCCCACACTCCACCCCTCCAGGGTCTCGCCTTACAATCTACGCAACAAGCATCTTCTGTGAGGGGCCCTGTGTCAGGAACCCAGCTCACGAAAAAAAAAAAAAGTCCCAGTCCCGTTCAAGTAATGTCCCAGGGGGTGTCCCTCAATGTCCACCTACTTGCTGGGCACAGCCAGAGCTCCCAGGGCACCGCCAGTCCTTCTTGAGCCAGTGTCAACTATGGCCAAGCCCTCTGTACATTAGAAGGTGACCAATGTATGGACAGTTCCACGTGGGGCCTCTGGTCCCTAGCTCATCCCCTCTGACCGGGTAGGGTACCTTGGCCCCACCCCTAATCAAGCTGGAAGGAGTCTGCCTCAAGCGGCCACATGAAGTCCTGCAGGGACACTGGTAGCGCTTTCCCAGACTTCTCCTTTAGGCTTCGCTGGAATTGCTGGTCTGGACACAACTGTTTCCAAATTTCCAACAAGAGTGCATTGGGTTGTCGGTCTATCTTCTCCCAATCGACTCCTGCTGCCACGAGATCACGCCACATCTGCGCGCATGTTACTCTCTGAGGCCCTCAACCTCGCCCCCTCACTTTTGACTTGGGCTTCTAGGCCTTAACTTCTCGGACCTCCTGTCTTAACTCTCTTTGCCGTTGGCTTTCAACATCACCTAGGGTGGTGATGGCAATAGTAACCTCACGGATCCGCTGCCCCACATAGTGCATAAAAATGGCAACAAAGGATCCAAAAGCACTTGCAGGGGCAGTATCCAAAACCAGATCTCTCATACTAGTTGTAAAACGCTTGTCTTCCGGCCCCTGCATATTAGGGTTGGCCATTGGCTGCTGATGTAACTGCCATGATGACGCTGGTTGGTTGGCAGGCAGAAAAGCAGGCGGCAGATTGCGGATAGTGTGGATCCTACTTTGTGTGTCTCGCCTGGCTGCCAGCGAGAATATAGTGGTGTGACTCCCCTATCTATGGCTTCGTGGGTGTTCCTTTTTGGCCTCACTATATCCTGCGTTCTTATGTGGGGAGCAGGAGCTGAGACCCCACGTGACACCCTGCATGACACATGGCCCAGGCAGACTGTGCCTCCCGTTCCAGTGCAGCTCCTCATGGGCCTTCTGAAACTGAGCTTTCATACGCGTAAACTGCTCCATTGCCTTACAGAGAGTTTTGGCAGACACCAAATCCTAACTACCTACTGTGTGCGGATTTCTGTACTGCCCTGTGGCTCTGGACTAGAGAAGGTTGCACTGTATAGAGAAGTGCAAGAATATGACTATTGAGAGTTGAGAAAGAACCCTTTGCCCAGATAAGAATCTTTATAGCATCCTTGAAAGATGGCCATTAGCCTAGACAACACCCTTCTAGAACACTTGCAATTATATTTTTGGAGATGGCCATTCCATTTTATCTCGCTTATCTTTTTAGGGATGAAAACAATTATATCCTTCCAATACTGTGTTAATGAAACAAAGAACGTTTGGATGTTGAATAAGAAGTGACTTTTATTTTAGCTCCTCTTTCTATGCTTCTATGGTTATTTCATTTTTCATTACTTTATACATTTCCAGACTCACATTAGTAGCTCCCTAATTATATTTGAGAAGCATCCTGCAGAGAAAATAGAAATAAACACCAATTCTCTCGCATGGCAGAGAGGACTTAGGAGTGCAGGAAATAGCTGAAAGCTGTATCCTAGATTATAAAATGGCATTGTGTTGGTGCAAAAGATAAGGTCCTTGCTTCACTGTGGAACAAAAGCAATTTATGGAGCTAAAGACTTTCTCTTCAGCGTCATCTCCAAAGTAGGCTTGATCTGGGCAAGTATTAAGCAGGTTTATTTGCTCAGAGACATATAGCCTTTAAATATATCAATAATGTTTTTTAATATTTATGTAGTCTTTTTCAAGGAGAAATAAGACCCATTTAAGTACAAAAACTATCTTTCACATGTTCATAGATGTGTAAAACAGAATGGATGCTATACTCAGTTTCATCCTGAGTCCTTGCCTTATGTTGACAGTCATAATTATCATCACACCGGGAACACACACACCTCTGGTGGAGTTAGTCGGTATACTGCTCATGACAGTGAGGGAGAATGACACCATGAGAGCCCTCAATAAGAGTGTTAGAAAGGACATGAATTTGGACTTGTGTTAGATGATATTGGGGAGGGTTCAGTGAAGGGGTAATTCTATGACTGGGGATCTTAATAAATCTTATCTAAAAGGTGGGATGATGGGAGCAAGGCTAAAATTGTAATGGATAAGAAGCAGCAGTCACTCAAACTAGCTGGGAGAGAGAGATGTTTGGTTATTTCTGAGGTTTAGAAAATGTTCGTATTTTATCTGTGTTCAGACATGACTATGGAGTGGCCTTGTTTTTGTCTTGATCCATCATAGACCCAGAGTGGCTTCTTTGTCTGATGTTGAGGTTCTGTGACACTGTTTTATGTTTAACAGGGGAATGCCAAGGCTTAGCTTTGAGAGCCAGGCCAGATCCTAGGAACATGGAGGCCTCGGTGAGAGTGGAGGCCAGCTCTGGATATCAGGGGCAGCTTTGGTTTTGTTTTCTCTCTCTCTCTCTCTCTCTCTCTCTCTCTCTCTCTCCATATATATATATATATATATATATATATATATATATATATATATATATACAATTTCAGATCAGTACCTTCGGTATGAGAACATAACATTGATTTAGCATACAATCTTCAACAAAAATAAAGTTTACACTTCACTGGAAAGAAAATACATGAGGAATTTATATTAGTGTAATTCTCCATGGATTACAAGTATTATAGCTAAGAAAAACAATATAATGAAACACTGAATAACCAGTTCATAATATTTTTTATATGAGCTTATAAATCCTATAAAGTCAGATGCCACACTTTTTTCATCCCTGCTATGCCCAATATTTATATATAGCCTAGTATTTTAGCAGGTGTTCAATAAATAAATAATCTTTAAATGAATGAGTGTATAAATGAGTGAGTAGATAAATATGCTATGGATATTCTTTAACAGTCTTCTATTTCAATTATACTTAAAAGAGTTAAACAAAATGAAAAGAGTTTGTGTCTTTTTAGTGGATATAAACATGAGTCAGTCAGATCCAGTTGGGAGACAGTCTTACCTTGAGGAATGTACATTAATCATAGGGTGACCATACAGTCCGAGCTGCCTGTTCAGGTCCAGTTCATGCCTGTTGTCTCATGTAATTATTAATAGTACCCCCTTTTCATTCAAATATTTTGTGGTCTTGATGATAAAATATACGATCATCCGAAAGCAGTCCTTATAGAAGAGAGGACTGCTTCAGAATAACAACCTGTGGAGACCAGTGATGGGGGTTCCTAAATCAGGGGTGACAAATGAGAGGACTGCAAATGCTTTCTAAGGCCTCTTTCTGCTCTCAAATTCTTAGACCCTGTAGGCAATATTTAAAGAGGCAAATAGGAAATGGGCTTATTCTAAGCAGTAATACTGAGGACCACTTAAAAAACATGATTAACTCTCAAGAGTCTGCCCCTATAGGGTAATCAGGAATATGTATAACATTTGTCGCACTTATTCTGTCATATTAACTTTCTTAATTATACTATTCTATTAACATTCATTTATATATTTAGTATATTTTGTTAGAGAATGAACAGAGATGACCTTCAATTTACTATGAATAATCCAAGGTTGATAATTAAAATGGCACTTGCAAGTTCACCTCAACCCTCAGATTCATTAAGCTGGGACATACATTAAAGCTTATTTAAGTTCAACACCCTGATTTTATAGACGAGGCCTCGTAGTCCCGGAAGACTGAACTATTTTGTCCAAGTAAGTGAATAATCATTGTGACCAGGCATAGAACCAACATTGTTTTATCTTCTCAATGGTAAAATTCTCTTGACAGTAATTTTACATAGAAATAATAATTAAAATGTATTTTTATGTGTGATCTTATACAGTGTCTTATCTCCTGAATTAATCAGGAAACTTATTTCATAAGCACTGTCTGCTATGGAACCTTCTATAAATCCATTGCTCTACTTTTGCTTTCCATATAAACCTATTCTTGTTTTGTGTGTAAAGATGTGGCCATAGAACCTGCATTGTTACCAAGTTTACCAGGTGATTTTAAGGTACTCAGGTTTAAGAGTCTCTGAAGTCACTACCACCATCACCACCTCGCACAGCTGCCAATCTGGGTATGAGGAGGGGTCAGTGGGTCCTTGTAGGACTGGCCTGCTTCAGATCCCATATGGCATTTTGGCAGTAACCCTGCCAGAGGAGCTGGAGGCACCCACCCACCCCCAGGGTGAGATGTATCAGCTTCAACCTCAGGAGGGCCACCTGACTTCAGGTTGTCTCTTTTAAACCCCTAACTTTCCTGAAGCACCAAAATAATAGCCCATTCTCTTAAAAAAAACACCTCCTTTCGACTCTTTTCAAAGAAGATGATTTCTTATGATTTAAACCAGGAATGATTTTATATTCTAAATGTGCTTTTGTGTTAAGGGGAAAACAACTGGAAAATAGCTATATGCTTAGGTTTGGACAAGGTTTTGAGGTTGTAGAAATTTTGCCTGTGAGTACAGAGCAGTAAGGGAAGTGTAGTCCTAAATCATATTTTTTCCCTCTATGAGTCAAGCCAAGTAAAAAAAAAATCATTTCCCTTTATATAAATGTATAGACACAGACTAGATTTCTAACTCTCTCTCCAAGTTTGGTTTGCTCACATTTTAAAGAATATTGAAGATTATTCCACTGATATTAAATAATAATGATGATATTGATAATAGTACCTTACCCAAGGCCATGAAGAATACAAGTGACTCAGGCAGGATTTGAACCCATACTTTATTTACCTGGTGTCAAAGCCTCAGCACCTGTAACCATACCACACTGCTCTTTGACAAGGAAGTCAGGAATGTAAGTCATAGCAAATTACTTCTTAAACCAATGCTGCTGCATACAGTTCCTGGGCCTGTACTTAGGCTTCTACAGAGGAATGAGAAAATTGGAACAACCAGGGCTTAAAAAGCAGGGAACTGGTTACAGGGGTCAGGGAGGAGTCAAGAGGCAACTGAGTAACCGAGAGATGTGCAACCACAGGAAGCCACTACCACCCTTGACTGAGAGGCAACAGGAGGAGGCGAAGTTATCAGAGGATGTAGGTCATTCAGTGAAAGCTGGAACCCCAATAAGCCAGTCCATAAAGGACACCCAGCCACTCTGAAGTGGCCACTTGGGGCAAAGAGAGAAGAAATACCCTGGTTTCTACTTTGCTGTTACATACTCCAGGCTCCTGACAGCGCCTCCTACTGGCTCAACCCAATCAGCAAACCCAGGAACCTGAAAAACCAACCTTTAGGGGTGGTTCCTCTCTCTACAGAGTGCAGTCAGGGAAGGGCAAGGAATGGGTCTGAGGGCAGACAAACCCTAACAGGCATATCCACACTGGATTTTGTTGTTTCCCACAATAAAAAATTTTAAGGCTCCTTTAAATAGTCACACCCCTAATGCCTTTAGACTGACTTGACTGAACAACAGAAATTTTTAAAGTCACATGTGACTTTGAAAACATCTGTTATGCAAGCAGGTATCTTTTTCTACCACCTGTAACTCACCGAATATTGGAAAACAAGGAAAGCATTATTGTACACCTCCTTGCCAAGGGTGAGCAGAAACAGGTACCAGGGTAATTAGGAGTACAAATTTTGTTTGACTTATTGCACTAGGGAAAGGGAAGCTGGCTATAAATAGTGTGATCATCTGGCTCATATTTTTTGGAAGACAAATTTACTGAAATATTTTTAAGATGGCCTTTTACATGATTACATACGGTCTGAGGAGCTGGCAAGCTTGTGCTAAGAGTCCTGGACATAATTCTTCAGAAATGTGAGGGTGTTCGAGACTTCTGAGTCTCTGGAGGAAGTTCTAGGTGAAGGTTCTGGGGCTTGAATTCCAGTCAGTTGTGCTCTGGGGACTGACAGCTATCACTTTTCTGATTAACTGGCAGTCGCCGGAAGGGGAGAGTTTGAGCGCCCTCTAGGGGAGAGCTGGTCACGACAAGCGTGGTGGCTGGTACCTTTAAAGCCTTTCTGCAGTGTTGTCATCACCAGGGTCTTTTTTTCTCCAAAATCTCCCTGAAATATGGCCGTGGTCTTATTAGATCTTGCATCAAAGGAGATTCAGTACAGATTATATTTTGTGTGTGCTGTCACACAATGACAGGAATTGCCAGATTAACCACTCACAAAAAACGTAAAACAGCAGCAGAGCACGGAAGTTTCAGTGTCCTCAGAGTTCAGTAACAGGACCGCGGCTGGCATCTCCTTGGGGATTTGAGGAGAAAGCTGACCGGATGTCTTCTGGGAGAATGGCGCTCCTGACTTACAGGAGGTTTTTAAAAAATCATTTTATCATGCGTTTTTTGAAGGAGGTGGCTAAGTAGAGTACTTTGTGGTTAAGATCACAGATTTTGAAGTCTGCTTTTCCTTTTCACAGATTTGTCCCCTTTTCTCTACCACTGCTCCTCATTTGTGCTTACTGCCACAGCTCCCCCCACCGGTTTCCTGTCCTTGCTGCTGCCGCCAGCGGAATCTTTCTAAGCAAATAAGTTCAGTCATGCTCCCGATCCTCCAACGCGTCTACCCCACCCCTCCTGGTGAAAATACCCAAAATCCGCAGCAAAAAATGTGGTCCCACCCACCCTCCTGAGTCATCTCACGTACTGCCCCTGCTTGCCCCTTAGCTTCCCCGCAAAGCCGAGTCTAGACAACAAGCTGTGCCTTATTCATTTAACTATTGCCCAACATCTTATGCCTAGGACTAAAACTGTGCTCAATGGTATTTGAAAAGTACTTTACAGTTTACAGAGCGTTATCTCATATTTGCTCAGTTAATCCCACAAACACTCAGGTGTCAGTATTTTCTAACCATACAGGCGAGGGAACTGAGGCCCAAAGAGGTCAGTGGCCCACATTAGACTCTCAAGTGGCAGACACAGTACTCAGCTCCTGGTTCTCTGAGAGGATCGCATGTAGAATTGAGAATTCCACAGACATGGGTGTGAATCCCCGCTCAGTCAAGTACTGGCTAATGCACCAACTGCACCTCCCTGCTCCTGTGTTCTCATCCTTACAGAAGACGTAATTCCAATTCGGGCTTGTTATGAGGATGAAATAAAACAATACCTGTGAAGTGTCTAACAGTGCCTGGCCCGCTGCTGGCACTATAAATGTGCGTTCCCTTTCTGACCCCAAGTTTGGCGAGCTGCTTCTCCCTTTTCTACAGCAGCTCCCCCTTCTCTGAGCTCTGGAGGCCACTGAGGGTGCCTGCCAACTGTGGAGCATTCTGTTTTGACGCGATAGCTGCATCAGGTACCAGCAATCCTTAATGGAGTGTGGAGCGACTACGGGCACAGCGTTGAGAGGACACCAGTGGCGGGAACTAACGGGCCCTGAGAGGCAGGGGTTGGATTGAAGGTTCTCTGGTTGGTCAACCGAGGGAAAGCGGAGCTCTAAGGTACACACCACAGGGAGGCCCACCCACGACTCCCGGACCTCCAGTCTCCCCCAAGTGGCCAGTGCCCGCACCCTTCCTCCCCACCCCCACTTCACCTCTCCTACTGCCCTCCCTTCCCAGCACCTGGTACTGCCTCTGAACACTCAAAAGGCAGGGAGGGTCCCAAGATAGTGAGGGCTGAGGGACGCAGCCCGCGAGCGAGCCTGGGGTAGCGAGGCCCCGCCCTTCTGCCCTCCCTCCCCCACCACCAGCGCCTGCTGGCAGCAGGCGGGACATGCGCACCCGGCGGCCCGGCGCAGAGCGCCAGGAGGCGGAGGAAAGCGCGTGCAGTTTCTCTCCGCCGAGAGCGGGCGCGGACCGGAGCGGGCGCCCGCTGCTGAGCGCCGGCCGGCCGTGGGCGGGGAGCAGGACGCGGGAGCTGGGAGCGCGCCTCCAGCGCTGCCGCGGGACGAGTGCGGGTGTGCAAGGCCGCGGCAGCGCACCCGCGAGCCCGGAGCGCAGCGTCCAGGGGATGCGAGCGGTAGGGAGCTGCTGCGCTGCTGTGCCGGGAGAACTCGGGCAGCTGTGACCTCAGCAAAGGGAGAGCGAGGCGACGACGACAGCGAGCCCCGCGGGATCCTCGGGGCCCGGGGTGCGGGGGGGGGGGGCGGGCGGCAGCGCGGGAGCGCGGGGTGCAGACCGGGCGGGACTGGGGGACAGTGATGAGCGAGCGCGCGGGGAGATTGCACACTGCCGCCGCTACGCGGAGCATCTTCCACCCAAACTGCTGCTCACGGTCCCAGCCCTGGCCATGGAGACGCTGAATGGCCCCGCAGGCGGTGGCGCCCCGGACGCGAAACCACAGCCACCCAGACAACACTACCGCCACCACCTTCACCCCCTGGCGGAGCGGAGGCGGCTGCACCGCGCACCCTCGCCGGCCAGACCATTCCTCAAGGACCTGCACAGCAGGCCAGCGGCGCCCAGCCCAGCCCCGGCCGCCACCTCCTCCGGCCGATCCTCGGCGCCCGCGGCCCCGCGTTCGCCCAGCCTCGCGGGCAAGGCGCCGCCCTCGCCGGCGCCCTTGGCCGCGCCCGCCCGCCTCTCCAGGCGCAGCGGCGGTACCCCTGGAGCGAAGGACAAGCCGCCGCCGGGCTCCGGGGCCAGGGCAGCTGGCGGTGCCAAGGTCGCTCCGGGCCCCAGGAAAGCAGTGCGCGCAGGGCCCGCCGAGCCGCTGCCCCGGGCTGGGAAACCTCCGCCTCTGGTCGGGGCGGAGCCGCCGCCCGTCGCAGCCAACGGCCGCAAAGCCAAACGAGGCTCCGGGGCGACCCCAGCCCGCCCCGCCGGTCCCCCGACCCTCGCCGCCCCGGTCCCGGCGGTGATCCTCGCCGTGACCTCCTCGGCCAGCCTTCCTGCCCCTGGCTCGCGCATCAGTCACACGGACAGCAGCTCGGACCTCTCGGACTGCCCCTCGGAACCTCTGTCGGACGAGCAGCGCCTGCTCCCCGCTGCCAGCAGCGACGCCGAGTCCGGCACGGGCTCCAGCGACCGGGAACCCCTGCGAGGAGCCCCCGCGACGAGCCCTGTAGCTCGAGGGGCGCCGCCAGGCAGCCCGGAGCACCCCGCACTCCTCACCGCGCCCCCCGCCGCTGGAGCCTTCCTCGGGGGTCGGAGCAGCCCGGGCGGAGCGGAGGATGCCGGGTGGCGCGCGCCCTCAGAACGAGCGACCCCCGGGACCCCCAAGGAACTCGGCCCGGGGGAGCAGTCCCGGCTGGTCCCGGCGGGGGAGGAAGAGGAACTGCTGCGGGAGATGGAAGAGCTGCGTTCGGAGAACGACTATCTCAAGGTGAGTAGCCGGCTGCCGAGGGTGTCCGGAGGCGACTCTCCAGGGGCTGGGTGCGGGCAGGGACCCACGAGCCACGCCTTCCTGGCCCTGACAAGTGCTTTCTCCTTTCTGCCTTTCATTTTCCTGTTCCTGAACACACTGGTCATTGGGAACTTAAGCTAAAAGTTCTGGAAGGAGCAACAAGATCTGTGGGTCCGGGCAGATTCTCAACCCACTTAGCTTTTCTTGTTTCTAAAAGTTTTGCTTCTCTCGCCTGAGGCCTTTGCCCCTATCGATGTGCTGGGGGAGAGGTGGTTATAATCACATTTTGGATGCACAGTCGATCCCCGAACCCCCTTACGTGCCCACTCTCACCTGTGGGAGCGCGTTATCTTCTGCCAAGAAGGTCTGGTCCCCGCTCCGTACGGAGGTGTGTCAGTTCCGGAGTGTGCGGTGGTCCATGGTGCCCACCAGCCTGCTGCTTTTCGCATTTACAGAAAGCCAGGCGCCCTGTGTCTTCCTCCGGGGTTCAGAAAGCACAGGCAGCTTCCCATGATAAACCTTAAGTTCAGGGGTCCTTTGAGTGTGGCCTAGGGTTAGTTTAGGGACTACAGTGTTTGTAAGCTCAGGCCTCTAAGCGTTCACGAGCCGTTTATTCCTAGTCAGGAGAGGCCACTTGATTCCCTCTACACGCCAGCCAGCACTTTCGAGGGAATCGCAACCTCTGCCACCCGGTTTCTGAGTATTTTCCGGCAGGGCCTGCGAGCCATGGCCTCTCAGTCTTGTTAGCTTTCGGGCACTCAATGTGACTCCATCTTTTCTCGGAGGAGGAGGGCTGGCGCTGCAGAACAGAGGGTTTTAACCAATGCTGGGGTAGTCAAGCCAAGGTAACCTGAGAGAAAATAAGGGGGATTATATTGAGGGCAATGGTTTTAATTTATTGTAATCCTCAGTTTAGTAAATAGCTCCAGTGGTATAAACCTATTCATGTTTCTATTAAGAATATATATCCCCCCAAACCATTTGGGGAGGCTCTCCTTTATCAGTTGGTTATGATTTGTACTTGTTAGCAAATGCTGAACCTACCTGATTGAGGCCCAGTTTCTGGTAGGTGGGACTAAGGGTGTGGGCTTTAATGGTGAGTAGTGGTGTTGTGCGCAGTGTAAACTGGAATCAGTTAACTGCGGGGTGTTTCCTAAACCTTTTATCTGACCAACTGAACCCAGTAGATGTTTTATCTTGTGTAGAAAGGTAACAGTGGGACAGAGGAGAAACCTGATAAAAGAGAATAGATTGGGACTTGGAGTGAGATGCATGTTTCCCCGAAAATAAGACCTAGCCAGACAATCAGCTCTAATGTGTCTTTTGGAGCAAAAATTAATATAAGACTGGGTTTTATAAGACCGGGTATAATATAATATAATATAATATAATATAATATAATATAATATAATACTGGGTCTTATATTAATTTTTGCTCCAAAAGACGCATTAGAGCTGATTGTTCGGCTAGGTCTTATTTTCGGGGAAACAGGGTATTTAGTATATATTTACTATTTAGTATATGGTATATTACTACTCTTATGTAATAATAGACAACAAAGTGAAATTCAAAGGTGTTGAAGAGAAAGGGCAACTCTATCGTGTGGGACTCTATCTGAAAGCATCACTTTGGTAAATCAACAAATGTAAACTCCCTGAGAGTGAGAAAGATAATCTTGATCAGTTTTGTAACCCCAACTCTTAGCATAATCCATGACCCAGTGTTTCTGATTGATGTTGATCCAAATCATGACTGCTAAGGAAGAAAAACATTTTTTTTTGTTTGTTTGAGAAAAGATGTTTCTCGTTACATCTTGGATCTTAAGGTAGGCAGTCCAACATCATTTCAGGGTTAATTTCTGGGTAACTGGTTATTTGCTTTATCTTTTCATGTTGTTAGTTTCTCAGTGAATGAAATAGGTGCCTGACCCTGGAGGCTGATGTGGTCAATTTGATATTTCAGTGAATCTTCACAACAAATAGGGAGTGATTGTTGTTATATTTATCATAACCCAAATTTCACAGACAAGGATGCTGAGACCCAGAAAATGTAAATGACTTGCCCAAGGTCATACAGCTTATAAGTGGTACAGCTTCCATGTTCCCTGCCTCCAGAGCCTTTGCTCTTTTCACTGCACCAGGCTGCAATCTCTTTCCAGCAAGGTTGCTTTTCTGAGAGTATGCTGCTTGCCTTAGAGTCGTATTAGCTCAAAATGTTCCCAGTGCTTAACTTCCCTAGGGGGCCTATTTTTATTTATTTATATTTTTTTAGGTGAAAGGGCCATAATGAACATCTCTCCACTAGCCTGTGTACAAATGGTCATATAAGTATCACTGGCAATGTTTAATTTGTGGGAAATGTTCAGTTGCCATTTCCTGTGGAGCAAGTGTCATGGCCAACTGTTTACTATGCCTGAGGCGATCTCCCAGGGATTCCTCTGACAGCAGGAGAGACAAATGGGTAGAAGAGGTCTGAAGGGGACCAGAAGAATGATCACAAATAAACTATCACAAATATACGTGTGAGTTGTGTGTTTGGTCATTCAAAAGCTTAAATTAAAACAGTTCAATTTGGGAAAGAAACAACAATCCTGGTAGACTTTTCTAAAGGTCAGCCACTTGTGCAAAATTGGGTGGGGAGCATAGATGACCTCATGGGGTAGAGGCTGTAGGCATGCCTTCACATGTCGTATTTAGAACATGTACATTGTAAGTTAGAACTTCTCTTTTTATTACTCTTTTTGCTTAGCAGTACTTTTTTAGATGGCAGGTGAAAGTGCATTCTTGACTTACTGCTTTTTTTTTTTACCCTTTTTCTGCCTTCCCTCCCCACCCCCCACTCTGGTTCAAGCTGCCCTTTCTCAGTCTAGTTGTGTGGGACACAGCTCCCTGACCCATGCTGGTACCATGAGCCTTGCGCCCCTCTCCCCCCCCAGGCAGCCGGTCGCAGGTCGCCGGTCAGCCGCCCACAGCAGCTCAGGGCAGCTCTCGCCAGCCAAGCTGGCAGCCACTCACGCTGGCCACCGGCCGCTCACAGCAGCACATGGTAGGTAGCCCACGGCAGCACACAGCAGCCTGTGGCAGCCCACGCCGACATCCAGCAGCTCACGGCAGCCCAGTTCCAAGGAGAGCCATTGTTCACAATCTTAGCTGTAGAGGGCGCAGCTCACCTCCTGTGTGGGAATTGAACCAGTAACTTTGGGGTTAGCAGCACAGTGCTCCAACCCCGTTGGGTCGGCCTGACCTACTGCTTTCTTAGGGAATATTGCACAGTATTGTGGCGATTGGATAGCGCATCCCTCTGTTCAAATGTTATCTAACAAGAAGAGACTGAGCCCAGAAATTTTACTTTGATATATTCTGGACGATTGTGACCAAATTTAGTGTAACATTCACAGTTTTGTCATCATTACTGTATAAGACTGTCCTACCTTCTAAGCTAGAATGACCAAGAGGTAATCAAGCAGAAAAATAAGGCCTGCAAAACCATAGGAGGATGTCTTATTGATCGGGAAATTCAAGTGGAATTCTCTGGGTTTTTAGCCAGACTGCTGTATTTTTTTAAAAAACAGCAAATGTCAACAGAGAAGTGCAATATGGGGCCATCCCTGGCCCTGCTTTCTATTCCTTCTCTGCCTTCATCAAAGGGCATCAAGGTGACTCAATGAAAAATGCAAAAATTCCTCAATCCAAGTAGTGGGCATTTTGCATAAAGCACAGAAAAGCACTCTTTTGTTTTCCCTTTACCTCTGATGAACTTGAATATATTTGGAAGTATTCAGAAATTAGGGTGAACAGTTGAGCTCAGTTACCCAAAGTCCTTTGCTTTTTTCTCAAACCAAACCCAGGCATGTTTCTTAATGATGAAGACTTCCACAGAATGTGGCTGGTGTGTTTCCTGCCTGCCACCACTGTGTTTTGCTCAAGTGTTCTGAGACAATCAGACAAGCCTCAGTGCTCATTGTGAACAACATATTAATTATGTTCTCTATTTCCACAGGCTTTTCAGAAGGATCTAATCACTTTGAGTTAATTGGCCTGTTTTGAAAATGCTTTTCACATTACTGGTGATGCACTCACAACACCCCCACCCCTTGCTCCCAAATGGTGTACTCCTAAGTGCTGACGTTTTATAGGATGGCTGAGGGTTGGTGTAGGGAAGGGCTGCTGCTTTTTTTTTTTTTCTCTGCTTTCTCTGTTATTTCATAAGACTTATTTTTGCTTAAAACAAAAGAAGTCAGTGCTAGCTACAAGGGCAGATAACATTGGATTCTTTGAGAGGAGTGATTTCCTAAGGGAGATCATTGGGAAGGTCTTTACGGTTTTATAAGTTGCAGTGCATCACCACTAAACCAGCCTTACCATCCTGTTCCTCACTTGAGGTCATCTCTTGAGTTTCAAGCTCTGAAATGTTTTGTTAAATTTGGCTGCCTGGATTCTAGGCACTCAATGTGGCCCAGAGAGAGGGGGCACTGTGAGGTAAGACCACGCAGTTCTGAAGTGCTTCTGCTCCTCCTCTCCTCTAGCCCCTGCTCCTCCTCCCTTTCTTTTAGAAGGGTTAAAGTGGACAGCATTCCTGTTCTTCCCCGACATTCCACTTTCTACATCCATTCTTTATTCAGCCTGTGAAAGAACGACTGTAATAATCTTAGGTGACAAGATCATGTAGAATAGGGCAAACAGCCCGTCAGCTGCTGGGTGAATTGTCACTTGGTAAACAATGGTTAGCAGCCCCTGCACCTTCTTAGCTACAGCTGGGGCTCTGCTGAGAACATTTCCATTGTCCGGAGGGAAATGAGGTGGATTATTTGTGTATTACAGCAGACAACAGTTTCTTTCTATAACTCCCAGGAGACGGAATTATTACAGCAGTAGCCAGATGACTCCTCCTACTGTCCAAATTGGGTCTATTTAAAGAGGGGTTATTAAAATAGAACTAGTAATTGATTTTGGGTAGTTGAAAGGAGATTAAGACTTGAATAAAATTATCAGTATGATCAAGAGTTTTCATCACTTATACTGAGAAACCATGGGTATGGTTTTTATTTTGCATTTGTGGCTAAAATTGTCTTCACAGAGGTTTTTCATTGAAACGTTTCATTTTAATCCTGGTTTATTCTAGTGTACACATGGACCTCATTATTCCTTTAATTTTATATATATTCATTATCTGCAGGCAAAGGGGGAATATTATAAAATTATAAGGTTCAATTTGTTATCGGCAGGCGAAGGGGAATAGTTGAAGAGATTCATACTACAATATTTCCTTTTACACACAAAATTTGATAGATATAATTAAAACTAGATTAGCTTTTCAATGAGATAATGATCTAAAATTTAAGTATCTGATAGACCTGATGTTAATTCAGTATAAAACTGTTAAGGGCAGTTATTTTCTTATTAATTTGTTTAGGAAAAAAAATAACAGCAAATTTTCACTTTTACTTACTACGTCTAAACTGTATCTGCCAGAAACTTTTTGTTCTGCTTGATTTGGTTTTCTTAAACATTTAAATGGCCAACATCTTTACGGTTCTTTAATACAATGTTTTCTAAATTAGAATATGCTGTCAGAAAATTAATGTAATGTTAGTTTGAAAATTACTAACCATCATGACCCTAATCTGAATAATCAGTTTTTGCTTTCCAAATGTCTGCTGCCAGTCTACACTGCTTATAATTTGCTTTTCTTGTAACTTCTTTTCACTGAACCTGAAAATTGCTTTTTTTGAGGCTCTATTAAGAGTTGAAACCCTGGCTTCGTCCCATCTCTGAGAAAGACTAGTGTTGGGAAGCTATTTAAACTTTTAGAATCTCAATTTCATAATTTTAAAAACGGGGGATTAATATATTTTCTGAACATTGCAATATTTTTCTGAGGCCCAATTGTGATAATGTATATACTTGTACATTGACAATTGTCAAGCTCTAAATGTTAGCCTGATTTTATTATTTTACACAGATAGTGGGCTTTTCAAAGTACAACTTAATGCCTATTATTGTTTCCTTTGTCCTGGTCGTTGCAAATAATTTATAATATTTATTGGAAAGAGCATGTGTTTGGAACCAGACAACCTGAGTTGGCAGTCTAGCTTCCATTTCTTAGCAGGGACTTTGGACATGTTAACCAGCGTTGGTTTGATTTCCTTGTCTACACAATGGGGTTAATGTTCCAGGAAGGGTTATTATAGGGTTAGTAATGACAGTAAAGTGGTTAACAAAAGATGTCTTCTGTTCTACAAATTTAGTTAAAATATGAGTTAGAAAAACAATAATTCAAATACTTGCATATTATGGTCTTTCCTTAATTTTGCCTCCCTGTAATTAATGTTGGTAATTATTTATGCCAAAAAATATTAGCTGTTTATATCTGGCCTACTCAATGATTTGGAGGTGTGGGCTCATCTAGCCCTTAAACAGTTTATTTTAGCCTGCAGCTGATTACACATCTATATAACACATCCAGCACGTAACATTACGGTCGATGAGGGCCCTCCTATTACAGAGTCTGAAAACTAGAGAACATTTTTTATGCCTGGAAGTTGTACTTTATATCTTCCTATGGCTATATCACATTTTAAAAACTTTGGTTTGAGTAACAAGCAAGTAATTCCAGGTATTAATGACTTTGACTTTTATGGACAAGAGCAATCACAAATGGAAGAGCAATCACAAACAATTACTTCCAAGAACAGAATGGCCACAGTCACTGTATATTTATATGTATACATATAATGAGTATTGCTTGTATTGAACTATTTTTTATTAGTTACCCAATGATACAATTACATTTTTAAAATTCCAAAGTATTTTATTTTGGAATTTTAATAAAAATTGCAAAATGGTTTTATTTATTTATTTAAAATTTTTTTTTACATTTATTATTATTTTATATTAGTTTCAGGCATACAGCATAGCGGTTAGACATTTATATATTTTATGAAGTGATCCCCCTGATAACTCTAGTACCGCGCCACTCCCCCACCCACCCCCGCCCCCAGCACCACACATAGTTATTACAAGACACAATTGCCTTTTAACTGTACTCAGACACGAGAGTGGAGATTAGGCTCTTCTCAAAGATCCATCATATTCCTTGATGGAACCTGAGTGAAACTTGACCTTTTTTTGAAGATACTGTCTTTATCAAAAGAACGATATCCACAAGGCCCAGTTTACAATTTGGTCTCCTCTACAATGGGGTGGGTCAGAGGCACAACTACTGCGTGGCATCATCCAAGCCACAGTGTGGGCATCCAGCATCAGCAACAACCTCTTCTTTGCTGAAGGTTGGCAAAGACCTTACTGAAATAGTTGAGTTCTTGAGTCCCTTGAAGAGCCCAGCCAGTACACTTGATGTAGGTGATGTTTGATCTGCTGGCAGTTTCTGAGTGTGGGCCGGGATCGTGTCTCGTGAAGCCGAAGAATGGAAACACGGACCAGGGAGAGGCAAAACGTTTTAAAAAGAGGATAGTTTATTAGAGGCTGGAGAAGAGGTTGCAGCTCCCAAGCAGGAAGGTGTCCCGAATGGGGGGTGCCCCATGACTGAGGCAAAAGCTCTTACTTTTATACTTTCCCTTGCCTGCTTGGGGAAGGGGAGCTGTTTGGAGAAAGGAACTGTTTGACGAAGGGAACTAGTGCCTTCTAATGAAATTCATCTACCAGGTTTGTTCTGCTTGCATATCCTAAAGGAATTAGCAAACTAACCCACTCTTTATCAGATCTGCTCCGTTTGTCAGGCCAAAAGGAATTTTGTGATTAACCTCAAGGCCTTGTTACGTTATGTCCTGGAGTGAGTGAAGGAGTGATTTCAAAACCTGGAGTTTTAGGATATGGCTGTCTTTGTTTATTCCACCAGGGACCGCCCTGTCTACCTAGGAATATGCTAACTCTCCTGTATCACATTCTGTTCATGTATATTCGACTGACCGGCTTTTATACTCATTCCAGTAATTACCAGTCCCAGCAAATTTTCCTGCTAGGAACAAGATTTATAGGGAGAGAGCTCCATGAAGGAAAAAAGAAAAGAAATGAAACTTGCTTATACTTTGCAACATATTTTTAAATTAAAGTTTATTGGAGTGACAATTGTTAGTAAAGTTACATAGATTTCAGGTGTACAATTCTGTATTACATCATCTATAAATCCATTGTGTGTTCACCACCCAGAATCAGTTGTCCTTCCATCACCATATATTTGATCCCGTTCACCCTCATCTACCACCCCCCTCCACATTTACCCTCTGGTAACCAGTAAACTATTGTCTGTGTCTATGAGTTTTTGTTTCTCATTTGTTTGTCTTGTTCTTTTGTTGTTCTTGGTTTATATACCACATATCAGTGAAATCATATGTTTCTCTGCTTTTTCTGTCAGACTTATACAACATTTTTAATGTTAAGATTTACCTTTCTTAAGACCTTTCTTAGAACATCTTATATTTTTAATGATGTTTTCATCACTGGTACAGAAATTCTGTAAGAACACTTAGAAGCCAAAAAGAAAAACAGTCTATTCATTTGACCCCTAGGAAAAGCTTTCTTCTTGAACATTTGTTCTCCTTGTAGTCCATTGAAACAGTCTCCATTTGGAGGCATGGTCACTTGAGGAGGTCATTCTCTTGGTTAGGGTAGTGTGGACAGAGTGGGGAGAAGCTATGGGCGAAGGGTTGGGGACATGAGATGGCATATCTTGCTCTTTCCAGAAGACCACTGCATACACTTGAGGTTGACTGGAGAACTACCTTCACCTTATTTGTACAAATCCATTTTTCCGTAAAGTTTCCCAATTTATTTGTTACATTTTTTTGTACTTAATCTTATCCAGGGTAAAATATTCTTCAGGAGGTTTCTTTCTGTTCAATTTCTTGTCTACCTGAGGTTCTGATATTGGGAAACTCTTGAGCTTTATTGTAAGTAAATCCCCCCGTTTTAAGAACAAATATACGATGAACAAGAGTGGCAAGAATCCAGGAACAAATTGAATGTGAGAATGAGAGCTGACAATTTAGGGTGAAGTATGGTAGAGTTTTTTTCCTTGAATCTTGATATTAATTGAACAAAACAATGGGAATGACAGAGTGTGTCCTGTTCTGGAGGCGTTTAAACCATCAATTGTCAAATGAATCAAGAAAATTCCTAGAATGGTTTCCTTAATCTCCCTCCTTCTAAATTGCTCCTTGTTAAGATCTTTTATACTTTAGTAGAATTTGTGTCTCACGTATTGCAGCTATGTCTAGGGACTTGGGAAGAGTTTTTCACAACTAGGTTACAAGACTGGAACAAAGCAAAGGTGCAGTTTTGTCTCATTTTGGTCATCTTTATGATTTCGTCTTTCTACGTGTTGACTATTATTGTATTATTAATACATTCATTCCACAAATATTTATTGAGGGCCTGCTGTGTGGCTAACACTACTCGGAGTGCTGTGAATACACAGAGCAACAAAATACTCAAGGTTTCTGCCCTCGTGGAACTTACCTTTTAGTTTGGGCAACAGATGGTAAATTGACAGTAATGAGAGGTGGGAAGAAAATGGAGCAGGGCAAGGGATGAGAAACAGTGGGGTTAGGGGAGGAAGGTGGTCAGGGAAGGCATCGTGTGCACTCCAAATTGTGTGACAGGAGCTCTGCAAAGTGCTGGGAGGAGTGTTTAAGGAGAGGGCATAACAGGTGAAAGGCCTGTAGCAGTCCTATCCCCCTTGTGACCAGAGAAGGAGGGGCAGCTCGGAGGCCCTGGGGAGGACTTTGAAGAATTCTTAGTTGTGATGGGAAGCCCCTGGAGGGTTTGAGTATGGGAGGAGGTGTGAGTTACATATTAAAAGGATAATTCTGGGTAGAGAATGGACTATGGAAGAGGAGAGGATGAGAGGGGAAATAGGGGAGTCTCCTTGATGGACATACCTGGTTTGTGCAGCTGCCCCCTGAGAAGGGATGGAGGTGTAGTCCTTGGGAAGAGAGCGCCCACAGGTATTTTGATGCTGAGCTGATAGCACTGGGATTGGTTGTAGAATGGGAGGGGTGGAGGGGAGCCAGGGACAACGCCTGGGGTTTTCCTGTATCCTGAGAGCCTTCATGTTGACAGCAAAGTAAAATGGAGATGGGAAATAAAGGATAGGTGAATCGAAAAAAGCAAACCCAGTGTGTATTTGAAGTGATGCACAACATTTTATCTTTAGCATTGCGAGTCACCTAGTCAGTGCTGAAATATGTATTGTGGAACTGAATATTAGGGACATTGGCAGGTATGTTATAATTCCAGGGCAATTCACAGTTGTGATCCCACTCAAGTCCATATGCTTTGAAGACAGGGTCTGTCTGGCTCATCTTTGAACCTGGCTTGTATCTTAGAGATGGGGTCAATTTGGGTTTGAATCTAAAGATTTAACTATCTGTGATTACATAAGGAAATATTGGTAGTGGAATAAATGCTGGGAGGCCAAAATAAATAATCCAGGATGGATTTTAGTTTCTAGACCCATAAGTTTTGAGCAGATATCTGGTGATGTGCTCTCATGTAAGAATTTCCAGAGGTCCCTCTGCCATATCACAAAGGTGCGGCCATAAGCCGATGATAAGTGTGCAGATAGTTAATATCTAGTATCACGGATTGGGTGGTGGTTGTGAAGGGAAAACATCATCCATTTTTGACGTACTTGGCTTATAAATCTACTCTGTCTGACTTGTGTAGGATGAGTTGGATGAACTTCGTGCTGAAATGGAAGAGATGAGGGACAGTTATTTAGAGGAAGATGTTTACCAGCTGCAGGAGCTTCGGCGAGAACTGGACCGTGCTAATAAAAACTGCCGAATCCTGCAGTACCGCCTCAGGAAAGCCGAGCAGAAAAGCCTGAAAGTGGCTGAGACTGGTCAAGTGGACGGCGAGCTTATCCGAAGTCTGGAACAAGACTTAAAGGTGAGCGAGTAGGGCTAATGGGACGTGCATTCCCAGAAAGAGATCCTGTGGACAGAATCACAGATCCTGGACCCCACTTACTTGTGGTCTTAATGTTCTGTTAGTGTGTCTCTCCCTCAACACATTTTAACATGAACATTTTTGTTCACTTTATGAACGAAAGTTCATAGCGTGTGTGTTGTTATATGGCTTTGATGGCCTAAGATTAAAATCTGTTATATGAACTGGAATCTTTAAACTTAAAATAAGAAAGAAAGAAATGAATAGAAACCATCTATAGATCTATAATGAAAAAGAATTACTACCTGGCAATTGGTCTGACAACTGTATAGAAATTCCTTCTAAATATTTGAAATATTTAAGAACTCTATTGATTATTAATTCATTTATAGTCAAAGACCACTCTTAAAAGTTGACCATAGTCACTTAACATTATTATTGTTGTTAAGTTTCTAGGATGCAGAAAACCTGAAATTACCATAACCCAAGTGAGACTTGTGCAGTGGTGATTTAACTGAAGGAGAGAAGTAGGGTCAAAACTAATTGTCGAAAGTATCTTTGAGAACCATTGGCAGAAGTAGGAATCAGGTAAAGAAATCCCAGACATTAAACCATTTGCTCTCTCCATGGGTAGCATGGCTTCTCATATGCCCCAATTATCAAATCATTCATCTAGAGATGAATTATGTACAATGTCTTCCTTATTATGGGAGTACTTATGAAACCTCATTTAGCCTTTCATTATGATAACAGGAAAAGAATCTTTGTAATTCTATCAAATTTATAAACCACTAACGAAATGTCATTCAATGTGATAAAAGACTGATTTATATTTCTCTTGCAAAATCTCTTTCTCATTTCCTTTTATAAAGTAAAAATGTTTAACTGCTTTTAACATTCAAATATTTGAACACAGGAGACCCTCTAAAACTTGACTACATTAAACATCTACTGCATATAGAATTAATTTTGTTTTTTAGCCGGTAGGTTTAGTATTTCCTTAGGGCACAGAACTGTTTGTTTATTATTATTGTTTTTTTTATTTTTATTTCTGATTTATCACTTAAAGTATGTGCAGCTGGGCAGAAGTAACATTCTTGGTGGTATTCTATAAGGAAGTAGGGCTATCCAAAGTGACCTTTTAATTCAGATAAAAGTCGTATTCTCCCTCATAAAGTGGATTTCATGTTTTAAACTAATACCCTCCTTCTTTAAAAATAAGTTTGCTAATATTGCCAAAGTCTTCGTTCTTTGGTGTAATACCATATCCCTTAATGAGTCTGCCTTGGAAGTTGTTTGAGTGTTGCCTTTGTATCTTGGTGACTATCTCTGTAGGTAGCCAAAGATGTATCTGTCAGATTGCACCATGAACTTGAAACTGTGGAGGAAAAGCGTGCTAAAGCCGAAGATGAAAATGAAACTCTACGACAGCAGATGATTGAAGTGGAAATATCCAAACAGGCCCTCCAAAATGAGCTGGAGAGACTGAAAGAGGTAATCCGGAAACCTATGGGAATTTCTCCCTTAGGTTTAATTGCGAAGAACTTGGGACTCCTAGTGTCCTATTCTTATTGTGGTTTAAAGCAGGAATTAGCAAACTATGGCTTATGTGTATGGCCTGGGAACTGAGAGTGATTTTTACATTTTTTACAGTATTATAAAACCACCACCACCACACAAAATAAACCTAAAAACGCAAAGAAACTACATGACAAAAACTGTATGTTGCTTGCAAAGCCTAAAATATTTGCTGTCTGATCCTTTACTGAAAAGAAAAGGCTTGTTGAACCCTAGTTTAAAGCTATTTTTTAAAATAATTTCTCTTCAAATAAGCTGGCCATTAATTTTTTATGTGTCTAAATGGGGTGTATTATTACTAGAAGACAACATTAAGTGTTAGCTTTTTTTCTCAAGAGTCTTCTTTTCCAATGAGTTGGAAAACGGTTGTCTGTTTAAGCAGTGTAAACAGACAATGTGTGTATACTACCTATTATCTATTTTTTAGCCAATAAGATTTAAATATAGGGCTTTTTAATTTTTTTAATTTTAGGGAGTGAATATTTCCTAGCAAAGTGGTCTAGAAAATGAATATATATGAACATGCATATGTATTCGTCTCTCTTTCTCGTTCTTTCTCCTCATTTGCATCCAGTAATGCAAATCCTGTTTTGTTGTTGATTTCTATTGTAAGATTAAAGCTGAGTATTTTCTTGGAAAATATCATGCATATTGATGAAATTAAAAACAGTTGGTGAGGGCTTTAAGATGATGGTTAAAGTCATCCTACTAGCCCTAGCCGCTAAGAGCCTCAATTAGCAGTTTACTTTTCCTTTTGATAAGCTTCCTGATTCACCCAGTGATTCCTCATCCATCCACCCCTCCACCCACCCAACTGAATTCAGGCCCTGCACTAGACAGTGGGCCATGCAGATGTGAATGGCAGCACAGGCCCTGATCTCAAGGTGTTTACAGTTCAATTTGGCACACAGAGAACAAAACAAATTATAGCAAAGGATCCAGTGCTATGACCTGTCTCGTTCCTCCCCGACTTCCTCTCCTCACAGTCATGCCAGCCTTGAGCTTGCCCTCCCCCTGCAACATTCTTTTTTAGACACGTGCACCATTGCGACTCACTCCCTCAGCCTCTGGGTTCTGCTGATGTCTGATGTCAGCCACCCTCCCCTCAGTGCTCACACACTGAGTTGTCCCTGTCCCCACCGTGGCCATCCCTGTCTGCCTTCTCATCTGACACATTATGGAGTTGGGTAAATTACATGTATTTTGTCACCACTTATCTGAAAATGCTGTTGTGTTCTATTTCTTTGTCTCTCATCAGTCCCCCCCCCCCCACTAATGCCTCTCTAGAACTGGAGCTCTATGGGATGGGGCTCTCGTCGGTCCAGTTCACAGTGGGGTTTCTGCGCCCAGAACTGTGTCTGGCACATATGCATTGTCGAGGGTCGCTGGGTGAGGGAATGAATAAAGGGTGAGGGTGTGGAGCTGTGGGGACCACAGCTTGCCTGGGGGACTCTGTGAGCTTCACAGAGGAAGAGGTAGATGCTGAGAACATTCTTTCATTCTGAATAATAACCCTTGCCCCTTAACTTACACATGTACTTAACCCAGGACTGGAGGAATTTCTCCTCTGATTGTGGATATTTTTATCTTTGCATTTACTGTTGTTCCTAGTAATTTACTTCCCTCTTTTTCCTTTGGTCTAACTTTACCAGAAGGTATGTCATAATGGTTTCTTTTCTCAAAATTTCCCGTTTGAGTCTGACCTTGAAGGTATAGAAAACAACTTAGAAGTATATTTTATAAATTTTATATGTTTGTGTATAAAGATTAAATTATATACACATTAGTAAACGAATACATATATTTTAAGCAAACCAAAATTCTTTTGTATACGTTTAAGTGGATTGTGTAGGACTTGGCATACGGTCATGGATAATAACTCTTTGGGGAAAGAAATGATTACTTGCCATTCAAAGCCAGGCAAGTGTGATGCAAGGCTCCTCAGAGAGCCGGGATGTTGGCTCGGCTGGACGTGAGGAGAGAAGGTAGAGGGGTCAGCCCCTCCCTTCCTTTGTGGGTGAAAATTACTCAGAGAGGGTTTGCTCAGTGGGGACACAATAAGTATTTTACCTCTAGAGTTACAGTCAGACTGGTGGAACTGTATATTTACACCACACTTCTAAACGAACCATAAAACCGGCAGGAGTCTGTGGAGGGTTAAACACTGGTGGGCCACGCTGGAAGCAGAGAATGATGGAACCCAATGATAAGGTTAAAAAGCGGTGGAGATATTTATTGGAAAATGCCGACTGTAGTCTCTGTGAATGGGTTCTTTTTATGAAAGCCAGAAGAAAATACACCATTAGTTTTGCTCTAGGGTGGGGATAATATTTCTCTCCCCTGATCCTGCTTATTATTGTTCAGTGTTGTGAATGGATGCATCAGGTTCTGGAAAAGGCAAGGACAGTTGTGCATTGTATGTCTCTAAGTGATAGAAGTAGTTGCAGGTGTATATGTGCCCCTTGGCCTCAGAGGACAGTAAAACAGCTCATCTCTGTGCCTCTTCAGCTCTGTAGCCACTGCTGGGGCTTCTGTCTTAAGCTGCAGACTGTATTTTCAGTTTCCTGGTGACTTCTCCAAAATGCATTTCTCTTAGCACTTCAAACTCAGTGTGTCCAGAGACAAACTTATCAATCTCACCCCTACCTGCACCTTCTCCTGTCTTTCCCATTTGTGTCAGTGGTGCCACTGTCCTTTTAGTCATCTAGGCTTAAGCAATGGCCATTGTCCTTACTTCTCTTGCTCCCCACCCTCAGTCGCCTGCCATGTGCTTTATGTTCAGTTGTTCTGCTTTTGCAGTCTTAGAAATTTTCTTTTTCACTGATCCATGGTACAAGATGGATGAACCACAAAAATATGCTAAGTAAAAAAAGCCAGACATATTGTATGATTCCATTTATAGGAAATATCCAGTCTAGGTAAATCTATAGAGACAGATAAAAGGTTAGTGGTTTCAGGGGGCTGAGGAGAGCGGAGAAGGGGGCCCGACTGCTTAATGGGTGTGGGGTTTTCTTTTAGGTGATGAAAATGTTTGGAACTAGACAGAGGTGATGGTTGCACAACACTGTGAATGTGTTAAATGCTCCTGAATTGTGCACTTTAAAATGGTTAATTTTTAACCTCAATTAAATTGCTTTCTCTAGTCTATCTATACTTTCACCCGTCTCCTCTCAAATGAACATCTGAGGGCTGATACTGTGCAGTCCCCACATTAGAGGTGTGTACTACTTCTAGTCTCTCCCTTTTTTGTTTTATCTTCTACACCTCCCCAAATCTGACTGTGTCACTGTCTTCTTAAACAAACAGACTTGCCTTGGTTCCCAATTGTCTAACTCCCTAGCATGACACACAAGATCTTTCCTGCCTGGCCCATCTCCATCTCCCAGTTGGGTTTCCCACCCCATGAATGTAAACCCTGGAGTGAAGTAAAAGGCAGTTGAGAAAGATGAGAAGCGTCCTCTTTGAACTAATAGATGAGTGTCTTGGAAAAGTCACTTTCTCCGTCGATAGGTGAGATGATTAAAGAAGGCTGGTGATATTAACCTATCTGGAATTGTCCCTACTGGTTAGCCAGCTTGCTTGCTTGCTCCCTGTGACTGTTCACGCTGTGGTCCTTGTACCCAAACACCCATAAACCCCTCCAGTTCTGCAAGCTCAAAATTTTTTTGCCTTTTTTTTTTTTTTGGTTTGGGGGGTGCTTCTTTCTTCTAGTACTCAACTCTCTCCATGGTAGAATATCTCAAAAGGTTGAAAATGGTTAATCTTAGCTTAGTTTCAACTTCTGAAAGATTGCCCAATTGCTTCTACTCTGAAATCTTGGTATCAAAAATTTTTGAGTACTTATTATATGCTTGACACAAATAACTACCAAGTTAGTCGCACTTTCAAGGGACAGAGACATGTTCTAGATCTGTCCAGGAAACTAGGATTAGTGTTTTGTTTTTTCCTTTTTTTATCCCCTTGTTCCGCCTCCCTCACCCCCCAACTCCGTTTCAAGCCGTTGTTTCTCGTCTAGTTGTGTAGGGCACAGCTCCCTGGCCCATGCTGGTATTATGAGCCTTGCCCCCGCCCCCCGCTCCCAGGCAGTTGGTCGCAGTAGGCTGCTCACAGCAGCTCACACTGGCCACCAGCCGCTCAAGGCAGCACATGGTAGCCCACAGCAGCACATGGCAGTTCACGCTGGCTGCCAGCCACTCATGCTAGCCACCAGCCGGTCATGGCAGCACACTGTAGCCCAGCTCCAGGGAGAGCTGTTGTTCACAATCTTAGTTATTGAGGGCGCAGCTCACTGGCCCATGTGGAAATCTAACAGGTGACCTTGGTGTTAGGAGCACGGCGCTCCAACCACCTGAGCCACCAGGCTGGCCCCTGTTTTTTTCTTATTGAGGTGAAATTAACATTAAACATTACATTAGTTTCAGGTGTACAACCTAATGATTTGCTATTTGCATATGTTGCAAAATGATCATCACAGTAAGTCTGTTAATATCTAACACCATATGTTATAAAATTTTTGTTTTTCTTGTGATGAGAACTTTTAAGATCTATTCTCTTAACAACTATCAAACATAGAATACTACAGTATTATTTACTATAGTCACCATGCTGTACATTACATCCTCTTACCTAAGTAGTTTTATATCTGGAAGCTTGTACCTTTTGACCTGCTTTACTCATTTCACTCACCTACCCCCAGGATTGTTGAATGGAGCTTCAGGGAACCAACTAGCAGTCAGATAGCTCTTGTGGGACATCTTTCATCACCATTCAGGATATGATATTGATTTTGTGGGTTTTATTGAGACTTCTTTTGTGCCTAGAAAATGGCCAGATTTTGTAAATATTTCTTGAGTGCTTTAGAATAATATGTATGTGCTTTAGAATAATCTAATTTGGAGGTGAAGACTTTAATTTAAATCCATTAGATTGAAGATTTTCGAAATTTAACCCATAGCAAGTACACTTTATAGCAGCACTCTACATACAAATACAAAGGTTTCACAAAATAATGCTTATCTTTTCCATATGGGATACATTCTGACATTTTCAATTCTATTTAGTTTTATTTTTTTAATGTTATTAAAAGTTTGATTTGTAGTGGATTGCTACAGTTTGGGAATAATGTATCAGACTACTTGTCAATTGTGTTGTTCAAATTTTCTGTGTCCTTTATAGATTGGTTTTGTCCACTAAGTACATCTATTTGGGGTAAAGTTATGTTAAAAATCATCCATTATCATTTTGCATGTAAATTTTCTTTCTGTAATGTCAAATTTTGCTGTATATATTTTGAATATAAATGCATATAGATTTAGGATGTTCTTTGTGATGAATTGTTCACTGTATCATTGGTAATGACCTCTTTATTCTAATGTGATGCTTTTTGCTATCATCTATACCAAACTTATTTTGGTTAGTATTTGCCTTGTATAACTTTTTGGTGATTCTGTTAGTTTCTATTTTTCTGTGTCATTATGTTTTAGGTGTATTTCTTGTGAAATACATTTATATTATTGTGGTTATTGATTGCATTTTTTCTGTTGTGTTTTATGCTCTTTATATTCCATACCTTTTCTTTGTTTTTTCTATTTTTTATGTTGATTTCTTTTTGATTGAGTTTTTAATTCTCATGTTCTGTTCCTTGGTTAGGAAGTTATACATTCCATTACTATTATTTTAAAGGTTACTCTTACATATTTTACATGCATGTTAGATAATGTTTTTTGTTTTTTTTAAAGATTTTATTGGGGAATGGGGCAATGTTTAAAACTAATCATCACCTCCATTCTTCTGAATAATACAGGTATTTTAGAAAGCTTCAACTCCAACTCCTGTCTTTCATACTATTATTTAGTATCATTTTAGTTTCATCTTTTTAAAATCATCCCCTCAAGTTGACTAATTTCATAATTACTGTTTATTTCATTTATTGCATGTTTTCCAGTCTGTTATCATTGCTTGAGTGTTACTCCTTCTGAGTTCAGTTTCCTTCTCACTGATCTATTAATTATCCTGTAGTAGTTATTTTCAATAATTGGGGTTGTCCAAAAATGCTTTTATTTCATACTCAGTCATGAAAGATATTTAGTTGGACATAGAATTATAACACTTTGAAGATAATATTTTTATTATTTTTTGGCTCATTTTGCTATCAAGAAGTCTGCTGTCAGATAATTATAATTTTTGTGGTTAATCTATCTTTACTTCCTGGTTACTTTTCTCTTTGTTATTCCATAGTTTTAATCAGATGTATCTAGATTTATTTTTATTTTGATCAACATTCATTGTCAACATGAGTGTTTATGTCTTTATGAAATCTGGCAAGTTCTCATTCTTTGGATAGTGTTCAGTAGTGAAATTATCTCTTTGAATAGTGTTTCTTCTCTAATCTCTGCATTTCTTCTAGAATTCCTATTAGTTTTATTTGAGGATCTTCTTATGTTGGCCATTCTTATTTCTTCTTGCATCTTACCTATTTTTTTAAATTTCTTTTTATCTCTCTGTGCTATAGTCCGGATAATTTCTTCAGTTCTTGTCCAAGTTACTAATTTCCTTTTTTACAGAAAACTTACTGTTTCATTTACCCACTACATTTTTTATTTCAATGAGCTTACATTTCATTTCTGGAATTTTTAAAAATTTGCTTGTTTTTCATAATATGTCTTCTTTCCTTATCTATTTCTTTTAAATCCTTAAACATTTTAAAGTCATACTCTCTTTCAGTTTGTTCTGTTATCCTTAGTTCTTGGTGTTACTAATCCTTCTGTTTGTCACATAGGCTTAGAGTATTTTTATACTTCAAAGGAGACTTTTTTCTCCCTCACCCAGTGTCCTGAGAAGAAATGCGCTCTTCCCCTCCCTGGGTGATTTTTAGTTTCCTTTCAACGGGGATGCATCTCTTCAGTGAGTTGCCTGGATGCGTCCATGGAAGCCTCTGGTAATACCCCTGGCTATGAGGGCCTATTTCTGCATCTGGTAATTTCCATTATTCCCTCCTACCCCACAAAACTTAACACATACCCTTGTGCTAACTGCTCTGGTTTTCAATATCTTATACATTTCTGACAGTTGGGAATTTTCCTTTATTGTGTGAGTGAGCTCAGCTGTGTATAAATTTTTGCTGCTTATTTTAGGGAGGGCTCATGATAGCTCAATGTGCTGTGTTGCCAAAACAGGATGTGACCCTTCAGGGCTCAATGGAAGCTCCCCAGTAGCAGCTCTGGAGTACCAGGAGTAACCCCAGTTGACTTCCAGTTCATGACTCAGTACTTTCATCCCTGCCTCTCTGTCTGTTCAGTTCCTTCCACCCTGCTACTCACTAGCTCCCATTTACCTCAGGGCCCTTTTTACTCATGGCTTATCTACATTATGGCAGCTGCTACTCACTGTCTTCTCTGTCGGTGTCTGCTATAGACTGAATGTTTGTGCCCTCTCCCCCCCCCCCCAAACTTATATGTTAAATCCTAATCCCCAATGAGATGCTATTATGAGGTGGGGCCTTTGGGCAGTGATTAGGTTATGAGAGTGGAGCCATCATGAATAGGATTAATGCCCTTGTAAAAGAGTCTTCAGAGATCTCCCTTGTCCCTTCCACCATGTAAGGACACATTAAGAAGGTGGCTGTCTGTGAACCAGGAAGTGGGTCTTCACTGAATCTCCCAGCACCTTGGTGTTAAATTTCTCAGCCTCAGAACTGTGAGAAATACATGTTTGTTCTTTAAGCCCCACCTCCCCCATCTGTTTTGTTTTGTTTTGTTTTGTTACAGTAGCTAGAACAGATTAAGATTGTCTTGGTACTTTTTTCTCAATCAGTGTGCAAATACTTTTCTCTGTATGTCATATTCAAACTATCAGACAGCCATAAAGTCTGGAAATATAGGTGTACAAATGTAATAAATGGTTTGATTGCTATTATGCTACACTTTAATAAAATAATATTATCTATGTTTTCAGAGTTTATGGTCCCTCTTGTAAGAAAAAAAATGTGTTTGTGTGAGCCAGTGTAAAGCATATTTGGGCTGAGTGCTCATGCCAGTGCATCTTCTTGGACGCTGACCAGGTTGTCAGTGGCTTCTGGGGGGCAGGTCAGGGCCTCACACCTGGCCCAGTCAAGAGTGGACAGTAGGAGTGGCAGGCCATGTGTGTTAGCTTCGTGGGCTCTCTAAGATACTGCAGAAAGAACAAGTAGCATCTGGTTTCAGTTGCTAATCATGAGTTGGGAGGTAGGGTAGAGTGACTAGCTTGAGAATAGGAAGGGGGTAAGAAATCTGGTGCCCTGAATGATATTCCAGTTATGTGGCCTGCTAAGTTCATAATGAGGTAAAATGGAATGAAAATGGGAGAAAAAAAAAAAAAATCAGGGGTGTCTGGTTAAGTCTTTTCCCCAAACACTGAAACATGAGAAGAATCTGGTGTGTGTGTGTGTGTGTATGTGTGTGTGTGTGTGTATGTACATGCAGTGTGTCTGCAGTGGGATCTCAATGGAAATGGCCTTTTGTGTGTTCTGCCTAGACCAGGAAGGCAGGGATAGGATTGGACTAGAGCCACATCAACCAAGGTACAAATACCAGGCCTGGAAATCCAGAGATCAGAAGCTGGGGAGGATTAGGAACAGGGCAGCAATTGCAGAAAGATTTGGCATACATAAAGGGTCTGACAATTAAGTTCGTGAACTTGTTTCAATGATGTTGCTAACCTTTTTTGGTATCAGAGGGATTATTCATTATGAATTTGTACCAAATGGACAAACAATTAACCAAGTTTACTATTTGGAAGTGCTGAAAAGACTATGTGAAAAAGTTAGACGACCTGAACTTTTTGCCAACAACTCATGGCTCTTGCAACACGACAATGCACCAGCTCACACGGCACTGTCTGTGAGGGAGTTTTCAGCCAGTAAACAAATAACTGTATTGGAACACCCTCCCCACTCACCTGATCTGGCCCCCAGTGACTTCTTTCTTTACTCAAAGATAAAGGAAATATTGAAAGGAAGACATTTTGATGACATTCAAGACATTAAGGGTAATATGATGACAGCTCTGATGACCATTCCAGAAAAGCAGTTCCCAAATTGCTTTGAAGGCTGGACTAGGTGCTGGCGTTGGTGCATAGCTTCCCAAGGGGAGTACTTTGAAGGTGATCCTAGTGATTCAGCAATGAGGTATGCAGCACTTTTTCTAGAATGAGTTCGCGAACTTAATTATCAGACCTCATAGTTTTATACTTAAGCTGTAAATGGAATGGTTTTGGTGTCTGGGAAGGGGGTATGTGTTTAGTTAAACAACCATAAATAGCACTAATGACTGATTCACACTGTTGCTGGAAACGATGAGTGGAGCCTATCACAGTCAGTTCTGGTCACTTGGAACCCATGCCCGTGGAGCCATTTCTTGTCAAAATCTAGCTAGAACCATATTGAGGTCTTCTAGGCTAGTCCAGTCCTGAGACTCAGCAAGTCCTAGTGCTCTTCTGTGGGCCTGGATCATGGGCCTCACCAGGCCTTGTGGGATGTGTAGGGCTGGCCTTTTGCTTCTTTGTGGTGAGCTGTGGCGGAGGCTCAAGGAGTTACGGGCTTGCCAAGGTTCAAGTTTTGAAATGCTTTCATTTCTTACATTATGCATTTCATAAAGTTCTGTTGTCAAGGGAGTATTTTACTTTGTGTAGCTGTTACGTTGGGGAAAAAGAAAATAGTGGTGAGGACCACGGGAGGACGTTGGAAGGAGTAACTTTGATGGCTTGTTTCTGATCAGTGTGAAGGCATGTGAGGCCAGATCTAGACCTGAAATCTCAGGCGTACTGATTATTAGAGCCAGAAAAATCCTTGAGATGAGTTAGCCAAGCTTCTCTTTACCTCTGGGAAGAAACCAAGGTGTGGGTGGGTCATAAATTGCCTTAAGTCAGGTGGCCCATCCACAGCAGAGCTGGGACTCTATCTGCCCCAGGTCCACGGACTCTCAGCAACCCTCTTCCTCTCTTTCTTTGCTTCAGACCTTAGCTCTAGACCCACCTCCTCCTTTCTTTGCAGACTTAGAAGCAAGGAGCCAGTTAGCAGGTCAGAGCTGGAGGTAAGCACTATGGAGCCAGCTTGAACGGAGCGTGTTTCAGGGGAAGCTGCTGGAAGAGTGAGCAAGTCTAGGTTCTTCGCTTTGACGGGTCAGTGAGGAAGGGCTCCTGGACCCATTATCTTTTTCGGACCCGTTAATGCTTCTCTATTAAATTAAGTTCTACTTTTAGAAATATTTATTAAGCTTCTTCTTTCCTCTCTACTGAGAAAATTATAGGAAGGAGGAGGGCAGCATTTACCTTTGAAGAGAACAAGCATGGGCCCTCCCACCCTGCCCCATGGGGGCCCTCATGCCTCTTCTCCCTCCCATTTAGCTCCTTGGTCCCTGTCACTTTTTCCCCAGGTGAAAGGGTTCCTGGACCCAATTCCACTGTCTGTGAGTGTGTGTGTGTGTGTGTTTATGTGTGTGTGTGTGTGTGTGTGTGTGTGTGTGTGTGTGTGACACCAGCAGGGTGTCTGAGAATTCAACTCAGTTCTGACACTGTGTTTCAGGAGACAGCATCAGTTTCCACGGGTGAAGTGCTCAGTCCCATGAGATCTCCCTCCACTCAGATGTCAGTCACAAGCCCAGGTTGTTACCTGTACTTCTGACCAACTGGCTACAGATTGGAGGTTTCAGCGACCCCCCTGCAACTCAGGATGCCAATTGCAAGTCCAGGGTTTTACCTGTACTTCTGACCAACTGGTTATCAATCAGAAGATCTCGCGACCTTCTTCTTGGGTTCAATTAATTGGCTAGGAAGGCTCACAAAACTCAGGGAAATTCATTCAGGCACTAGATTACTGTTTTATTGCAAAAGATGTTAAAAAATATGAATCCACAGCCAGATGAAAACATACATAGTGCGAGGTCCCAAGCAAAGGAGCTTCTGTCCTCATGGAACTTTCGTTCCAGCCCTCGGTTGGTTCCCCTGGCAACCAGCGCCTATCTTTAGGTGTTTCGCAAAAGTCACCTCACTAACACAAACCCAGTTGTGGTAGAAAAGGCTTGTTATGAATAAAAAGACACCCATTTTATCAGTATGATTCTGAAGTTTTTTTAGAAACCAAGGGCAGAAGACTGAATATTATGACAAAAGCTGCTCCCATTGCTCTTACCACTCAAAAAATCCCAAGGGTTTTGAGAGCTGTGACCCAGGAACTGTTGATCAAGACAAAATATATCTGAGAAATACATTTTTGTCAGCTGAATGACTAACTATACATATTTCTTATAAAACACAATATAGGACCAGGATTCCACCTTTACTTACTGAAATGCTGTCCGTTCTTGAAGATGCTCCCGGAAACACCATCTCATTGAAGTCTTCTACAGCACTCTTTTCTGAACTCTGAACAAACGTTTTCTTACGATTAAACCATTACATGGTACTATAGAAAGTTTGAAAACTAAAGAAAATTGTAGAGGGAGAAAGTTCCCATCATGCTAATATCCCAGAGATACATGTGACTTTTCATATGAAATTGGAAGTATACTATATATACCTCTTAGCATAGTATTTTTTATTTTTTATTAAACTTTTTAAGATACTTATAGATTTGCATGCAGTTGTAAAAAAAAAAAATACAGAGAAGTCCTATTTACCCTTTACACAGTTTCCCCCAATGGTAACATCTTGAGAAGTTTAGTATGATATCACAACTAAGAGACTGACATTGATTCAATCAAGCTATAGAAACATGGCATCACCACAAAGATCCCTCATATTGACCTTTTTTGGCCACATCCACTTCCCTCCTGTCCCCACACCTATCCTTCACCCCTGGCAACCACTGCTGTGTTCTCCATTTCTGTGATTTTTGTCATTTCAAGAATGTTATATAAATGGAATCATACAATATGGAACCTTTTGGGATTGACGTTTATCACTCAGCAGCAGTCTGTGGAAATTCATCCAGGTTGTGCCTAGCCGTAGTTTGTGCCTTTTTATTGCTGAGTTGTGTGCCATAATATGGATGCACCGCAGTGTGTTTAACCATTCCTGGTTGACGGACACCTGGGTTATTCCCAGTTTGGGGCTATCACAAATAAAGTTGCTGTGAATGTTTGTGTGCAGGTTTTTGTGGACCTTAAGTCTTCATTTCTCTGGATAGATGCCCCAGAGATCATCAGTTCCTGGGTCATATAGTAGTTGTATATTTTGTTTTCTTAAAAAACTGCCAAACTGTTTTCCATTTAACATTGCCACCAGTGTGCATGAGTGCTCCTGTTTCTCTGCTTCCTCACCAGCATTTGATGTTGTCTCTTTTTTTCATTTTTGCTGTTCTGAAAGGTGATTATCTTACTGTGGTTTTAATTTGCATTTCCCTAATAATGGCTAATGGTTTTGGACATATTTTCATGGGATATTTGGCATTTGTATATCCTCTTGGCTGAAATGTCTCTTGCACGTTTCTAATTGAATTGTTGATTTCACTGGTGTTTATTTGTTTACTACTGTTGAGTTTTGAGAGTTCTTTTTTTTATGCCTAAGAGTTTATCTAGCTTTTCTCTATTTCCTAAATTTTCTTTTTTTTTTAAAGTTTCTATCCCCCACCGTCTCTCCTTTGGCAACCATGAGCTTGTTCTCTATATCTATGGGTCTGTTTCTGTTTTGTTTTCTTTATTCATTTTTTTTTTTACGTTCTGCATATGAGTGAGATCATACAGTATTTGTCTTTCTCTGTCTGTTGCAAATATTTCCCCCACTCTGTAGCTTGTCTTTCATTCTTTTAACAGGATTTTTCTCAGGGCAAACGTTTTTAATTTTGATGAAGTTTAATTTATAAATATTTGCCTTTTATGGTATCAATTTTAAGAGCTCTTTGCCATGCCCTGGATTCTGAACATTTTCTCCTATGGTTTTTGAAATGTTTCATGTTTTACATTTAAATCCATGGTCTATTTTGAATTCATTTTTGTGAGGCATGAGACTTAGGTCAAGGTTCACTTTTTAATGCCTGTTGATGTCCAATGCTCCAGCACTATTTGTTGAAAAGGCTGTCTTTCCTCCATTGAATTACTTCTGCACCTTTGTCAAAAATCAGTTGGACATATTTGTGTAGGTCTGTTTCTGGGTTCTCTGTTCCATTGATCTCTGCCAATACAGCCATGATTACTTAGCTATATAAATCTTTAAATTTCCTTCTTGGTACAGTGTCTCCAACCAGCAGTTTGAGAGTTTCATCTGATCCCTCCATGGCACTCACATCGCTGCCTTATGGGATATAAATGAGGTCAGATAATTAAGTTTGCAAACTCATCCTAGAAAAAGTGCTACATAACTCATTGCTGAATATCACTATGGTCATCTTCAAAGTACTCCCCTTGGGAAGCTATGCACCAATGCCAGCGCCTAGTCCACCCTTCAAAGCAATTTGGGAACTCTTTCTAGAATGGCCATCAGAGTTGTTGTTGTATTACCCTTGATATCCGGAATGTCATCAAAATGTCTTCCTTTCAGTATTTCCTTTATCTTCAGGTAAAGAAAGAAGTCATTGGGGGCCAGATCAGATGAGTAGGGAGCGGATTCCAATATAGTTATTTGTTTACTGGCTGAAAACTCCCTCACAGCCAGTGCCTTGTGAGCTGGTGCATTACTGTGATGCAAGAGCCATGAATTGTTAGTGAAAAGTTCAGGTCGTCTAACGTTTTCACGCAGTGTTTTCAGCAGTTCCAAATAGTCAACTTGGCTAACTGTTTGTCTATTTGGTACAAATTCATAATGAATAATCCCTCTGATATCAGAAAAAGTTAGCAACATCATTGCAACAAGTTTGCGAACTTAATTGTCAGACCTCCTATGTGTGTCTACACATCCCTGTTCTGATCAAACATTCAATAAATAGTGGTTGAATGAGTGAAGGTTTTATCATCATTATTTTTCCTTGAAAAATAGCCATGACATTATTTAAAATTATCTCAGTGAGGAATTTCTAATTCTCTAAATTATTACCTCAGGATAGTTAATAAATATCAGTAATACTAATCTAGGTCAAGTATTTTGACAATGACCATGGATCAAAAAATCATCCTATTGGGTTAGTGATAAGGAAAGTTTCTGTTCCTGGCTTCCTGAACATTCATCCAGACTTAGAGTGGCCACTGCTGGGATTTACCACACCCATTTGTCCCCTGTGAACTGGGTGGCCTTCTCCTCTTTATTTGTTTCCTGTAGCATCTCACCCACAGACACTGTGGGTGCTCAGGTGGCCTTGCAGGCAGAGGATGGCCCCTTTGGGATGGCTACATCAGAAGCAGTGACGCTGTGCGAGCAGCCGTTGGTTTACAGGCCACACTCACTTGCCCAGAGATTTAAGATCCGGCTGTTCATCCTCTTCCTTCAGCACAACCTTTTTTGGAAGTTGGGAGTCTTCTATAATGTGGAAAGTAACATTTCAACATGTTATCTACTGCTGTTTAAACGTTAGAATGGAACTTGTGAATTTTAGTGAAATGCACACGTTGCTTTTCTTAAAAAAAAAATAATTAAAATGTAGACCAAGCATATGTTTCTGAATAATTTAGATATTCAGAAGCAGTTGACTGCATCAAGCTTGTGCTATGGTAATAAGTAAAAATTATTTCCTTTTCAAAATATGCATTTGATTCTTGAAGTCTGTTATCTTTGTATGCTATAAGTGGTGTTATTTACATAATATAATAATATAATTTAGGTAACGTTTATCTTCAAATACAGAATCAAGAGTCAGAGAAATAGAAATACTTAGACAGTACTACATGGTATTGTCTATTTCCTGAGTACACTTTTCTTGGTATTTCTCTGACTAAAGTAAGAGCTGTCATACACTGAGTGGTACGATTATGAACCAAATAAGCAGTTTTCATGTTTTCCCCTTACTAATCAAAAATTATTCAGCAAGTTATACAAGTATTACACAACCATTCTGAGCCTCTAATGGGCCTTTGAAACCACCCCACGCAAGTGCTGGGATTTTGTTTTATTCAAGGTTGAGCAGTTGATCAAGTAGCATTTCAATTTTTGATCTAAAGATGAGCCTCACGGAGAGAGATCCTAAGCTCTTCTAGGGAACTTTTCTCCTGGTTTATTTGTACAGGTTGGTTAATTCTTTTACTTAAAGAATGTTTGTGTGGGGTGGTTAGGTTCTCTTTTGTTCCTTAGTGTCTTCGATGCTCTTTCCTGTGACCCTCAGCAGTTTTATTGGAACAAGGGAATGTAGAAAATGTGGGGTGCACTCATCAGATGGTTGGCATTTGAATATAGACGCTATTCATCTTTGGATGCTGACATGAGCTGGTTGCCTAGGCAGAGCAATATTTATTTATCAAATACATATTTGTGCTTATTATTTAATTCTGAACAGTTGGAGTAGGCCCTTGTCATTGTTTTCCCGTCATATGTGGTTTCCTCTCTTCTGGCTGGAATCTGAGCAGGACTGGGAGATGGTCCACCAGTGGTGGGACGTCAGGGTACCAGGCATTCCTCCCAGGACTTGGGATGTGGGAACCACCACACGGAGTGGGGATGTGAAGAAGATTATGAATGCTTGGTCATCTGTGTTTATTCACAGGGCTTAGCAACAACTTTTTTTCATAAATGAGTGAAGCAAAATCATTTCTGAAAAATCTTTCATTTACGAGTATTATTTTTTAAATAAATCATGGGAAATATTACAGTTTAAAGATGATGTAATTTTTTGCAACAAGGACCTGTCTGCTTTGGTCTAATATGTGTGTTTAAAACACTTTTAATGATCAAGAGCTTTAAATATTCCTACTAGAGGAGAATTGCAGGAGCATTCTGTCATGTGAGCTAAAATGATTTTCCCTCTGGCTGACTGATTCGATGGAGGGGCGTGGCCAGGTCATTGTTTTGCTTTTCAATATTGAAGTAACACTGGGAGGCTCTTATTTGTTTCCAAGGGTTCTCTTGTGTAGGATTTTTGGTTTGGGTTTGGATTTATCTTTAAACAAGGTTACTCATGGGGTCGCCTAAGTGATGGGGGCCCAGATGTTATACTCATGTTAATATTCATGGAAACATCACATGTTGGGATTGCTTAAGAAATCACTTTTGAGTAATCTGCTTAGAGCAGAGTTTCTTAACCTCCACACTTCAGACACTTTGGGCTGGATAATTCTTTGTAGTTGGTGGCTATCCTGTGCATTGTAGGATGTGTAACAGAATCTCTGGCCTCTACCCACTAGATGTAAGAAACAACCCCCCGCCCATTTGTGACAATTAAAAATGTCTATGGGCATTGCCAGATGTCCCGGGAGGGGCCAGTTGAGCACCATTGACTTAGAGAGACAAGCAAGTGCAAAGGCTAGCAGGACATCTCTCCCTCCACCTGCCCTGAAGCTTTTGAGGAAGAATACTGGTTGACCAGGTAAGCATGTGGCAGTGTTGACCTGTATTTGGCCTTGACAACGGTGTCAGGCTCTTTTATCTTAAAGGAGGATTTGTTTGACATGATTATGAGGGAGCTGCACAAGGTTTTTCTGGTACCTCAGGCAGCTCTCTTGTCTCCCTTTTTACTATATTTGGGCTCAACTCCTACAAGTCTAGAGCTTGGTAAATTATTTTATTTTGCGAAGGATCTGTGTTTTCTAACGTGGCAACGAGGAGGGTAGGAGGTAGGCCCTACATATTCACCTTTGCTTTCAGCCTCTTGGAAAACATCTTCAGAGGTGCTGTTTGAAATGATTGTGTAGATATTTGGAGCCTTCCTTGCAGGAGGATTAGAGAATAGCAGTGCTCAGAGAGGGTTTTGACACGGTACGTCTTGCAGCACCACTTTTATTCTTTTAGCCCTGTGGTGCTCCGCTGTGGATGCACATTAGATTCCCTTGGGAGCTTTTAAGAATCTTGATGTTCAGAACTTCTGAGGTGTGGGGGGGGGGAGGGGGGAACCCAGGCATCTGTGTTTTTAAAGCTTCCCGGTGATTTTAGATCGGCAGTGGCCCCTGCTGTGGTGGGATGGTGTCTCTGAAGCATCTCCATGATTGTAGCTACATATTTCCCACTCAGGAGCAGTGCTGACAGTTGGTTAGCCTAATGAAGAGCAAAATAAAAGTTTCCAAAACAGATGTTTGGGGAAGATGAAGCCTTGAAGTGACCTCTTTCAATCAGAACAGAGGCCCCAGACGATTGAGCTACAACATATAATTGATCTAGAGAGTTAGTCACTTCACAGTCTGGTGTATATTTATGACTGCAGAAGCGGTAAAGGGCAGTGACGATGTGGCTTCAAGTCTATTCATTATAGTTTTCCTAAAACACATCAGAGGCCAGATTCTAGCACACTCATGACAGCGCCTGCATCTGTCTAAGGTTCATTTGAACCTGCCACTCCTCCAAATTGCTCCACCCACTCTGCCATCATAGTTTTGTGTCCCCCTGCCCTGCCCCCACCGCCCCTTCTATCATTTTCCCCTTTTACTCACCCAAGGAGCGCATTCTTCTAACTGTGGATTGTGCTGATTGTGTGGCTCTGGTGCTCCAGCTCACCAGTGGGACAGGAATCCAAATTAGAATGCAGAGTGACCACGTGGTCCGTCTCTCCTGCCAGCCCCTGAGCAGCTTCTGAGCCTCTCATGGGCCTTTGAAACCACCCCACACAAGTGCTGGGATTTTGTTTTATTCAGTCACTCTCAGAATAACAGACCACATTGCCAGAAAAAGGATGGGAGGTATGAAGGGTGATGTGCTAGCCAGGGTATCTCACTCTCTTCTTTATTTCTGAGAATTCCTTTGGTGGGGGCAGGTGTGGGCGTGGTGGTGGGTGACCTGGAGAAGCAGGAGCAGGAGGTGGAGCCCCGTGAACAGTATGAGTGAGAGGCCCCCTTACAACCATGATGGAGGGTTTCCTGGGTACGAGCGTCAGTCTAAGAACCTCACCTTGTCTCATTCTTAAAGCAACCCACTGAGCTGGGTGGGGCAGACCCATTTTCAGTGGAGAGAATGGAGCTTCCGTGACAGGAAGTGACTTGCCCCAGGTCACACAACTTGTACATGGCACACAGGACCTCACACCAGTAGGGAACATTGACTTCATAAGGGACAGAGCAAATACTTTTTTTTTATTTATTTATTTATTTATTTATTATCAAAATGCTTTTCTTTTTTCTGAAGAGAAGTGGGAAAAATTTGAGGGCTTGTGTGTGCAATGTATAATTGTGTCTACTATTATATATTCAGGCTGTGTGTATGCAAAATAAATAAAGAAGATAAAGGATTGAGTCCCCCTCCTTTTTTAATCCTGTGTCACATAATCAGACTGGGTATAGTTGTTTCCATTGGTAAACTATATTCCACTGACTCATCAATGAAAAGGTAAAACATTAAGAGAAAAGAAAACACTGTCAATTAAATTATGACATGCCATAGATCATATTATGCAGTCTGAGTGCAGAGACGTTAAAATATGAAAATGTATATCTTAAAGTCAATGAAATATGGCATGTACCTATTCTTAAAATTCCTTTGGATAACCCTGTTAAGTCCCTTGCCTAAATTACTTCCCACCTGAGGTAGGTACCGAAGGAAGCGTGAGGGGATCTTAAAACATTCCTGGAGTTATCTGTTGCCATGTCAGGTGAAGGAAGATTTTCTGTAGCACCTTTTTAGACTATTCCTATAACGTGTGCTGAATGTTGTCTGTGTTGTCACTCTTCAGGTTCTCTTCTACAAGGTAGTCAAGTTCTGGAAGGCAGGACATTCCCATAAATGTTCCTGGGGCTGACTTTTACTTTCATCTTAAAAACAACAAATGGAACTAAACTTAGTAGAGTGGTTGACATTCATTATAGAGTTTTACTTAGTTCTTGCACTAGGCTTCTAGGCTCCATTTTGACATTTCGTAAGGAATTTAAACAGAGAAGTTTAAAGAGTTTTAAGGATAAATTTTGAGAAAGCAATAAGAAGTGTTCTGTGGTAATGGCACTTCCCAGCTGTATTTAAAAACTGGGGCTGGTTTAAACAACTGGAATGGTAACAAAGGATGGTGCACAGAAGCGTGAGGCAGACATCATGGCTTGGTGGCCTGTGTGACCATGAGGTCGGGTGTTCTTGGGGCTCTCTTTAGAACCTAGTTGACAGCAGATGAAGTGAGCAGAAACCATTGAAGACACCAAGCAGGTGCCTCACGAGATGGCAGCTGGCTTCCGGGGTGTCTCCCTCAAATTCTTCGGAGCTGAGAGTATGACTCAGGGGATGCAAATACTAAATGATCCAGGCTAACCACTCTGTTGGATTTGAGTCCCAGGACACACATGGAGGTGGAAAACTGCCCCTGACTACGTTCAGAACTGTGCAAGAATTGGGACCACACAGGGCTCCATATCCAACTGTAGGACAGAAACTGCTACTAAGTCAAGGTTCCGGTCCACTGGTCCATCACAGACCAGTGGGCTCACTTTCTTGTTTGTTGCTTTTTTGGGCTAAATTTTATCAAAATAAAGAAAGTGAATTTGATTTGGGAAAGTGTTTGCTGCTTTATTATTAGGGGCATAAAAATTCATGATTGTTATAACTTGGTGGATTGTATCTTTTCTGTTATTAAATGCATTCTTTATCCCTGTTAATGCTTGGTTTTATATTCCAATTTGTCTGATATTGCTATGCGTCATATCAGTGTTGCTACATCAGCTTTCTTTTAGGTATTTTTTTGCTTGTATAATTTTTCTACTCCTTTGTTTTCAATTTTTCTGTATCATTGTTTTAAACACCTTAAATCTGAGTGTCTACGTGTGAGATACTCTAAGTTTATCTTAATAGGTGAGTTTATTCCATTTAGAGTTATTGTGATTGAAGTTGTAATTGGATTTAGTTCTACTATTTTATGTTACATTTCCTGCTACCATGTTTCTTTTTTCTTCTTTTTTAAAATCTTCCTGCATTCTGTCAAAAATATTGGGCTTGTTTTTCATTCCCTCTATGGACTTAGAAGAAATATCTCCTCTCTCTGTTATTTTACTGATTACCTTTGTGAATTTTAGCAAATATACTTAAAGGATATTTACCATTCTCCTAAACAAAATAAACTCCTATGACACTGAATTACTGACAGTCATTTAGTGTCATCGTCCTCACTCTCTTCCCCCATCTTAAGCTCCCATTTTAAAAAAATTATAAATACTTGTGTTGGATTCACCATTTAGACCTAAATTTACCAACTGCAATTATTACTTTTCTTTCTGGGTTCTTTTTCTTCCTGCGAATTCATCTTTTAGTGTTATTTGAGCAAGCATTAGTAGGAGGTAATCTCTTTAGAGAAGCCTTGGTATATCTAAAAATTAACCACAGTTTGCCCTCCCCAGTGATAATTTAATTTGGTAGAGAATTTTAGGTTAACAGTTATTTTGCTTCAGCACTTCTGAAGTTAAAGTTCCATTAATTTTTGGAATCTATTGTCACTGCAGCAGCTGTCAGCCTAGTTGTCATTCTTTGCAGGTAACCTGACTTTTCCCTCTGGTTCCTTTTAAGATTTTCTTGTAACCATTGTAGTTTCATTATGATGTGTCTTGATGCAGATTTCTTTTTATTTATCCCTTCTGGGTCTTGCAGTATGTTTTCCTCGTTATTTATGTTTAGGATCATGTTGAATATAGTGACCCAGCCTGTCTGGTTCAGGGGACATTTGCCTGATGTCTGGCAATGTTTGTCAGGCATATCTGATGACACAGAGACCAATAGCAAAAGATCTCAGTCAGAGCTTGTAGAAATTAAAATCTGTATTCACTAACTACAGGCCGTCTGAGGTGGCCAACATGTAATCTTACTGGGGTGTGTTGGTCTAAAAGAATAAACATATTTTTCATTTTTCTTATTTCTCTTTCAATACTATTCAGGAAATAACAGCTTAGGCAATAATTTTATGGCAGCATTTCCCTCCAAAAGCATTTTACCTGGTCTCCCAATCCTACACTAGAGTACTTTCCTCTCTTCTGTAGCTGTGCAGTGGAGCAGGCACCCATCTGATTGAAACATGTAAAATAAAGTAGGAAATTCAAAGAGTGAGCAAGTAGGTGATTTTTGTCTTCTCTTACAAAGTTATTTTTATTAGGTACTCTTAATGTGAAGCCCTGAGGATTTATAGCACAATTTTTGAGGTGATGGTCTTTAACATTTTGAGATATGTTGGCCAATAAACACAAATAATTAGAAAACTACCTTGGGGAAGATTTTGGAGGTCTAGTTGACCTCATACGATTTGCGGAGAATGAAGGCATGGCATTTCTTTTGCTTTCAGAATAGGAAATAAAGCTATCTCTTTTGAGATTCCCCTCTTTTCCCTCCACAGAATACAGTTTTTCTCAAAAACTGCCTTTTAAAGTCAGGTTAGACTGACCTGGCCCATGTATAAGTCAGAATACGCTGCTTTAAGAGTCAAAAGGGAGGCTCATGGAATCCTTGGCTAACTTCCACCTTGAATGGTTCTGTAGCAACTATAACACATCAGCAAAACAGGTTCAACAGAGTGAAAAATCACTAATTAAAACCCTGAGCTGTAGTTACTGTACTGAGGCAAGAGTCCACCTAACTCATAGAAGACATCACCGAAGTCTGGAACTGGTATGTTTTGGTGCATGTCCTGTTCATCCAAAAAACATACCCTGAAATGTGGGGAGCTAAAGGGTGAGTGCAACAGTAAGGGACAGGCAGGGGGCTGCTCCACTGGGAAGCATGTCCTCCAGCAGGACTGGGGTGTGTGCGTGCGTGCATGTGTGTGTGTGTGTGTGTGTGTGTGTGTGTGTGTGTGTGTGTGTGTACCGTGTGCACAGTGGGGAGAGGCAGTAACAGAAGGTGTTCTGTTAGAAACATGAATGTGCTTTCCCTTATAAGCCCCTATGCGTATCTGTGGTGTTTATAAGAGATCCTACCCTACCCAGGACGTTTCTTCCCTTTGTTATTAAGGATACATTTTGCAGAGATCAACATCAGCATCTGTCTTATATTCAGAGAGGTCAGGATAATTCAAGAACTGACAAGTTCAGGGAGAACATCAATATGGTGAAATAGCAGTGTCTGATCACAAGCCTCTGCTCAGAGCCTCTGCTCAGAGGGCGGTCTGTGTGCATGCTTAGTTTAACATGTACAAAGAGGGTTGCTGCAAATACCTGTGATGGGAAAGAAGATGAGAGTAACGTGTGTTTTTCTCAAGGATTTTTTTTATTTTTTACTGGGGAATATTGGGGAACAGTGTGTTTCCCCAGGGTCCATCAGCTCTAAGTCATTCAATCTAGTTGTGGAGGGCGCAGCTCAGCTCTAAATCTAGTCACCGTTTTCAATCTTTAGTTGCAGGGGGCGCAGCCCACCATCCCATGAGGGAATTGAACCAGCAACCTTGTTCTTGAGAGCTCATGCCTCTAACCAACTGAGCCATCCAGCTGCCCTGCAAGGTTTTGATTTAACAACTATTGTCTCCTCGGAAAGCATGTAATGTCCCCTAGAGCCGTGGCAGTAGGTATGTGCTAGTAATTGGTTTAGTAAAGAAATGGTTGTATGTTGCTCTTTTTAGTCACTTACCTTTATCTGGGTTGTTCTTCCACTAATCAAATTTCAATCTTTAGAACTCTGTTACTCATATGCATTCAGTGATGCAAGAACCTGCTCAAGCATGAAAAATCCTTGAGAAACAAGATAATGGCCTTTTCAGGATATTGGTTTTATTGGTGCTTCATGCTTTGGTTTTATTTGTACTTTACTGCCCTATGAGGCAAGCTGATTGTTTTATCATCTCCATTAGACCCCGAGGAGATTAATGGACATCATGTTAGCTAATTCATTGAGAAAGCCACATAGCTTCTGGACTGTAAGCTTCTTCAGGGCAGGACTGTGGTCACTGTTGTAGCCATAGTGCCAGCGTGGCACCTTGGACTGTGGTCGCTCTTATATGTGGTGAATGGAATTGAAAATTAAACATCAAACCAGATCTTTTACTTCTTAGGTCTTCTCCCCACAGATGCAGTGTTCTCTCCAGTAAGTAACCGCAGCTGTCTGTCTCCCTTTGTACAGAACAGTCCAGGGCACAGAATGGTTAAGTAATGTGGCCAAGATTTCCTTGGTCTTGGTGAACATTTGAAGTGGGATGAGTGGAAAGTTTGAGGGTTGTGAGACTTTTGCCTTGAAACTTTGGTCAGGTCTGTAAAAATTATATGGACAGCAACAGCAAACTGTGCAACTCAGTAAAAGCTTATGGGATGGGAAAAATAAATGAAGTAGCAGCGAAATAGAAAACTGCAAGAGATAAGAGGAGCCAACTAAATGCACAACAAACCAGGAAGGACGTGAGGGGAAATGAGAAAACAGAAATGATTTACTTTTGTGCCAAGCATTACAGATTCACATACCAGTTAATGAGTGTAGTAAATTGCGATGTGCTTGCTGTTTGGGAGTTTATTTCTCAGTGTGCTTGGTGGCCATCCAGGAACTCATCAAGTCCAATTAATGAAGAGTTAAATGGCTCTTGAAACAAGCCGGCTTGGGGAGCTGGAAGCCCCGGCCTGTGCTCCTGTGGCTTGGCTGCACTCTAGGGGGCACCGAGGTCTGAGGGAAGCTGTGGGAACCAGTTAAGCTATGTCTTCAAGGAAGAACCTGCTTCCCTTCACCCCACTTGGAGCTGCTTTCATTCCTCTCTGCCTCTGTGGATCTGCAGCCTTTGTTTCCTCAGAAGCTCTAATGCAGCGCAGAAAACTACTCTGTACTGGGCCAGTCTAATCATGTGCAGAGGCGAAAAGCTACTTCTCAACAGGATACACAGCCCCAACTAGGTGGGAGTATGTTGGCAGGTAAGAAGCATACCTGATTTATTTATTTTTTTAATGATGGTGACTTTCAAACATAGATAGCATTTAAAAGAATAGTATAACGAACCTCCAAATACTCATTACTCAGCTTCAACCACTATTGACATTTTGCCAGTCTCGTTTGATCTGTTTCTTCTCTGTTCTCCCTCCCTTCTTCTATGTGGAGTACTTTAAAGCAAATCCCAAATATCTACACACATGACATTTAATACTTCTGAATTCCTGTTTTCAAACAAAAAATGTAGAGCACGTAGTAATAAATGAAGGCATCCATAATTTATGCAATTTCCCTTAATAAAGACCACAAAACCTGAAATTTATGGGGAGCAAGTATAACAATAGCTGTAATGCTATGGATTTTCAAAACGCATATGCTACTCATTCACCTGTATGCCTCAGGTGGTTCCTTTGGTGTTGGTAATAGAGGTTATTAGTATTACTTTTCAACTAATTATACCTGATACTATTTTGCCTTTTTAACTTAAAACCATTTGGGAAATTTGAATGAGTTACTTTAAACTGCTTTGGGTAGATGCCAGAGCTAGAGACGCTCAGGATGGAGAAGCCCAGGGTGGAGAAGCCCAGGGTGGAGAGGCTCAGGGTGGAGAAGCCCAGGGTGGACAAGCACAGGGTGGAGAAGCTGGAGAAGATACTCTAACCATGATTCATTGATATCTTCCTGTTCTTTAGTATAGAACATTGTTCTAGCAGTTTAGTAAGGCCTAAACAATTTTGTAAAATTATATAGCCACATGTAAATGTATAACACATGCATAAATGAATTAGTAATTGTAATCACATTACCTTACTGGTGTATTAGTGTTTATAGTAATTTTATTTTCTGTTCTGTTTTTTGCTTGCTTCTCCCCCCAGTGCAGCATAGGGTCTAGTCCTGAGCACAATAGATCTCAGTACTACAGACAGGTGTATTAGTTTGCTCCTGCTGCTGTAAGACATTATCACAAACTTAGTTTATTATCTCATAGTACTGTAGTTCAGAAGTCTGAACTGGGTCCCACTGGCTACAATGAAGGTTTTTCAGGGCTGCATTCCTTCTGGAGGCTCCAGGGGAGAATCCATTTCCTTGCCCTTTCTAGCTTCCAGATGCTTCCACATTTCCTGGCTCAAGGGCTCTTTCTCCATCTTCAAAGCCAGAAATGGTAGACTGAGATCTTCTCTCTGATTCTCTCTCCTGCCTCCCTCTCCCACTTTTAAGGACTCTGATTATATTGGGATCACCTGGATAATTCAGAATAATCTCCTCTCTTTTAAGGTTAGCTGATTAACACCTTTAATTACCTTTCCCCGTATGGCACAATACAATCACAGATTCCATGGACTAAGGAAGTGGACATTTGGGGGGAGAGAGGAGAATTAGTCTCCCTTTCACAGTCGGGAAACAAAATTTCAAAGCTCATTTATTCCTTCTTGCATTTGTATACTTGGGAAACTGAGGCCTGGGGCTGATATTTATTATGCAGTGTTGGGTAGTAAATGCTTCCAAATGCTTGTCTAATCTTTATGACCACTCTCTGAAGTAGGCATTTTTATATTTCTCCTTTAATGATAAGAAAACTGAGGTTCACAGTGGCTAACAAACCTGCACTATGTCACGTAAGTAGTAAGTGACAGAACTACGCATGTCATACCCAGAGTTGTCCGGTACCCCAGCCCATCCATACTCTTTCTTCCCCATGTTAGGTGTGTGTAGTTACATATCAGAGGTCCAGTTTCTTTCTTGTATTCTTTTTTGTGTTATACGATCCTGCCAGCTCACATTTTCCTCCAGTGACAGGAGTAATAATACTTTTTCCAGAAGTTCCTTTTTGAAGGAAGATTTAAGTATCATTGGTATTTTCAAGCCTTTTTAACTTTTGTAGCTTCGGATTTCCTTCTCTGAGGGACACTATATATTTTTCATCCACTTGTAGCATGATTTTTATTGTAGATTACCCAATTCAAACACGTTAGAAGATTTATGTGGAAATTCTAAGATATAAACATCACCTGGTTTCCATTCCTTGCCTGCTGCTTCTTAGGACTGAGTCCCATATTTCTTTTCCTTTCTGTCTTTGACACATTCTTTCTGTTTGATTTTTTTTTTTTCCTTAAACAAGTTTGGATACTTTTTTATGAGAGCGTATGAACTCCAGTATGTGTATGTCCTATTGAAACCGTGGTGTGATACGGTAGCTGTCAGGTTTTCTGAATAGTTATAGGAGCCCCCTTTGTTCAAGACTAGGACATTCACGTATGGTTTTCTGTTCCATCTATTTGTTGTAAGGATCTAAGTTGTACTTGAATTCTGTAAAAGAGTCCTTCTTTCCCCCACCCAGCCTCTTACTCATTGGTGCCCTTGTTCTGATGACAGCTAAAGACCTGTGCAGGGAGCGTCTGGGAGTCGGTGGCCCGGAACAGGGCAGCCAATCCCACTGAAGTTTTGTCTGTGATATCCACTAATCCCGTGATCCACAAAGAGATGACAGCTGGGGAGTGGCCTGGGCTGCAAATGGAGAATCAGAGGAACAAATTCGCCTCCTGCCTCCTCATATTTGAGAGGATTTGAGATTTGGAGATTCTCAGTTATAAATCAAATTCAGGACCTTAATTTCTTAAATGATTAAAAATATGTACATTATATGTAAAATAATATATTTTAAATATCTATATATATATACGTGTGTATATATATATTATATATATATATATATATATATATATATATATACATATGTAATACATATATATTCTAAAGAAGAGTGGGAAAAATAATACCCATCTTAGGCAATAGAACATTACCAGTTGGTTTGAAAATCCATGTATGGCTATCTCTTACTCTCAAGTCAACATTATCTTGAATTTTGTTTACTTTTTTCTTGCTTTTCTTTATAATTTGCCAACTATATATGTATCCCAAAGAACTATATTGTTCATTTTTGCTTACTTTTGAATAAGCAACAGAGTGGAGTCATACTGTAGATATTCTTCTGTGACATATTATCACTTGACAGTATGTGTTAGATATTCATTCATGCTGATGCATGTAGCTGTAGTTCGTTCCTTGTTACTGCTCCTTATTATCCCATTGTGTGGATCTCTTATCTTTTGGGTTTTTTTGGTTGCTTCCAGGTTGTTGCTATTATAAAACCATATTTCTGTGCATACACCTTGTCATCTCCTTCTTCCCATGTGCCATAACTTCTATGATGTGTATTCCTAGGAGTAAATGTGCTGGGCTATAGTGTGTGCATATGTTCAACTTAATTTTTTAATTTTTAATTTTTAAAAGTGGTAAAATAAATTTTACCTTTTTAACTATTTTTAGGTGTGCAGTTTAGTGGCATTAAATTTATTGACATTGTTGTGCAACCATCACCACCATCCATCTCCAGAACCTTTTTCATCTTGCAAAACTGAAACTCCCATTAAACAATGACTCCTCATTCTCTCCTCTGGTCCCCCACCCCCACCCCTGCCCTTGGCAACCACCATTCTGCTTTCTGTTTGTATGAATTTGACTACTCTAGGACCTAATATAAATAGGATCATACAATATTTGTCCTTTTATATTTGGTTTACTTCACTTAGCACGTCTCAAGTTTCATCCATGTTGTAACATGTATCAGAATTTCCTTTCTTGTTGAGGCTGAATATATCATTGTATGTATACACCACATTTTGTTTATCCATTCATTTATTAGACACTTGGGTTGCTTCCACCTCTTGGCTATTGTGAATAATGTTATTATGAACATGGGTGTATACATATCTGTTCAAGTCCCACTTTGAATTCCTTTGGGTATATACCCAGAAATGGAATTGCTAGATTATATGGTAATTCTGTTTTTACTGTTTTGAGGAGCTGCTGTTCTTTTTCACAATGGTTGCACCATTTTATATTCCCATCAACGATGCACAAGAGTTCCAATTTCTACACATCCTCACCAATACTTATTTTTTAATTTTTTCATAATATCCATTCTAACAGATATGAAGAGTTATCTCATTGTGGTTTTGACCTGCTTTTCCTAATGACTAGTGATGTTGAGCATCTTTTCATTTACTTACTGGCCATTTGTATATCTTCTTTGGGCAACCATCTATTCAAGTCCTTTGTATGCATTTAATTGTACTAGGTAATGCTAAGTGGTTTATCAAAGTGGTTATTAATCAGCAGTACATATAACCAGCAGTTTATGAAAACTTCTTTTGTTCCATATCCATGCCAAGTCTTGTGTGGTCAAATTTTAAACATTTTTGCCAGTTTGCTGAATAAAGTGATATATCCTTATGGTTTTAGTTTGCAGATGCCGCAAAATGTCTTCCGATTTTGTGGCATATCTTTTCCATTTTTTTGGTAGTATCTTTGATGAACAGAAGTTTAAATTTTAATGTAGTTGAATGTATCAGTCTTTTCCTTTATGGTACATACCCCAAGGTCATCAACATATTTTCCTATAATCTTATACATTTGCCAACTTTCACAATTAACTTCTTGAGGCAAATGAGATTTTATCTTTATGGTAAGGTGTGAGTGGAGAGCCTTTTTCATCTTCCCCCATATGGATGACCATTCATTTCAGCACCTTTCACTGAATCATTTCGTAGAGTAGTCACTCTCAACTTGGAGCAGGCATGTCCCAGAATTATCGGGGAGCTTTTGCAAACTCTACTCCCTTACCCCGATTCTAACGAGTGAATTCTGAAAGGAGTGTGTATGTTTTTGAGAAAAGACTCCAGTGGACTGCTCTGACCTCTCTGCTCCTCCCTGGGAACACTGCCATGGAAAGGGAATGCTTTATGTTTATAGGTTGCAAAGGCGTGCTGTATAGTTTTATCAGTCAAAACTGTTCTTTAGCTCTGTTCAGAGCTAACTGGCACCCTCTTAGGGTCAGACCTGGCAACCTTATCTTGTATTATATACTTTTACACATCTGTGTTCTGAAGAATTAGAGAGGTGGTCGGCAAGTTTATCACTGGTAATATGAGGTGGGGGTAACGAAGCAGCATGCTGTCTGTAAGTAAAGGGGTGACGGCACTGGTTTTCCCACCTGGGAGGTGTTTTCTTGACCTGTTTTCCCCCATGTCCCCACTGGAGATGATGTTTTCTAGGAGGTCTGCATTTTCTTTTTTAATGGAGTCATTCATGCTGACCTAGCCAGGTTATGAGAACTTGCGGTAGCATGTCCAAAGTGCTGAGGATACATACACGGGGCCGTCACTGCTGTCATCAGAGTTGTTATTTCGGGGGTATGTGCCACATGTCATTTCAATCCAAGAAACCCTGGAGATGTTAAAGTGAGTGCTCTCCCACACGAATCCTTGTCCTGTTTGGAGTAAAAATAAGGTTGGGGATACATTGGTTTTCCTTCCTGCGACGAGGCCTTTCTCTCAAGGTGTGTTTAGGGGTCTGCAGACCCTGCTGGCAGGCTCCCCTGTACCCACTGACTCTCTAGAGAATGGAGGCTTCACTGTGGCTGAGCCCAGAGCCCCTGGATTGATGGGTGTGGGTTATTGATGTGGGATGATTAAACAGATAATTATCTCATTCTATCTAGTAGTAATGAATAAATACCTGAGGATTGGGTATACATACTACAATGGGATTTTTTTCTTTTTTTTAATTGGGCTGACTTCTCTGGGCTTCCCATGGGAAAACGCTCCCCTTATAAGACTTAAAATGTAGGATTCACTCTAACTGCAAAAAGGGGGATTTTTCTGTTTTCAGAGAAAGGAGACAAAAGCTGAATGGATAGGGGGAGCCAGTTTAAGATTTAGCTTGGGAACCTGGAATTGCCAGTTCTTTTCTCTCTATCTAGTTGGGCCTTGTCGCCTGGGGCTTGTTTATAATCAAAGCGGTCTTTCTTCCTGAGTGTCCCATACTGGCCTGGCTCTTCAGTGGAAATCAGAGAGAATGGTCAGCTCCTTTGGAGTGACTAGTAGGTCCAGAGCCCCAGACCTTCCCTAACGGGTCTGTGAGCACTGCCGGACAACATACGTATTGGGTTTCCTAGGGCTGCCATCACAAAGTGCCACAAACTGGGTGGCTGAGAACACAATAATTTATTCTCTCACAGTTCTGGAGTCCAGAAGTGTGAAATCAAGGTGTTGGCAGGGCCGTGCTCTCTCTGCAGGCTCTGGGGAGGATCTGATACATGCCTCTCTTTAGTTCTGGCATTCCTGGGCGTTCCTTGGTTTTCAGCTGTCCTCACAAGGGCGTCTTCCCTCTGTGTGTCTGCCTCTCTGCCTCTTTTCTAATGAGGACACCAGTCATATTGGATTAGGGTCCACTCTACTCCAGATGACCGCATTTTTAACTCAGTTACATCTGAAAGACCCTATTTCCAAATAAGGGCACATTCACAGGTACTGGGGCTTAGGACTTGAACTTATCTTTCTGGAGGACACAACTGAACCCACAACAGAGGCAAGCACAGAAATTGAGAGAAACTTCTCAGAAATTCTTGTAGGAAATTAACACTGCCCTGACATCCAAGCACAGGATCCGTGGGCTTGCATTTTCTATTTCATTTTTCAGAAATTCATTTTATTTGTTTTAAACTGCTCCTGGAGAGATGTCTGGAGCAGCACTGCTCTGGGTCTCAGGTCCTCACTGCCCCTCCCTCAGGTACCCCATGCTGACGTCCCCCTGAGAGAGATAGGCCTCCCGCTGATAGTAAGAGGAGCAGGTTGGATCTCTCTCTCTCTCTCTCTCTCTCTCTCTCTCTCTCTCTCTCTCTCTCTCTCTCTCTCTCTCTCTCTCTCTCTCTCTCTCTCTCTCACACACACACACACACACACACACACACACACGAGTGCCTCTTCCTCACTTTCACATCATGCTGGTGGTTCCACTGGTCTTCAGTTCCTAAAGTACAACCTTCAGAACTGCAGTGTCTCCTGGTTCTACCCCTTTTGTTCCATTCTCTGAGCTTCACACCAGAACTGTGGCAGTGGTCCCAGGACTGACCCTTGCCTTGGTCCTACTCTTCCTGTCAGTTCTATATAAGCTGCCTGCCAGATGGGTCTTCTTAAAGAGGCCCCATGTGGTCACTCCTAGGCTCAAGTCACTGGGGCCCCATTTTCTGGTAAATGAAGTAAAACTTTTAGCCTGGCATTAGGCCCCCTTGACCCATGCTCTTTCCGCCCTTGTCTTCCACCCCATTCCCAGGAGCCCTGGTGACTGCTCTGGGCCACATGCCACACACACCCTGCAGCTCACATGACCGGCTGCCTCTGCAGGGCCCTCTCCACTCTAGTCCCTACCCGCTGAGGCTCCTGGATCCCTTGAGCCTTCTGGAAGTGAGTGCTCTCTCTCCTCCTCTCGCACTCATCACATTCTGCCTTGTTTTGTTCTTAATTAGGGTATTGGTCTCAAGATCTCTGCCAGACCCTAAGCTCATTGAAGGCAGGCACTGTCTTATTCATTTTTATCTCCATCACAGTGGAGTATTATTTAGCACATAGTAAAATGCTAGTGAGTGTTTGCTGTGCGAATGCTTGAATGAATGAATGAATTACCAGCTGCATGCAATAAAGCTAAGCAGCTTAAACCAGTCATATGGAAGATCGTGGCCCTGGGCACGTGCATCCCAAGCAGGCAGGTCATAGTCCTTCTTTCTTCCTGGCTGAGAACACAGGAACTTTGTGGCATCACCAGTAGATTAGCCATTGGTTCAAACCCACTAAGTGATAAAAAATAATTTTGGGAACTATAAACATTCCTACTCTACTTCCTTGAAATTCCCCATGGTTTCTGATTGCTTTTTATTGACAATTTGTGAAATATTTTGTAACTGGTACAGTAAAAATAATGAATGAGATAAATCCCCATTTGGAGAAAAATCTAAACAAAAATGTCAACAAATTTAATGAAACCAAACATTTATAACCAAGAGTAAGAAAACTAAAATAGTCGATGGAAACTTGTTTTATAACTGAGGATGAATTAAAATTTAGACCTACAGAGAAATAGCACTGATTCACATTTTTCAGATCCTAAGGTATTTTAATATACATATAAGATACATATATGATATATACAGAAGGTGCCAAAAAATGTATACACATTTTAAGAAAGGAAAAAACTATTAAAATTGTAATAGTCAATGTATACCGATAATAAAAGATGAATACAAGTCATGTTTGACTTCTGCAATTACAAGAGGGGCTCAAAGTGGTTCCCATCAGCGTAATTTTAATACAGGTTTTTCCTTTCTTAAAATGTGTATAGTTTTTTTTGGCAGCCTCTCTCATATGTATATATATATATATATATATATATATATATACACACACACACACATATATGTCCTATTTCTGTTAGATTTGAGGGAATATATTGATATATTAGTACAGATTCTGCAGCCTTTTTTTTAATATTAGTTCAGGGTCAGTTACTTCTGTCTTTTGGGATGTAATCATTGGACTATATGCAAGACTTTGATAGGAAGCCACATGGTTTATAAATTGGGACTGACACAGGATCCCTGCCTGTTACAGCCAGATGTCATAGGTGATCAAGGCTCCTTCTCAGGGGCTGTCACAGTCACCTAAGAGGTTCGGTTTTTCAAAGCACTTTCTCACACACAAGGACAAATGAAGTGTCCTCTGTTAGCACCACTAACACATGATGCCACCCTCACAACGTCATGCCTCATCTCTACTTTTAGTTCTGTTATAAATGGAGACCCTGGACTTGCCTTAGATGACCTTATGAAATATTTGTTCACTTACCTTATTTGTTTGGCAGCAGTAAATGGTGGAGCTTTTGATCAACCAGCGGCATTTTCAGTTTCTGGGACATTCTTCCCTGTGCAGTATCTCCAAACTCATTTCATAAAGGCATTGAAAAGCCATTAGAAAATAACAGAGGGAGCACAGTACATCCAAATGCAGTTGCCCAAGGCTCAGGCTATAGCAGTAATTAAATCACAGCAGAACAGGGGAGCACTGGAGTAAGAGGTGCAGGGTCAGACAACCTGGGAACATAAGCCATGCAATGTGACCACTGCAAGGGACTCGGTGTGTGGAGTGCAAGAGTTAAGATTAGCCAGGTCAGGCTGGCTAAGGACAGACCACAGGAATCTAATGTCTGGGCTCGGAGTGTTGGATGCTATTCTGAAAGCAGTGGGGTGCCACAGAAGGACTTTAAAAGGGGAATGACATGATCAGAATTGTATCTTTGGAAGGTAAGTGGCAGTACAGTGAAGCTTGAAGAGAGGGGCCGGTTAAGAGACTGTTAGCAGTAATCTAACTGGGAACAAAGAGCCTGAACTAAAGCAGGTACAGTAGTAATAGGTCTGTGAGCTAGTAAAGGATTATGCCACCTGATAAATCCCCATGAGAACAATATCTTCCATTTGCAGTGACACTAGATAGAGCTCAGTGTATAGTGCTGTAATGCCTGAGTCGGACATTGTTCAGATATCAGATCCTCTTCTGTCCCTTCATAATTATGTGACTTGGGCAGGTTTCTGAATTATTTGAACTTCAGTGTCCACAACTCTATAGGAGAGACAACAATACCTACCTCATAAGCTTGTTCTGATGTTTAAATGAGATAAAGCTTTGCTCTAAGCAGAGGTACAGGCTAACACACACAAAAAATGTGTTGAATCTCTTTCTGTTAATCCATAGGGAATACTTAAATTGTTGTCAGCTGGGGGGGCCATGTGTGTGACTGTCAGAGCCGGACCGGCCTGGAGAGAACCCAGACCTGGGGCCTGCCCTCCTCAAGGGCAGGGCTGCAGCTGTTGCTCTTTGTGTCCCCTGCACCCTGCAGAGGTCCGGACACTTAGGACCAGTGCAGCATGTACTTGTCACCTGGCTGGATGGATGAAGGAAGGAAGTTTCTGTCTTCTAATCAGATGGAGGGCTGAGAAAAACTGTAGAATGCCAACAGCTTTCCTTGGGACTACAAACTTGGACCCCAACTTCACAAAACCAGAGGACGCAGCTCTGCAAAAAGCTTGAGAAGGTTTTTTCTGCGCATGGGAGGAGTCATAACAAGATTATTATCCTGCTTTTTTAATTCATTGCAATTATAATCAGATGATCCATCTGATTTGAGGGAATTCTTGGCTTATTGGAGTGCTTCATCTTCACTACAGTGAAGCAACTTGCCAGTAAAAATTTATTTCAGGGAGTCACAAGATAGTTACCTTTGGCTTTGCTGGGGCTGCGGCCTGCAGAGCTGCCTTCTATTAATATGTTGGTCTATTAGACGTGCAGTGGAAGGAAGTTACTGGGGAGCGTTTTGAGCAGTTGCAGGGGCAGTATGCTGCGTCACTGCTCAGTGTGCCCCTTGACCAGCTCCCTCCTGTGAGTCGCCACGCTGGCCCTCGGCGCCCAGGAGAATTGGATAAGCAGATGCTCTAGGCCCCAGACCCAAAGCAGGACAAGTGGGTGTGGACATGTGACTCTGCATTTTCATGCTTCATGTGCATATCTCACAGCACATGAATTGTGTGTGTCTGGAGTCTGTTGGAAAGAAAATGTGCAAAAAAGAGACTTATAAGGCTGAAGCTTCTGCTGACTCTGCACTTTGACTTGAATGTTTACGAGGAATTTTGAACATGTTTGGACATAGCGTGTGTGTGTTCTGTCAAAAAGAAGCCTTCAGAAGAGTATTCCACTGGGTGCTTGTTTCTCTGTTGTAAGTTTTATATGCAGACACATTAAACATGTCTCTTCCAGTGACCACCCAGGAGTGCAACGTGATGTTTTATCTCTTCTTCTGAGGATACGAGTAATGCTGCTACTACTGTTTTGGGCTGCTGCTCAAAAGTTGGCTATCTCAGTCCTTCTAGCATAGGTTGCTGTTGTTTGGAACAAGGTAACTTAAATTTTGGAACAAGATAACTTAAATACTGTAACTTCTCACTGGGATGCAGTTTTTGACACTCATGTCTCATATACCAACACTAAAAACAATTGCTTTTTGTTCTTGGGAGTTTTGCTGCATGCCCTTCAACAGTCAAGGAGACATGGGGCAAACTTCCTCATGGTTCTGAACCCCACGGATCCAGTGCAGGATGGCATAGGAGCTGGGGAGAGATATGGGGCAGGCACAGCGCAAGCAAGGTCAGCTACTGGCTCAAAGAGAGCCGTTGGTTTTTTGGAAGAGGGGAATATTGCAGTAAAAAGTAGTTAAAGAGAAATTAGATTAGAAATACTTTGAGTTGGAATAGATGGAGTCAATGCAATTCTTTTGGAAAGTTGTTTCATTAACCTAGGCATTAGATATTGAATACCTAGGTTACGGTAGACATGCTGAAAATGAAGAGGAACAATAATTGTGACGGTATCTTGAAAGGAGAATAAGACCAAAAGGAAGGGAAGGGGACAGGTTGAGAGGACTCCAGTGCTTTGAATCTGGGACATCTTGAAAAATCAGAGGCCTGATTTTGGGGCAGAGATGACAAGGTCAGGGTCTATGTGCAGAATGAGGTAAAATTAAACATCATCTAATGTTTTAAATGGGAACATCTAAATAGTGTTATTTTGAATAAAATGTGTAAATATCATGACTTTATAAAAATTACGTGCATATTAGAAGTACTGAGTAGTAGTTTTGTAAACTTCATTAAACTTTTCTTTTTTAATATTTAAGGTTTCATATGCTAGTTGCATTATAACTGAAAGAGAGCTGATTGTTGATAAATTTTAAATAGAAAAAAGAATATCTTTTACGTTTGATGACTCTTTAGCAATTGTTACTTGTTTTTCTAGGTTTGATTTGGAAGAAAATTTAAGAAAGGCCTGGTCTGGCTCTTTGCCTCAGAGAAAACCACATGGAATAGCAAATTAAACAAAGAGTAAAAACATTTCCAGTCTAAGGTGTGCTGCACTTTTTATCGCAGACACACAGATTAATTCTAAAGCTTTTGGGGTAAATTGTTTAAAAATCATACTTGCTACTTTCCCACTTTTTAAACCCAATAGAATAATGTTGAAAAGTATTGTTGCAAATGAGAACTAGAAATTATGATTAATTGATTCACTCATCAAGTATTATGGAGTTGCGACTGGGCATTCTCTTTCTGGGTACATAGGCTATTCAAGGGCCCTGCGCTCCAAGAGGGATGAGATGGGGAGGCCCTGGCCTTCATAAAACAAACCATAAACCATAAGTGAGGCATAAGCACTGAGCTGTAGACAACTAGGACATGAGAAGCCTCCGAGTATACGGAAGGCAAACCATGAACCATGTGTACCAGCATGGCCACCGTGACCTACTACTGCAGGGAGACAGGGTGGAACTGGGCCAAAGGCAGAGGCTGGTTGCAGTTGAGTTTTTACTATTGCTCTCTAGACCATAAAACCAGTTGCCTTCAGCAGAGCCTCAGGGCCACAGAAAGGGATGCAAGTGGAAGTAAATAAGCCAAACGCCTGGTCAGAAATTGAGGGTGCCTGACTAGGTCAGTGCTTGTCACAGATAGAATCTTCTTGCACACTCAGAACTGGATGTAGAAGAGCCCAAGGTGAGTGATCTGGTTTTCTCAAAATTTCACTTTGACTCGAGTTGTTTTCCTTTGACTAAACTCCATAGTCAATTGGAAACCTTCAATCATTATTTGAAATAAGATATTGATAGATCTGGGATTTGATTTTTACCCTACTTAAGGGATTTTACCTTGTTCCAGGGATACTGACAGAAGACACAAGATTCCTGGGTCAGAGACAAAGGACTTTATTACTTAGGGCACAGCAGGCAGCATCAGCACAGTCAGTTCTGCTTGTTCCCAAGTCCAAGGAACAGGACCCAGTGCGCCCAGATGGACACTGCACGCAGTAGGCCTGTGTCACAGCTGGGGAACACTGAGCTGGGATAAGCATGCCTGCTCTTTGCTGTAGAGAGAGACGCTACCTCATCCTTCAAGGGTGCTCACTGCAAACATAGTCCTGAGAAATGGCCCAGGTAAAGACTGGTCCGATCCTTGTGTCCTTGGCACACCCAGCAAAGAATGGGAAAGACCCATGGAGACCATCTCCTAATGATATAAATATATAAATAGCACAGTGTCACAGATGAAAATCTGAGAGGAGTGTTAAAATTTGAGTTTATTTAGTAAACTACCATTTCACAGAATATAATTGGACTATTTCAAATTTCAAATAGGTATTAATTCCTATTTCAAACTATTTGAAAAATCCCATCGCTTTTCCTATACACTGTGATAAGCAATCTCTTCAAAAATTTGCTCCCTTCCTTTCTCTCCCCCTTATTTTTAAACAATCCCTTTGTGCGTAATATTCTACCAGGTGCTGTTGGGAATATGGAAGAAGTATATGATTCAGTCAATGACCTTGGTTTTATAACATATTAGAATGACGAGACAGGCTTGCATGAAACGATCGAAGTAAATCCATCAATTGCTTGATAATGAAAGACTAATGATGTCAGAAGGAAAAGTGAACCAAATCATTTCATAACATTTCTATCAAGAATGGTTACGTATTTTTAATTGGTCTGTATTCCATAGCCATAGCCACACTGGTTCCTAATAGCTACCTATAGAACAGAAGCATTACAGTTCAGCAAAATGCCTGCTGTCTGATACTGCTCCCTTCCCCACCCCCCCGCAGTTCTCTGGGTCTTGTATCTCTCTTGTTCTCAATTTCTCTGCCTCTGTTTCTGTGAAGTGTAGGAGTATTCATGGAAAGGAGTTTAGTTCTTCAGGCTTTTTGGTGGGAAGAAAATAGCTTGCAGGTTGGACTCACCTGAAAAATCTCCCCGGTGCTGCACCAGCTTTGGTCTTTTCCACATGACAGTGTCATAGAGCACCTGGCTGCTTAGCCAGTTAATGTTTGCTCCCATTTGGACGTGGGGGTGGCACTTAACTTGAAATCATTGAAAACATTACTCTAGAGTTCCTAGGTAACTTTTCTGTTGAGTTGACTAGGTAACGATATAGCATGTTTGAGTAATGCTGAGTGCTTCCGTTCCACAGTCTTGATCCTTGCCTCCAATTTGTGAATTAAGAGCTAACTGGTCTACTCATGGGAGGATGTGGCTCAGGAATGCTAAGGGACTTGCTTGAGGTCACACAGCAAGTGACAGGGCAAGGTCTAGGACTCAGGCCTTCTGACATCAAGGTCACTAGTGGTTTTGGGGAGTTGGGTTTTTGTTGCTTGTAAGCCAGGATTTATTAGATATGAAAACTACCACATCAGTGCCAAAAAAATGGTGCTTAGTCTTTGATTATCTCCCCTATTCAAGCTCAAATTTAATAAGTGGTAGGGGTGGTGGTGAGATAATTATCTAGTTTTGACACGTGCAACATGAGGGATTGTCATGCTGTGAAAGAGTGATAGCCACGCAAGGCTTCCTTCTACCAAGCACACTTCAAGGGCATCTCACACCTTTTCCCTCACTTTCTTGGGACCAGCTCTGCCCCAGAAAAGTCCTCCTGAAGCCATTGCAGAGCTTCTTAGATTCCAGGACAGCTCTCTAGGGCCCCCAGGATAACCTGACCTATTTAGTGATGGGTCATGACTATTTTTAATGTCTAAACCACCTTTGAAAGATAAACTGTCACTTCTGTGAGAGAATACACTTGTAAAGTCCACAGAAGTTTTGCTCACAGGTAGTTGTGCATGGAGCAGGTCTTGATATGAAGGTTATACAGCAAGTTATAAAACATCACACAAATATGATTATTCTCATCTATTTTGTTAGGCTCATATTCATAATGAGAATTCTCAGGCCTGGAGTGACAGCAGAGGCTCTGTCTGAGGGGTAGGGTGCTGAGCTTTTAGTACATGAGTGCTGTGGTCTCTTTTGTAGGGTCTCGGACCTTTCTAGGGGTTGTAAGGTAGTTTGGTGACTTCTGGCCCTTGTCACATTTCCATTATGGAACAGTGTGAGATTTCAGCCTTAGCTAGCTTTGAGAAATAATTGTATATGAGTATATCAAAGGCAAGAGATTCAAATCTCATACAGATAGGATTTCAGGAATGTTGAAGGCTAGAACCAAACTTTTTGGAGAAAACAAAATTTAGAGACTTTACAGGCAAAGGAGAAAGATAAAGTATGAATGATGAGAGTATGTCTTTATCTGGAATTCAGATGCTGTCAGCTTTAAGCAATGAGAACATCCTGGAGTCCTTAAAAAATAGGTTCTGAAGCCCCAAAGGAGCTGTTGTGAATCCCAAGTGATGCATTTAGTGGGTAAAGTTTCCTCTTTAAGCCCTTCCCCTGATAGTATCCAGCTTTTTACCTACTTCTAATGACTGTGGTCATCCAGTACCCCAGCCCCTAATCAATTTGACACCAGCAGGGTAAGTCTGGAGCAGGGCAAAGGAAAGGCTCCACTGACACCTTAATGATGACAGAGGGGCTAGTGCTGGCCCCAGGGATAGTCAGCCAGAGAGCCCATCCCAGAGCCTCCCGAACGCTGGTAATGGAGCCCTAGACGTGAGGTCAGGGTTGACCTGTATCCTATAAATTCCATTTAAGAAGGCAGGAAAAAGCACGATATATTTCTTAAAAGAGTAACTGGGAATTAGAAATATTGGCCTTCCCACTGTTGAATTCTGTGGGTCACCATGGTGTTCTCCTACTAGATTCCAAACTTCTAGATGTCTAGAATTTCATAGTCATCTATAATGGTTAACTCCATTTATTTATTATTTTAAATTTTAGCTCCTACAGGGAAAAGTTTTATTTCCCTGGAAATTATATGTGGAACTCCTCTTTCCCTGAGGATGCCTCATCAGCAAACGGGCACTGTAGGGCCAAAAGATGTGTGTCCTGGCGACCAAGAAAACCCCCAACAGACTTTGTAACAGGCAATTCACATGAAATACAGGGCACTGACAAAACTAAGAAGGCCAGGGAGCAAAAAGACCTGTGAAGAGGTCAAGTGTGACTATTACTGCCCATCAGAAGTCACAGAAGGAGAACTGACTCTGAGTGGTGAACACACAATGCAGTATACAGAGGGTGCCAAAAAAATGTATACACATTTTAAGAAAGGAAAAAACTGTATTAAAATATATACCGATAGCAAAAGATGAATATAAGTCATGTGTATACCTTTTTTTGTCACCCCCGGTATAGGTGATGTATTATAGAAATGTACACTTGAATCCTATAGTTTAGTTAACCAATGTCACCCCAGTAAATTAAAAAAGAAAGTCACAGCAGGCTACGTAACAGGAGAGTTATGCTTCCTCATTCTAACCCATGTGACATTGCGGAACCACATCTATGCAAACACAAAGGTATTTTTGGAGACAGTAACACCCACTCCACTAATCCTTCCCTCAGGAATTATGCCAGACAATACTGCAAAGATTTTCCCAGTTATCGTAACTGTGGCTCTCTTCAAATTTCCTAGCTGGAGATAATTTTGTGTAACATTTTCTTCTCTAGATTACAGCAGTGCCTGTCACTTGGGTTTTCCTTAGTCCATAGGATTTTGGGTAATTAAAGACAGAAGATAAATTTTTCAGGTTGATTAATCTCATTTGTGATGAGCTTGGCACTTCTGCCTTCGGATGCTAGTTAAGCTTATATAACTTGATAAATCTGTAAGAGTCTGATCTTACATGAGCTATTATGTTACTTTGTGCTGTTGAAGTTTTCCTGAAAATTGTTAGTGCTCATTACATATATAGGCATGTTCTCATCTCAAGGGCCAGGGGACCTCAATGAATTGAGAATTCTTGGTTATCAGGTGTTTGTTATCAGACAATAGATAGACAATGGTAAGTGGCACAAGGACTCTGTTACTGCAAATTGTGCTGATAGCCAAGGAAACCAGATGTAGGGTTTTCAAAATAGAGATGAAGAGGGTTGAATGAGACAACATTGTAGATTTCTCTCAAAGATTCCTCCTAGTTTTTCCTCCACTTATTAGACAGTAAAATACAATCGAAATACCTCCTCCAGAATATCTGTCTAGGATAGTGATAGGAGAGGAACAGAAGAATAAAATGACAAAAAGGATGGGAGTGTGTTGTAGGGGTAGTTGTTATTGTTTAATTCTGCATTGGGGATCACTTTTAGAGGAAAATTGCCTTTGAGTGGAAAGACCTACGTAGCAGATCACACCACAAATTGTGCTTTTAAACTCATCGATAGTGTCTGACAGGTCGCCAAACATACTTTTCTGTAAAGTGCATCTTGTGGCTTAAGGTCTAAAAGTGAATGCTGCTTCTCAAAGCAGAAGAGTAATGTGACATTTATTTCTCAAGCTACATACTTTCATCCATCCTTAGCTCCTTCCTAGTCTCTAGCATCACTGAGGAGCTGAGTTCGGGAGGGATTCTGAAAGAATGCTGTTGATCTCAGAGATTCCTGAACACTAACTCCTGGAGCTTGAAGAGCTGCTAACGATTTCTTCCACACAGCCAGGAATACATAAGAGAGGTTTCTTCTCTGTTCTTGCTTCATTGTGAAACTGCTTCCCCTCCCCAGGACCCTTGAGACCCTTCTAATCAGGCAGTTGAAGAGGTTCTCTTTGTTGCAATATGAAAACAATCTCCTGGGAATAAAACATGTTTAAAATGAGAACCTTATTAAAAGGAGGTTGTCCTCTCAAGATCAGGATTTTTAGAAAAGCGTATAATTGGCATAAATTTTTAGAGAAGAGTATAATATCCACAAATGACGATTTGTTATTATTATCATAGTTTCTGGCCCATGACCCACAAAACCCTAGAAGAGGGTAGAGTGGGACACACTTTGGTACGCTGTGTGTGTGCTGGCTGACAGGATGTAGCATGATTTGAAATTCCAGGTTTCTCCAGGGACCTTGAAGGGCTCATGCTCATAGCGCCTCAGTGTCCTGTGGGATCGGGTGTGCTCCACCTTGGTACATTGCAGAGTGTAGTCCTTTCTCCCATTATAAAAGACGCATAAACATGAGTCAGACAAGGAGTGCTTTTTGCCCCCTTTGGGGCCCCCAAAATATCAAGGGCAGCACTATTCTTTGTCTTATACTCTCCTGGGACATGAGTCAACCTCACTGGTCAACCTGGAACGTGAGAGCAGTCAGCATGGAGGTGAGCGACCCACCAGTGATCTGAGCTGGTGTCTCCCCAGCTCCCTCATCAGAGCGCCAGCACAGTTGTGTGGAAAGTCCCCTATTAGGGGACAGACTGGGTTCCAATCCTGCCTGTGCTACAGTAGTAGGCAAGTTACTTTCTCTGAACCTGTTCTCTCACATAGGAAATGAGAACAATAATACCTCACACAGGAAATGAGAATAAATAATAATAATATTGTGAGGAGGAAAGATCTTGAATATAAAATGTCCGGATATAGTGGAACAAGCTATTAGATGCAAAATGCAAGCAGCGTGTTTGTTGACTTACCTGGCATTCTTGCGATGGTCTTCAAGTGGGTGCATAGTCATTTCACCAGGTTTGCCCTACGCACCCCGCAGAAAGCAGGTGTTATCATCTTGGCTTCTCAGCTGACACAGAAGCTGATAGATGGTCACCTGGAGCTATATCTAGAAATAGAACATAAAGCTTGGAACTTTTTTTCTTTTTACTTCCCTCTCGTCTTAACCTCCATTATTTTCAACTTCCTTTATTCCTTTCATTCTTTTTTCTCCCATAACAAGCAATGTATTTGCATGTGTATGTAAATAAAGCAAATATAAAATATTGTAGAAGATCTTCCTGCATTGCTTCCAACAAGTTTTAAGATTTTATACCTCTAGGAAAAAAAATCAAAATTTCTCCCATTAATATTTTGTGGTAAATTATACACATTTTCTCCACAAGTAAGTTATGATCACTGAGAAAAATTATTTACTTCTTATGAAGATAGCATGTGTGTAATAGTTGGTTAAAATATACTGACTTGAAACATAAATAGAGGAGAAACTACTTTTAGAGGTATAATAAAATAAAACTTAAAAATGTGTGCCATTGTTTAAAAAAAGTAAGGCCTTTGGAGAGAAAACTTGCTAAAGCTTTGGTCACTGTTTAAAAGCTGCCTTCAAAACATTTATAAACAGTTTGAATCCATCTGAATGTGTATTTTACAGATTAAAAACAGTACTAGCTAACCTTAGCTTCTTGGCCATAAAAGGAGAGAAGGAATGTATGATATTATACACATGGAAAGTGAAATGAGTCATGGGATCTTATAGTGACATCCAAAATGTAAGCTATAACAGTCCATAGAATTTTGTTTGATGTGCTTTGTTATGGCTCTAAAAATAGACTAATTTGGTTATAATTAGTTATTTTTATTGTGGTGAAATATACATAACATAAAATTTACCACTTTTTAACTATATAATTCAGTGGCGTCAGATACATTCACTGTGTTGTGCAACCATCACCACTATCTATTTCTTAAACCTTTTCATCAGAAACTGCATCCATTAAACAGTAACTTTTTCTATCCCCTGCCCAATCTCCAGTAATCTCTATTCTACTTCCTGTCTATGAATTTGCCTAATCTAGGTATCTCATATAAATAGAATCATAAAATATTTGTCCTTTTTGGGGTGGGTCTGGCTTATTTAACTTAAGTATAATGTTTTCAGGTTTCCTCCATGTATCAGATTTTCCTTTCTTTTTATGGCAAAATAATATTTCATTGTGTGTTTATGCCATATTTTGTTTACCCATTCATCTGTTGATGGGCACGTAGAGTGTCTCTACCTTTTGGCTATTGTAAATAATGCTTCAGTGAACACTACTGTGCAAGTATTCATTTGAGTCTCCAATAATTAGTTTTTAAAGGGTATCTTTGTGTTGGGTGAGATTTTCAAAGAGAAGGTAAAAGAGTACATCAATGAATGTCATCCACATGCTATCTTGAAAACCAGCTTCTGGAGCTGTATTGTGAAATCTTGGTAGTTAAAGCTGACCATGTGCCTGCGGCCACTGCAAACACAAAACACAGTGTCCTTCAGACAGAGGCAACTACCTGGCAAATGCACAGTGACATGTAAACGAGATGGAGATATCTCTGTGCCCCATGAAATCATTACTAAATAGTTCAGCATCAATTGAAATGGGGGGACATTACCACCATGGAGGCACCCAACAGAATGATCAAGGTGATCAAGTCTACTCTTGGCTGCAGGAGAGACAACAAATACAAAAGATTATGTGCAGTGGATGGCATGTTGCAAGTGTGGAGTGAGGAGAGAAGAGATGATGAAAACTACGTGTCTTCTATTCTTGAGGACAGATGAAGGGGCTGCCAGTAACCCCCTACAGGGATGGAAATGGGAGCAATGTCAATAGCAGCTGAAACCGAGGAATGAGAAGGTATCAGCAGATGGGGGACAGTGGAATGAGAAGGATAACAAGTGGGGACTCTGTGGGTTGCAGACTCAGTGAGATCTGAGGCTCTACAGGAGACATGCGAGTAGGAGAGACATGTGAGAAGAAGGGATGGCACAGGAGGCTAAGTGGGATATGCATAACCTGCCCCTTCTCAGTGCTTGGAGGGATATGTCTGTGCCCACCTGTTGTCAACAATAGCTGCTTCTGTCCTGCTTTACATTTCAGTTTCTGTGTAGTCTTTCTCCTCTTTATCAATTTCATTCTTAATTATTTTTTAGTAGCTAAGTGTCTTCTCTACATTTTATAGCCTGAAATAACCTGCTAACTGTACAAAAAACATCTTTATCCAAGGATATTTAAGCCCATTCAAAATGTCCTAATTTCTAATAAACTGTATAGTATCTGCTCAGAGTGAAGAAGACCTTGTGACAAGACCTTGTGTCCATTTTCAGTCGTGTGGAAGAAATTATCACCCAGAAATTATCAGGGTGATTAGAAATAAAGAATGAGGAAAACAATGTCCGAGAAAAGAACCACACCGTGGAGGGGCCCTCTCAGCACACACATGAGGCCAGCTAGCGGGGGCTCCTACAAGGGGCCAACCTAGGACACTCAGGTCCAACTGATTATAAAAGCATGAAAAGTGCATACTCTAACTCTCTTCTCAGTTACTCCAGTTGGATGTTAGTTTATATCCAGACAAGATTTCATGTATTTGCCCTCTGGCTGACACCATGACCAAAGTGGAGGTCTTTTTAGCACATTTCATTTCACACTCTGGGTGCTTCTCAGTTTCCTAAAAGCAGACAGAAGCTGTTGTATGGAAGTTTCCTACTCTCTTTATATCCCTTTTTCTGTCTCATGCTTTTACTTATCCTTTGGTTCAGCCAATCTCCCTCAACCTTATTATTCACTTTATGTTAATATGTTAAAGAAAAGCCTTGTCAGTCACAAAGACACGTGCCTCTCCTCTGATAATTGGGATCTGCTAAGATCTAATAGCGGAACAAGCCTGTGCTGTCATCGTGTTTCTCCTTGTAGTTTGACTCATCCTAGACGTTGAATGTGAAGCCAATTTTGCCATTGGCTCTTGGCATACTTAATTGCATTGTGGAAAATCTGACCTACTTATCTCCTTGAAATGATAGAAATAATGCTCACTTAATGTGAGAGAGAACTTTTTTTTGTTAAGCTAAAATTTCTCCTGTGAATTATTAACAGACAATAGTAAGATATTTACACAATAGATTTTATGTGGCTCGTGATATGAACTTAAAGTTCTAAATAATCCAAATTCCATTCCATATGCAAAAAAGAATATACAGAAGCCACACAGATAAATAAGTTTACACTTCAAACACACATTTCCCATGCAGAGTGAAAAAGACATTTGTGTAAACATTGTTTTCTTTTTTCCTAGAGAGAGAAGAAAGCTGGAATGATTAATAATGGCTCCTAATCTCTACTTTGAAAAAAAAAAAAGGGGGGTGGGGTGGGGTGATTAGCATTTGAAAAAATTAACCAGGAAAGAATTATAATTGTTTAGCAAGCCAACATTTGCCTTTTATGGCTATCACTTATTAAGCATATGACTTCATTTAGTCTTTACAAGAACCCTTTACATAAAGTAGGTATTAATATTATTCCCACTTTTAAATAAGGAAATTGAGGCACCAGGACGAGCTCAAGGAACTCGTCTAAGGTCACAGGCCATGAGTGATTATGCCTAGATTTGGACACAAATGCCCTTGTTCCTATTCTCCTTTCTCGTTTACACACGTGGTTTACATGTATTCACATGCTTGTTGGAAAACTGAAAAATTCATGAAGATGTTGGTCCAGTTTTGGAGTGAAGTTTTTTATCTAATGCAAAAAAAGTTATAATTTGAATTTTTAAAATTTCTCTAAAGCCATACTGTGAAAGCTTTTAAAAACGAGTTGAAATTACAATTTGTCTGAGAGATCTCAAGTGCTAGAACTCCCTAGACAATAAAAAGAGAAAAAATAAAGTGCCTAAAAGAAGAGTCAAAGCAAAAAGAGTGGAGTACAGAGATGTGTGGCCCAAACACTGTCGTGCCAGAATGAAGCATGAGCTGCGTGGCAAGCAGAAAATGTCAGTGGACATCCAACGGGAGGGGAAAAAGCCTTTTCACTGGCATTTTCCTACTTGTAGGCTGTTTGCTACGTAAATCTCCAAAGGACTCTATTTCTTTGAACACCAGTTAAATTTTCGAAGCTCTTTTGCATCCCCAAGTAAATGTTTGCCATGACCAAGCACATGCACCCGAGTAAGCTGGAAGCAGAGGAGGTGGCAGTGGAGGGGACAAGCGAGCCTTTGGCTGCCGACTTTTCTTCTAGACACCCTCAAAAGGGATGGAGGCATGAGAAGGATGGAAACACGGTGCAGCCACATGTGTATTGTTTTGGTGAACTTGAGGGGCGAGAGATGACTGACAGAACAGGTGGCAGAGGGGCAGGGCAAGGATACCTCAAGTCTAAGTCACTGTGCTCTTGGTGGCCTCATCACAGTGCTTCAGAGGCAGCCTGGTGTGGTGGAGCAGAACACCTCAGAGGGGTGTGACTTCCTCCCTGCACCCCCTTGGATGCATAAAGTACCTTTACAAGCCTCTGTTTGCTCCTGGTTAGTGAGGGACCACGATTCTTCTTGTCCATCCTAGAAAGTGCAAATGGCAAGATGCTGCACACACATGGGGTGTCCTTCCTTCCTCCCACAGTCTCCAGCCCCGTCTGCTCTGGGTGGGAGTGATTTTGTTGAACAGTAGAATTCAGCGAATCCGAGGGTTGGAGGACCTGGGACATATGCTTTCATCTTTGGACAGGCGATGACACAAAAGTAGGCATGCAGGCTTGCTGGAGAGGAGCGATTTGTCCCAGCAGGGAATGGCCACAGAAGCTGCATCAGGGAAGGAAGCAGGACAAAGCTTTCAGGCAGAAGGTACTTCCTGATTAAGCCCCTTTTACCATCAACTCAGAAACCATTAGAGTCCAGCTTGATTGCACAAATGGATTCACATACAGCCCAGGGAGGAGCCATCCTCATGAAGTGCTGCCTCAAGTCTGAATAAAGAACACCCTTGCCTTTCTATATCTAGATGAGGTCTAAATTGTTATAGCTTGCACATAAAGATATAACAACATCTGCATTTTTCAGATGAGTATTTCCTGTAAGAAACCGGTTATAGATTTGGTGTAATTCAGAAGACAAAAAACTAGACTGATGTGGCTATAACAGCACACAGCACATTCTGCACACAAGAAACATGCATTAATAAACACTGCAGCCCTGCATTTTTGCTGTGAAGTGATACCTAACAGGACCACGTCCTTAAACCTCAGCATAGTTCTGTCCCATGACCCCAATCCACAATGCTGGGTCCTCAGGAAGGTTCAAGCTGTTGGAGCTCTTTGAGGGAGAAGAGCAGGTCTCCCTCAGTGTGTGTGTGTGAGTGTGTGTGTGGGGGGGGGGGGAGGAGAGTATGCTGCAGGGCTGCTTGGGCTCTCATGTTGGCTCCTGTGCTGTAGCTGTTGAGGGGCTGCAGTGGAAACACACGGTCTGGCAGCTGATTGTGCTTTTAAACACTGTCTGAGAGATTCTGTCTCAGCAACATTACATGCTAGCAGAAATATCCATGGTTTGGGGCGTAAAGCTTCTTAGCCTGTGTGTTCACAAAAGACAGGACCATAGATGATAAAACTGGCTTCCTTGCTTTTAATCACCTAAACCCAGGGCTGTTTTCATTATTCCACAAAATGCCTGTTAGTAACAGCAGTCCTTCCTGGGGCCTTTTCAGGCCACACTGGGCAGGGCGGAGCAGGGCAGCTTCTACCTCTGCTCTGCTTTGTACCCATCCTTAGCCCAAGGCAGCTATTGTTCCTGCCAGGCTGTTCTTGTGGGCCTAGGTTACCTCTTACTGGAAGCATGTTTATTTCCTAGTGCTCACTGGCTGGCCCACCTCAGAAAGCAGGGCTTGCCAGCCCCTTCTGCAGAGTCCCAGCAGCTCTTGGCCTCTAGGGGTTTCTCAGGCTGCAAGAACAAGTAGTATCCGGTCCCTCACACTGCAGCTTAGTTACAGGTCTTGCCTAATTACATCATCTGCAGTTCCCTGAATGGTGGTGGAGGCTACTGGACAACTGACAGAGCTTTTGTTCCACAGGAATCATGAAACTGTGGGCAGGCATTCCCACTCTCCCCTTAAATGAGAGTGTGCATTGATGTTAGAGGTGGGAATTCAAGTTGCCATGGCTTGGAGAAAAGAATTGCTGAAGATTTACCCAAGGGACAGTAATGGTTTTATGCAGAATGCTAGCCAGGGACACTTGAGATTTCAGAGCCTTTTGGTAGATGATTAATGGAGCTGAGCAGTGGCTCCAGATAACAGGGCTCCTCAGCCAGACATGGGTCAGCAAGTCAGCCTATGGCTAGTGGGTAGGGGAGCCTCTTTGAATTGGAGCCATCAGGCTGGGAGGGTGATTAGAATCTCAGATCCATTTGCTGTCCCCAAATGTCCATTAGGCCCTTCTTTGTCATCTGTGTGAAGATGTAGTTGATGATCCCCAGTAGCACAGAGCTAGCTAATCCTGCTGGGGGCTAATCTTCCAGCTGAATTTCCTGTTCGTTTCTGCACAGTCCATCCGTCTTGTACATCACTTCCAGGGGAGGCTAGGTAAAGACAACACAAGACTAAGTTTAGTGGGAATGTTTGCATTATGAGTCAATCCTATTGTCCTTAAAATACAACATTTTTTCTGATTTGAAAAAATAATATATATTAATTTTTATTATTTTGGAGAAATACAAAAGGTCTATAAAGAAAACCATGAAGTCATCCATAGTTCTACTGACCGTTGATAAGACCTGTTAGCATTTTAGTGTATTTGCTTCCAAACATTTCAAAGATGAAAATATTTAATCTTGATGAGATTAAATTAACGTTTTTATCCTGCATTTCAAAGATTGGCATATAATAAAAAATTCCCCATGTCATTTAAAATATGTAGTAATCATACTTTGAATGGTTATACAGTATTAACTGTTGTCAGTGAAATTAAAAACTTGTGTGCATAATGTTTTTCTTTCCAACATTACAACAATTTTCAAACATAATAATAGCTTAAACAATTTTATAGCAAACACCTGTATACTCACCTCTTAAATTTCACAGTGACATTTTACTATATTTGATTTATCAAATGTCTGTTTATCCATCTATTTACCTATTAACCCATCTTATTTTTTGACACATTGAAATAAATTGTTGACACCAATTCACTTTTCCTTAAATACACATTTTTGCTTGCAATTTTTTTGAGTTGATTTACATATACTGAAATGCACAGATCTTAGGTTCACATTCAATGAGTTTTGACAAATGCGTGCATAAATTTTATAGTAAAATAGTGCACTCTATTATTTAGAACAATATTGAAAATCAAATTAGAAGGTCCAAAGGGTGTGATGGCAGATTATTATGAAATAATATCACAATTCAAAACTTTTCCATATATGTTCTTTGTTTGAAAGCTAAACAAAGTACTAAAATAAATATTTTCTCATATTACATGCACCTGAAAAAAATGAGTGATGAATTTTCTTTGAAAAGTGGGCTATATATAAAAGCCAAACAAAGCCAAAAAATACATATATATATACACACATATATACATATATACACATATATATGTACATATATATGTGTGTGTGTGTGTATATATATATGTGTGTATTTTTTGGCTTTGCTTGTGTGTTTTTTTCAAAGTACTTCTTTTGTATTATTTCATTAGATTAAGGAAATAATTTGCCTCTTTTGATGGACTGATATATTTCTTTCTACTAGACAAGTGAGTGCCAGAAACAGATTATTTTTAAAAAGACCCAAGCCTTATCTTCAATTCTGACAGGCAAATGGCGTACATATTTATCTATTTTCAACTTTTCTGAATGTCCAATTGCCACTGTTGTTCACTGCTAAGTAAGTCAGTAGAGGCTTCTGCAATGTGGATTCTAATACGACATTTGATATGATGCTTGGTGGTATTACTGAGTGCCTACGTGGATGTGCGTGTTGAGAGTTGGGATTCCTACAGTTCCGGGAAAGGACACTTTGTTTTTGGTGTAGTCATCATTATGGTCTTACAATGTTCATGATTTTCCATTTTTCTTTTTGCATACTGGTGATAATTTACAGTTTTACTTTATCATCATAAGTTTTGTTTATTTTGTCGTGTTTTAGTTGGGTCTAGTGTGTTGTAGTGTGTTTTAGTCAGCAATTTTCCATCACCAGGCTTCAAGATACATGTCTCTAAGGTTTAAAATAAATCGACCAGCCCATATTACAAAGCAATATATGTTATGTTCCCCAAATGTGCACGTGCAGCGACCTGTAATTTTTATCATCATGTTCTTTACCAGGAGAAGGTGCTGTTTGATAGGTTGAGTGTGCTGGTGGTCTCTGTCCATCTCAGGTGGGCCTCATGCTCTGGACAGTGTGGCTGTGGCCTCACCCTCTTTGTCTTGGCTACTGGGAATCCCAGCCCAGCTCTGACTTTTATGACTGTACCTTTCTTTAGCTAAAATGTCTCAGTATAATTTTCCTGTTCTTCTCCTCATTTACTTTGTGGTATTTTGTCCTCTGATAATAGTTTTCTATCTTTTCCAAGTAAGGACTTTTGCTGCCTGCAGCCTCAGATCCTTTCAGAAATCAGCAGAGTGCCAACAGATATTTTATGGTCATGAAGTATCTCATGAGCAGAGCAGTTTGCAACCATTCCTAGAATAGTTCTTTTGTGCTCTTTTACTAAAGAAAGGAAAGCAGTAAAGAAAGAAGAAACTCTTTGGATGAGAAAACTCAGCAACTTTGGGCTTAGCAACCTTGAGAAAACAAAAACAGCCCAAACTCGGAGATTGGGCTGTGGAAGCCCTGGAAGGCAGCTGTGAGGTCAGAGGCTGTGACTGGGAGTGAGGGTTGCAGTCAGGGTCAGGTTGGTGCCCCATCTCCGAGTTTGGGACACCTTGAAACATTACCTAATTTCTGACTGTATTCTTGTCTGTTAACCAGTGATAATAATATATGCTTCTCAGGGCTCTCTTGAGAATTAGATTAGATGTGCAAAGAAAGAGTTTTTAGCATTGTGCCTGGCACTTGTAAGTACCCAAAAAATTGTAGTTGTTAATATCATATTATCCTCTCAAACAGGGCCAAGGAGAGAGGGTTTCCTTCCCTTTATGGCCATGGATGGTTTTCCACTGAATCCAAGGGGTCTTTATGTTTGTTGGGTCCTGCAGTGTAACTGGTGCAGCTGACTTCAGCCGAGTGCTGATTCCGGGTGTGAAGGGGACCCGTCTCCCTGGGAGCTGTTTCAGGGGCTGGTTGAGAGGAAGGAAAAGGAGGAGGCATCTTCCAGTCAGGATCATGTCACTTCACGCTGAAGGAGAAGCTAATAATTCTTACTCTTCACATCTCATAACACTTAAATGAGAACTTAAATACAGGTAAAAGAATGTTGATAACTTCCTCCTAAAAGGAAGAAGACTTATGCACTTCCATTTTCTTATTTTGATTTTATAACTGTGTGTGCTGTAAGTCAGCCCTCCAAACCCAAACAACTTTCTAAATTATAAGAATCTATAAGAATTCTGAAAATCATCTGCCTACATCTATACCCTCTTTTTCCATATAGACTTATAATTTACAGCACCCTAATTTTTTATTTGCCTCCTTTATTACCAATCTAAATTTTAAGCCTGAAGTCTGTCTCTGAGACACTTTAGCTATTGAGAGCTTGTTAGATTTTTTGAAATTGCTTGGAAGAAACTGACTAACTTAAAATAGAAAACATTAAGAATTGACCTGAAACTCCAAATAATTGCCTAACTTCATATTTTATTTAATCATCTTTAATACTCAACAAATGTACCAGCCTTAGATGGATTCAATTTGGATTCACAGACTCAATTTTTTTTTCCTTTTCAATAGGAATTTAGAGTTAATTTGCTGGCAATTGGCCAGACTAAAAAGAAAGTAGAATTAAACAGAGGGAAAATCCTGCATTATGGGTTCCATTTATTTGATAGTCTACATTTTCCCCTTTCTCTTAATTGTTTCTGGGAAATTGTTTCTGAGACTGTCCACTGGATCTGAGTCATCCAGAGGAATGAACTGGCCACGAATAACACTCACACAGATCATCCCTACACCCAGGGTTCCTTGCCCAGTATGCCCAAAGCACTCTCAGCAGGTGAGCTAGGGAGAAGACTGCACCCTGGGCTGGGGGCCTTGTGACTGCTTGGCACTTGGTGAGGGAGTCATATGCCAGTGACCTGCAGTGCAGTGGGGTACCTGGCCAGTTCCCCCCAACACTTAAGGGGCTTCCTGGTCTTTTTAACCAACAGTGTATGTATAGGTTGTATCTCAAGGACCAGGCTAATGAAAACAATGTCTACTTATGACAAAAGGCCCAAGAAGTTGGTGAATAACTTCTGATGAAGCACCACTGCAATCTGACCTAGATTAGTAATTGCCTCTTCTTTCACCTCTTTAAAGTATGAATTTTAATTTCCTGGTTGCTTTTGTTCTTGCTTTTGTAAAGGAAATAGTATGCACTGTTGATAATCTGGAGACTATGAAAAACCACAAAAAGGAACCGTAAAATCACCCATAATTCTATCACCTGAAGATAATCACCATTAACATTTTGATCTATATTTCTCTAGTCTACTTTTCTAACACATGTAACACATACATATATTTATATTTTATTAGTTATAAATTGAAGTCACAAAATACATGCTGTTCGTAACCCATATTTTCCTTTTAATGTGTTACACTTCCTGAATTTTTAAGTATTCTTCAAAAACATTATTATAATAACCTCCACAGTATTCATTTATTGTTATAAAAGGTACTGTGATGAGCATTCTTACCCATAAGTGTTCGCACATATTTCTGCATTTTTCTTTAGGCTACATTCCCGGAGATGGAATTATTGGGTCATGACATATATACTTGTCAGGCTGAGTTACCCACCTGAAATGCTGCAGGACCCCTACTCACACTGATCTGTGTGTAAGTGCCCGCCTCTGTGGACACTTGCTAACACTGGGTGTCATACGTCCTTTGGTCTGTAAATCTCTAAGTGGAAAAAGTGGTATCTGGTTTTAATTGCTAATCGTGATTATTGGCCCTTTGTTTATTTTCTTATTAAGGTGGTTTTCATATTGCTTGCAAAATATTACTCTTTTGCCTGTCTCGTGTTAGAAATTTTTTTTCCATTTTGTCATTTACTTTTTAATACTGTAAATAGTTTCTTTTGATATATAAAAATTAAAACTCTCACCAATCTACTCTATTAATTTTTCCCTTGGATGTTTTGGCTTTCGTTTCAGTGTTTATAAAGACAAAGAACAAATAGAAATTCATCTCTTTTTTTCTAGTTCATTTATGTTTACTTACATCTAGATTTTTAAAATTCATCTGGAAATTTTTTTTTGAAAAATGATGTGGATCTCACTATTTTTCTCCTGTGTTAAACAGTTATTCCCCCAACCTATGCCAAATAGCCCATTTCCCCCCGCTGTTTTATAATGCTACTTTTGTCAGTTGTTAAAATATACCCTCGAATCTATTTCTGAGCTTTGTTTTGTTCCATTGATATGTCTATTCTTGTACCAGCACCAAGCCATCATCTAATATTTTTATATCAAATAGTACAAACCCACTGTTATTATTCTTCACTTTCAGTGTTCTTGGCTGTTTTTACTAATCTGTTTTTCTAGCTCAGAGATCAGCAAACTTTCTGAAAAGACAAGATAGTAAATATTTTCAGCTCTGCAGGCCATATGGTTTGTCACCACTACTCAATTCTGCTCTCGTTGCACAAAACAACCACAGACAATAGTAAAGGAGTCTGCATTTCAGTAAAACTTACTTAACGAAAGAAGCTGTGGGTTGGTTTGTCCTGAGAGCCATAGTTTGCCAACCCTGTTCTAGATGAATTTTTGAATCATTTTGTCAAGTTCTTCCATCCCCTTACCTCCCTCACAAATACACCAAAAGTATTTGTGTGTGTGAGTATTTGTGTGGTGTGTATATATATATATATGGAGAGAGAGAAGAATTTGGTTAAAATGACATCATAGTTATAAAATGATTTGGGAGAAATGTGACATCTTTGTAACATAAGGTCTTCCCATCAGACACCATCAAGCATTCCTTTATGTCTATCACCTTGGGAACAATTTTATGGTTTCCTTCATGTAGGTCCTGCAAATTTCTGGCTAACTTTAATCCTTACAGTGTTTCTCATCGTAGTTGCCATTGTGACTGGGATCTGTGTTGGCGGTCCCATGACCGCCCCCAACTTCTTCCCTGATTCGCTAGAAGGATCACAGGACTCAGACGCAGTTGCATTCAGGGTTCAGCAAGGGGAAAAGACCGATCCGATGGGCCCGAGGAATCTGTGCACAGGCACCCATTTGGCTCCCTTTCAGCAGGAGGGCTCACTCCGCATGTGCTCTTTCCTCTACCGCTGAAAAGCAGTAACCATGATTGTGCATCGATTTTCAGAAACTACTGTCTCCACTTCTAGCTTTCATCTCACGTCTAGGTAGTTTTCTTGCAGAGTGTGCACAGTCTGTTTTCCATTCACGGAGAGAATGTGATACATGCCGGGTGGCAGGCAGAAGGCTGGCTCTCGCACTTGCCACCTTGATTGCCACCACAGTCCCAGAATTAAAGCCTTGGGAACAGTCTCTCTCCCTGCTTTTCATTGTAACTCCTCTCCATAGTGGATCGTCAGAAGTGTTCATCTCACTCAGCTCATTCAAATTACAGAAACTCCTTCACTGCAGTGTGAAGAATTTTGGAAAACCTACTTATTATGGGTGGAAAAACTCAAGCCCTTCTTAAGACTTGCTTAACTTAACCTGTTAGAGAAGACTGGTTCTCTTTGTAGTTTGACCCTGCTTTTACCAAAAAGACTAAAGGAAACAAAGCTGCTTCTGCTGCAGAGGATCAGAGACAAGCTTCTATACCTGGTCTCTTGATGGACTAGGGAGCACCCACATGCCATGTTGGTTCTATAACATGTTGATTCTCTCAGTTACCTTTTCTCCCCAGGCCTTCAGCCTCCTAGAGGCTAAGGGATGGCTAGAATTTTAATTGTTTCTTAACCCTGAAATTCATCCAAGAAATGGCATGGCCATTTCTTCTGTGAGTGAGACACTTAAAATGTAAACATGGGCCGGCCTGGTGGCTCAGGTGGTTGGAGCTCCGTGCTCCTAACGCCGAAGGCTGCTGGTTTGATTCCCACATGGGCCAGTGGGCTCTCAACCACAAGGTTGCTGGTTCGAGTCCTCAACTGCCACAAGGGATGATGGGCTCTGCCCCCTGCAACTAAGATTGAACACAGCACCTTGAGCTGAGCTCCCGGATGGCTCAGTTGGTTGGAGCACATCCTCTCAACCACAAGGTTGCTGGTTCGATTCCGCAAGGGATGGTGGGCTGCGCCCCCTGCAACTAACAACGGCAACTGGACCTGGAGCTGAGCTGCACCCTCCCCAACCAAGATTGAAAGGACAACAACTTGACTTGGAAAAAGTCCTGGAAGTACACACTGTTACCCAATAAAATCCTGTTAAAAAAAAAAAAAAAGTAAACAACTGAGTTAATTAACAAAAGATCTGACTGTGATGTAAGTGACTTGTGTAAGGGCCTCCTTCCCCAGCTGTTTTGGTATGTGGGTTGCAGCAAAGGAGTGAAGCAGAGAGGGCTCTGAGCCCCGCCACAAGGTGAGCTCCCAGAGGACTCACGTCCACGCCTCAGTTAGGGCGAAGCTTCAGAGGCAAGAGGGGTGGCCATCAAGGAGAATCTCTTCCCATTCACAGGCTTGCCAAGGTCTGAGTGATAACCAGCAAGTCTTCACTACCCAAACTGCTTTCTTCCAACTTGTCACAGGAACACGAATCCTTTCAAGTTTTGAGTTCCTTTGTCTTCCTCTAGGATGCTTCTCACTCTTCTGCCAGTCAGTTCTTTCTGTCTTCATACTTTACTGTAGCATGAACTGCATTGCCTCCCTGTTATTCCATTTCAGACATCCCTTAACCCTTTTATTTATAGTCATGTTTGTATTTCAGACACATTTCTTGCCTATAGCAGGCAAACGTACATTGGTAATGTATGTAAAACTAGGCAGGGAACCAGCCCACTGAAGGACACAGCCAAGATTACTTCATGAATGAATCAATTATGAACTCTTAGAGCTTTAAGATATAGGTTTTGTCATGGATTGTTCATGGAGAGTGTTGCAACTTAAGTTAGGTCTTCTCCATAAACAAGGGCCACTCTTTTCTCCCTCCCTACCACTTTTTTTATCTGGCCTTTTATCTGTAGGCATTCAGGAAACATCAATTAAATTTAATATTAGCCCAAACAAAACATAATTAGGAAGGTAAGGCAGCCCCAGAAATATTACATATCTATTTCCAAAACTTACTACCTTTCTCTTCTCGTCTTCCCTCCACTGGTACAGATTATCCAACCTACCCTCCTTTTTAATTATTAAACTGAATAATTGAGGAATACCCCAAATATAATAATTAGGATTTAAAGCCTCTTAGGATTCAAAGACCTCACCAAGCTGTTTAACTGCATTTAAATGTGACTCTGAGTGGTTTATTGATTCCAGTGAGGAAAAGAGCCTCCATTCACATGTGTGTCCCTGACCAGTGAGGATGGTGTCTGCCCAGTGCAGGTTCCGCATGTGACTCCTCCATAACATAATGTCATGTGGATCTGTTTCAGAGTTCCCTGAAAAGAAGAGGCAGTCGGGAAACCTACAAAGAAAAGAAAACCTTTAACCAGGTAAGCAGAGGTTTCATTCTAATGTTACATCTCCTCAAGAGGCAATCACCTCACTTTGAATTTTCTCAATAAGTGTTAGCATTGTCTTTGACACTACCTGCCAAAACTTTGGACTCATTCAAAACCTCCATGGTGAAAATTTGCTTTCCAAACCAACAGCTCCTCTCTTTTGTTTCTCATACTGATAAGCTGTTGATTCCTTCAAGAAAGAGAAGAACAGACTAGCTTTGTGTGGAGACATAATTTGGTGCAGTTCAAGGCTGTGGCAGTACTCATAGCTGGTAAAAAGCGTTTTGGCCTTCAAAGTCATTCACACAGTAAAGTAGTACAGCTACTGTAATGTTGGGTCATTCATAAGGCACTGTTTTGAGTGTTGGTTTTTTTAAAATGAGTAAGCTGAACAGTATCTTAAATTGTCCTAAAGGAAAATTAAGTGTTCTTGCTGAAAGATGGTAAAAGCATAGCTCTTTCTATGTACATGGTGTGATCTTCAGAACTTTTTTAGCTTTTCTGAACGCTTGTTTTACTGGATTCCTTGTTTTTCTTTTCCTTTTAAAAAAAAATTACTGCTAGTATTAGGTGTTGGAGAGAACAAAAGCATTATTGGGATATCAGCTCCCCAAGCTCTCAGAGCAAGTAGTAATTAGACACAGTAAGTCTGGGTATCTAAGAGCTCTGCTAGCCTGCCTCTGAATTCCACACTGATTCCCTTTGGTTTCTTCATTTTCCAAACTTGTTGATCCCCAGAGTACCCTTCAAGGAGGGCCAGGCCATGTGAACAGCAGGAATGCCAAAGATTCACTGCTCCCTTCCACCCTCTCTACTCCCCTCGTCTCACTTTGGCATCCCCTAATAACAGGGAGATTAAAACCGGTCATTTCACTGCTGGGTGCTTGAATCCTCCTGGGCTTTGAGTATGTTTCAATGTACTGACTCTTGACCAGGGAAGATCTTTTCCTTAAAAGGATAACTGCTGCCCTGTTCTGAAATGAACAGCATGGCATTGCCTTCACCTGTGGGTAAATCAGGCTGAGAACAGCCGCTGCTGCCCCTCAGGAGTGGTTGGGAAGCCCCGGGCACCGGGAATGTGTTCAGTGCCCCCTCAGCCTGCAGTATCATTGAGAAAGGAGTTTCTGTCCAGCAGAGTGGTGGAATGGAGCGCCTTGGGAACTGCAGGTCTGCAACCAAAACTCAAAGGAAACTGGCACCCCGGCGCAAGGTAGGAATGGGAGCAGTCAGCGCTTGGGGTGCTGGCTAGACGTCAGACTTGCAAGCCAAAGAATATATACCCATAGCGATATATTTTTGTTGCTTGACAAGGCCTTTTGGCTGGTGGTGGTGGTGGCGGCGGTTGTGGTGGTTCTGTGTGTGTCCTCCCCTCCATGCCATGCTTGCCTTCTCTGCCTGCAACAGGAACCATGTCATGTGGAAAGTTGGACTCAACCTTCTGCTTTCGTACTGCATTCCTGGAGCTATCTGATGATCTCTTGAAACCAGAGCTTGATGTCCTTCAGTTTAGGATTCAGCCTAGACACCCCCCCCTCCCCCGGAGTTTTGGCAGAATTTTAGAAAGTCTACAGTTACAAGATAAGATGGGTAGCTAGCCTTCTACAGCTTTAGCTGAGGCTGTGATTCTCCATTTTGTTAGAAGGAGTAACTTCCCGCTCCCAGAACAGGTTGAGTCCAGCTCCCCTGGCCTCCCTTCTCCCACACACCGGCACCAGAAGGCACAGTGCGTTCTCCAGCTGCCTTAACAAAGTGAAAAAGTCTGACCCCTTTGTTGGATGCACACACACCCTTGGCTTCAAAGATTATCATTCTTTCAAGACCTGCTTTAGTCTTGGTGTCAGGCCTAGTAGCACATGGGTATTGAGCAGAAATGACAGCATGTTTTAATAATACTGTTTCCCCGAAAATAAGACCTAGCCAGACCGTCAGCTCTAATGCGTCTTTTGGAGCAAAAATTAATATAAGACCTGGTCTTATTTTAATATAATATAAGACTGAGTATATTATCATATCATATCATATCATACCGGGTGTAATATAATATAATACTGGATATTATATGAATTTTTGCTCCAAAAGACGCATTAGAGCTGATGGTCTGGCTAGGTCTTGTTTTCAGGGAAACACGGTATGTCTGAATTCCTGGTGTGTGTGTAGTTCCTTCCTTAAGGAACAAGAAGACTTTTTGGATATTTTATCAAACCTTAGGTACTCTACAAATCAGATACTTGTTAGGGTATGTCACAGAGTCTTGCTTCTTTAACTGACCTGAGTTTAGGTTCAGGGGGACAGAGGAGAATGGTTCTGGTTTATAGTCAGACTTGGAGAATGGCAGATGGAAGAAGAATGATGCAAAGTATAAAGTTTCCAGAAATCAAGGCGTTTTAGGATTTTCTGCCCTAAGCATTTATAACCAACTGTTTCAGAACCCTTGTGGAAAGCCCAGGTTCCATGTACCTCTCAGAGATCCTACTCATTTCCTCAATTTCTCAGTTCAACTTTTGGGTGAAGACCCTTAGTAGAGAACTTGGTTTGAGACAAAAGCTCCCTGAGTTGTGCAGGTCACTCTGCCCCTTACCTGCTCTTTTCGGGCCTGGCCTCCTAGTTGCATGTTTCCATGGAAATAGGGTCAGGGCATTGGTCACAGCTGGTGGTCCTGCTTGAGGTGGGCAGAGGGCAGAGGTCCCTTGTGGCCGCAGATGACATTGTCTTCCATGACTTCTGTTGTTGTCCTCAGGCATGAAGGTGAATTTCTCTGCTTCAAGGTGGAAATAGGATCACTTAGGTGATTTTGGACAAAGGATAAATGCTGGCTATCAAGTTAATGATGGGGTTAAGGGCTCTACCCTGTCTTCCTGACCCAGGGTTTTTACTCTGAAATGAATCCATTTGCAAAGTATTGATAGTCTCTCTCCATTGATATCTTAGGAATCTAGGTTTAACAAAAAATTGAAAAGGGGCTTTTGATTGTCTTACTTTAGAAAGTTTTATAAAGTTGGGGTCATTTAAAAGTAAAATGCCAATTTCTGCTACATAGTAGGTACTCAGTATTTATGGAAAGAGTAAATAAATCCACAAATAAGAGTGGTTTTCCTTTAGTATTAGAATTGACTACAATTTTTGTCTTTCACAGCCCATCTATCCATGCAAACCCTTTAAAAATATATATATCATTACCCCAAGCAGTGATGATAACCCATTTTGGTCAGTGTGAGTAGGCAGACAACTTTATTTCCAATTAGTCACAGAAACCCTTTTTATGTCTGTTTAACCAAAACAAACGAATTCCTTAGTGGGATAAGCTCTTAGAACATGAAGACCATGCTCTCCTACTAGTGATATTTATGTTACTCTCTAATGTGCAAAGAGGGTGAAAAAAAGAAAGAAGCAGAGTTATTTGTTCCTTTCCCCCATACTAACTGCGTTTCAGACAAAGTGGAAAGTTAATTTCTGGTGCCCACCTTGCTATACATTTTTCCATTTGTACCTTACTCACAATAACCTTGTGACTAAGTGAGGATCCTGCTTTAAACATGAAGAGATGGGTTTGCCAGGGCTCTGTGACTAGCCCATGGTGCCATGGACAAAAGGGGCAGAAGTGGGACTCAGAGCAGCATTTTTGACCCCAGGCCCAGCAGGACTGGTTTTTCCTCTGCTAAGAGGATGGCAGTGGGAGCGTTGTCTCTCAGAAGACACACAGATAGTGCCAGGGCCTGCTTTCCAGGTGGCACTGGCTCACAATTGGACTTAGATTTTTCCTTTAGTCTTCCGTCGCATTTTTTTTCTTCTTCCATGGGTTTGTAGTGCGGGGATTGGGGGTCTAGGTGTGTGGAAGGAGGAAAGTTGGGGGCACCAAGGGAAGTCTTTCTGTATCTGTCTGACTAATGGTGTGAGTGCAGCAAGAATATGGCAGAGAATCAGTGTGAAAGCTGCGTCAACTCTACTAGACCATTTGAGCACAAAAGGTGATCTCAGAGAGTTCATTCTCTCTGACTTGTTCCAGAGATTAGTTTGATAACTCTCCCTCCCCTGGGGATCGTACATTCGAGCGTGATGTTGAATTTCTCTGTGTGATGGGGGAAGCCTTTGCTGGAGTCTTTGTTCCCATGACAGCCCTTTGAAACTTTGATAGCCAATCAAAGAGGAATGATTTATGAAAGTGGTCATTTTTTCCCATTCACTGCATGTGATTGAAAACCTTTGTGCCAGTCCAAATCAGAGAGTTCATGTGGCTTCAAGGCTTTGAAACCTGCACTATGAAGGCAGAATCAACTTTCCAATTGGCCAGAAAGTGCCCTCTTGACCTCAGCCTAGCAGTGTGAGCATTTAGTAGCAGAGAGTCTGCTTCGGCGACCTTCCAAAATCTTCTGGTAGTCCAATACCAGAGAACCACTTCTCAGGTTTTGAAACACTTACCTCCTTGCCTTGCGTTTCTGAGATTACTTTCCTGCTGTGTTATAGCAACTAAAGGGAGTGGAATGTAGCCCAGAGCTCTGAAGTTGCACTTGCATGGCGGAAGGTTATGAGAAACCCAAGGGTTTAGGTTTGCAGTAACCAATTCATACTAACCGTCAGAGCGTGGTACTTACTCTGCACCTTGATTCCCAAAGCACCCTCATGCCTTATCATCTCATAATTTTGCCCTCATGTCATTCTTGTGATATACTGAGGATGGAGAGACAGGGGAGGAGGAGAGGCGAATTGCCATGTCTCAGATTCTCAGCAAATTATTCGAAATCTGGGTTCTGATTTGGGGTCACCTGGCCTCCCTCTCCTGGTAATACATGAGTTGCTGGCCACTTCAGATGAGGGAGGTCTGCACAGTGGGGAAAGTGAATGGCAACAGGTAGAAGTGGCCACTGGAGGCTGTCTGCCTGCACCAGGCTTAGTGAGGGGTTCTGGTGTCTCCCACTGGTGCTGGTGATTAGTCAGATTGGACCACAAAGTAATGAGCAATTGCATAACTGTGGGTGCTGGGTTTCATTTCATTTTCTCCCTCTTCACTCATCACCTGTATGATGGTTTTCGTGTGCACGTTTTTTTCCAAACTAACTGTTTGGTTTCAGCAACAGACTGCAGGTCTTGGCCAAGTCCCCTCCATGACGGTCCCATTTCCCCTTGGCTTTGTTTTGGTGTCTTCTACATGTAAACCAACACACTGACAGAAAGATTGGTGTTTTGTGTTTGTGTGTGTGTTGGGGGCGAGATGCGAGAAAAATCATCAAAAACATGAACATTTGGTATTTTCAAATAACCCTTCTCTCGGGCTGTTCTTTCCTGGCAGGAGGACAGTGCCGATTTGAAGTGCCAGCTTCAGTTTGCCAAAGAGGAAGGTTCCCTGATGCGTAAAAAGATGGCCAAGCTGGGGAGGGAGAAGGATGAGCTGGAGCAGGAGCTCCAGAAGTACAAGGCCCTGTATGGTGACGTGGACAGCCCCCTGCCCACAGGGGAAGCAGGTGGGCCACCCAGCACCAGGGAGGCCGAGCTGAAGTTGCGGCTGAAGTTGGTGGAGGAAGAAGCCAACATCCTGGGTCGGAAGATCGTGGAGTTGGAAGTGGAGAACCGAGGCCTCAAAGCAGAGATGGAGGACATGCGGGGCCAGTATGAGCGAGAGAGTTCAGGCCGGGACCACATCCCAAGCATTCCTACCTCACCCTTTGGGGACTCCCTGGAGTCCTCAACAGAGCTCCGCCGACACCTACAATTTGTGGAGGAGGAAGCGGAGCTGCTTCGAAGGTCCATATCTGAGATTGAAGACCACAACCGGCAGCTCACTCACGAGCTGAGCAAGTTCAAGTTTGAGCCTCTGCCGGAGCCCGGGTGGCTGGCGGACGGTGGGGGCAAAGGTGGGGTTCCCCTGCAGGAGGAGCTGAAGTCTGCCAGGCTGCAGATCAGCGAGCTGAGTGGGAAGGTGCTGAAGCTGCAGTATGAGAACCGGGTGCTGCTGTCCAATGTCCAGCGCTATGACCTGGCCGCCCACCTGGGCCTGCGTGCCCCAAGTCCCCGGGACAGCGATGCCGACAGCGACACGGGCAAAAAGGAGAGCGATGGGGAGGAAGGCCGCCAGCCCCAGCCCAAGCGGGAAGGCCCTATTGGTGGTGAGAGTGACTCGGAAGAGATATTCGAGAAGACATCGGGCTTCAGCAGTGGAAAGCCGTCAGAGGCCAGCGAGCCATGTCCGGCGGAGGTCCTGAGGGCTAGGGAAGACTCTGAGTGCTTGGTGAGCATAAAACATGAGGCTGAGCGGCTGGAGCGGACCATGGAGAGCCTCATCACGGACACCGATGCCTTTGTGGACAACGTGGCCTCACTGGGGCCTGGTGTCCAGGGGGAGGGAGGAAAGAAGGAGCCCCAGCTGCTGGGGGCCATCAATGCCAGGATGAAGGCTTTCAGGAAAGAGCTCCAGGACTTCCTGGAGCAGGTGAATCACATCGGAGATGGCCTGAGGGAGCGCCTGGAAGGCCTGTCCCCCTTGCCCCACCTCACGGAGTCTTCCAGCTTCCTCTCCACTGTGACCTCCGTGTCCCGGGACTCCCCCATCGGGAACCTGGGGAAGGAGCTGGTCCCAGACTTGCAGGTAAGGGGGCTCCTGGCTCTGCCTCCCTGCTCGGTTTTGCTCTTCCTCCTTCTTGCTGGCATTGCTGCACTTGAACTCATCGTGCTCACGGCTGCTTGGTTATGATTTCAAACCTGCTTTGTACTAAAGCCTCAAGTGACAACCAAATCCTTTCTATTGGTTGGGTTTCTTTTTTCCTTTTTTTTTTTTAAGTTCTCTTTTATTTCCTAGTTTCTTTTTCCTTTTTTCCTCTCTTATTTTTAACTGTCTGTTGCTTTTGGCTTAGAGGTCCTCCCTCATGACACAAGGCTAATCCCAATGGAAATGGTAGGGATCGACGCAGTCCATCCTTTCTTCTTTTTTGGTGTCTCAAACGACCAGCTATCCCGATGAAGAAGCAAAGAGGAGTTTAAAACAAAGTACAAACTCATTTCTCAGTCAGGATAATTAGCAGACTCGCTCAGGAGCGTTTGCAACTCTACTTGGGTTTATTGCCAAGGGGACACAGTACAGTTTGGAAAGGCCCTAGGCAGCCAGGCCCATCCTCTCCCACTGGCAGATGAGCCAGAATGGGGGAGAGGAGCACAGTGCTGAGAGAAGGATGGTGTGGATGGAAAATCTCGCTGCCGTCTTGCTCCCGCTGCCCTCCCCAAGCCGAGGGTGAGGGCAACGTGGAGTAGCTGTCCCAGGACTGCTTTCCTATTCATCGCCCTTGGGTGCATGACCCAGCTGCTGCCCTGGATTCTGGCTTTGGCTGCTCGACCACAAGCAAGGAAGGAGGAGCCTTGTTTCCGTATCCTTCATGGGTAGAGTGCTTACGGTTGCGTCTGTGACTCATGCATCCTCATTGCATGCGCCTCATCAGTGTTTGGCATTCTTCCCTCCCCTCTCTCTTTCTGCTTTTCAGATCTTTCAGCCCATTATTTTGCTCATCCTCATTTTGGTTCTATTCTCTTCACCCTCTTATGTCACTGTGTTTAAGTTGTTTTTTCTATTCATGCTTTTCTTCGTCTGGTAGTTATCTCAGTCATCTACCTTACCCATTTTTGTTTTCTTTATCCCTCCTCCCCACCTCTACCCTTGTCCTTTGTTTTTTATTTAAAATTAAAAACAAACAAACAAAAAACCAAATCCCTCCCGTGCACCTAACAGTCCAAACTGAGAGATCAGATGGAGTGGCAGCTGGGTCAGGAGCGAGGGGACAAGCGGGAGCAACTGCACCTCCGAGCCGCACGGGACCTGCACCGCCGAGCCGACGGGGATGCCAGGAGCTGCCAGCCGGGAGGCCAGAGCTGTTTCAATCTAGAGGTCAGCGCGCTGGCTGCTCCCACCGGCCACTTTCCCCCGCCTCTCCTTTTGATGTGTGTCTGGCTGTGTGACGTTTCCTACCTGGGTCCAAGGCCCTTAGGAAACATGGTAGGAAAATATGGTACCAGAGGCACTTAGCTAGAAGCAAAGCCCACTGCATGCAACTGGAACTAGAGAGTCTACACAGGGTGAATGCAGGGAACTGCTAGTACCCCATGTCAGACGGGCATCATCCTGGCTTCTTGTCAAATGGTAAAGAATGCAGGGGTAACACCAAGCACTGTTTTTGCTGGTCTGGAGGAAATGCCCTTCCCTGTGTGTCATGTGGCCTATCCTGTACGTGCTTGGTGACAGTGCTTCAGCCTTTGGGCAGAGTGAGGAGTGCACTCCTGACCTGGGGCTCTTCAGCAGTCTCTGTTGTTACCCTAGTAACCCCTTGTCAACAAAGCTCGTAGGCACCATAGATACTCTCCGTTGTATGAAACAGTTGTCAGCAGTCCTGCCAGAGAAAGCTCCTCCATCCAAGTAATTCCACCCAGGACAGAAAGACAGGTGTCACTGAGGAGTGAGTCCCTGACTCTGATACTGCTGGTCAAGGCAGGTTATTGCAGGGTTACAGCAATATATTCCACATTAGAAAATATCTGGATAAAGAATTTTAATGTATCAGTCCCAGTGGGGGTGTTACCATTCAGTTCCAAGGCTTCCCAGTGGCTCCCAAAGGGCAGGGTGAGGAATGGGGGCTCTCTCACACCTGGAAGCAAGCAGAAGCTCCCTCCACTAGAAAGTCAGGCATTTGACTAGGAAATGAAGTGCACAGAGATACTCGGGGTGAGCGGTGCTTGGGCCCTTCGGCTCAGCTTGCAGCGAATGCCTCAGTTAGGCTGCAGGTCAGAGGTGGGTGGGTGGGGCAGCTGGCTTACCAGACGTGAGTTCACGTATCTCCAGTCGGGCTTTTCCCTTGTCCTGTAAGAGAGTATGTCACATCTCTGCCCTTGTTAATTGGGCACACAGTAGCATGAAAACTGCCTCAAAGCCTAAGTAAAACAAAAACAGTTTTCAGGAACATCCTGTGTAGCCCCACTGTCTGTGTAGTGTGACAAGGAGAGGTTCCGCATGCTAAGGGCCAAGCACATGTCAGGGCCTAACTCCCAGAAGACAAGCAGAAGCCCAGCGTACTACGTGGGGCTGTTGCGGGCAGCCCACAGGGCAGCAGGATGGACAGGCCCCTCCCAGTCAGGAGCTTACAGTGCCCAGAATAAGCATTTATGATTTTTAAAAATGTTTTCTGAACACGGGTTTTGGACATGGAGTTGGACATATATGATAGCATATCGTCTTCAGTGTATTCTCATTCCAAAATTGCAGGTAAGATGTCCTTAGGTTTTATACCAGAATTAAAACATAGCACCACATATTTGGGTTTTCCCCAAATATGGATTTAGTGATTAGTGTGTCTTGTAACTCTGCAGAACTTTCACAGTAACCCCCTTTGATCAGCCCATGCCCCACACAGGGTCTTCGTATGAGAATGCTGGTTGCTTGGGCAGTAGCAAACTCATACTTATGTACATTTCAAATGCATTGAATGATCCATCTCCAGGGTGGAAACCTCAGGAAGACATGTTTCCAAGCATTCAGTTCACACTGTACCGCTAGCTACGTATAACAGGGCCATCATGCTGAGCTGGAATCAAGGCTGGCGTGGGCATCTGGGCCACTGGGCTCTAGTCCCACTGTGTCCATTACTAGCTCTGTTTCTCAGGCAAATGCCTTGTTTTCTTGTCTGTAAAACGGGAGTAAAAATACTCCCTGCCTGCCTCATGTACTTATATGTGGATGATTCTCAGATCCAATGGGCTGTTGATTGAAAAAGTGCACTAAAAAGTGCTAAATGCTTTGCAAACATCAAGTATGATTCATTAATAATAAAGAGAGAGAAATATGCCTCGCCATTGAAGACTACCAGGCGAGAGGGTGTGTCACAGCACCCTGGTCATGGTACCAGTTTTCTCTGCCTACTGTAGCCCTTTCTCATTTGTTACTGGCTGTTTCCTGGTCCTGTACCAGAAGCACAGTTCTGGCTGAACATGGCAGCCCTCTTCTCTTTGATATACTGTTGGAGGAGAACTGCAGCTCCCTTCCCATGTGCTCTGTCATTCAAGGCACGTCACACAGAACCTGTTTAGCTAAACTCTGATAAAGTGTTAACAGTAGGGCATTGATAAGTCTTCCTGTTGCTTGCCACATACATGCATGTATTGCATAGCTCCAGAAACCGGCAACAGTTTTAGAGAGAGAAAAATCCTTTGAATGCGCTAGGACAACAAACCTCCATGAGTTAGTTGGTGCCGTATGGCGACTTAGGATCATTGAACAATACAGCTCAGAATGGAAGGTCAGATCTTCAGACTGATTCCCTCATGTTGACCACTGCCCCCGTCCCCCCATCCCCATCCCCATTCCCGGGCCCAAACACTCCAACAAGAGCTTCACCTGCTGGGGGATGTTTCTAAACCTGTATCACTCAGGTGGACTAATTGGATGGCCAGCTATCTTGCCATGTTTTTTCTTGTGAACATCTGTCTGGTTTCCTTTAATTTTATATATTTTAATGAGAAACTTAAAACAAACCAAAAAAAAAAAAAAACACGTCATAGTGAAAGGCAAGGTCTAGGGAACATAATTTCCAAGAAGGGGAATCAGGAGCTAAATATCCTTTGTTGTGATTTTTGTATTCACAAAGGCATTACGCACAGAAGAGAAAACCCAATTACCTAGGCAAACACAGTATATTTAAAAATATTTTTAAAAGATAATACACATTCTAGGACTACTTTGATAGCTCCGTAGCTCTTCCTTTCTTTGAGAAGCTGAAGGTAGACCCTTGTAAAGTGTGGTTCTCTGGGGAGCTGCTCTGTCCCTTGGGTGGATGTCACCCTGACAGCTTAGTTTGGTCTTTGAATATTACATTGTGTTAAAGAATGGCACAGTGGACAGCTCTAGGGAGCAGAACTCCATTAAAAGCCTTTTAATGAAAGCATCTCCAAATTCATTGCTCACAACTGCTTTCCTATGAGGCTATATGGAGACAGCACACAAAGATCTATCTCGTCAGTTAGGGCAGCCCAACTGAGAAGCTGCTCCTGTTGAAGACGCTGCCGTAATTGGGGGAAAGGCAAACGACACTTTCATCTAGAATGAGGAAAAGACTGTAGCTGGATGTACTGTTGGCAGTTTTCTTGACTCCCTCTTACACTGCACTTGAAGTTTACAGTAATCACCTGTACAAGCCAACTACTACCATGCGCATAGGAACTTCCTTCAGCTCTTTGCCTTTGGTTCCTCAGGGCAGGCGGGGAGTGGGGGAGGGCCTGATAGGACACCTAGTATCAGCAGCTTAAAAGAAGAAAACAACTTTCTGAATTTCAGCTGAAGTTTTATAACAGAATCATTTCCTCAAGTTCCATCTGTGAAATGTCTTCCATGGTATTTGCCTAAGAGATTTTCATATTTAGGGAAAATGATAAGTTCTGTTTTGGAAGCTTTGGATATGTTGGCCAGGTTAAATAAACAGACTTCAGAAGGACAGTATTCCTGTTGCCTGTTCATCTCAGTAGATAATTAACAAGATTCTCATACCATGCACCAGGTTTTTCCCTGACTGTGCTCCCTACAGCTCCCAAAAAGTCTGCGGAGAGATTCCCATTTGTTAGGAGAGAGAATGTATAGAATATGTGGTTTGGAATGTGCAGGGCACCTTAAAAATAGTTCTGAATGAGAAGTAGCCAAGATGGGCACTGGTCAGATTTCAAATATAGATGAAACCAAGCCTGTACCCAGAGGATTGAGTTTCTGGGTCAGAAATCTCAAAGGGCTCTCTCCCCTAGCTCCCCCTTTATCCTTTAATCAACGAAGCACACGAAGCATTTGCAATCACTTATGCATCAGCTGTGACATACCAGCCATGATAAAATGATGTGGGATTTTATGTCAAGTATGTGTACACATGTGTTGACCTCATATACCACTTTTAGAAGACGCAGTAACAAAACTAGCCAGAACAAAATGGAACTCACCAGAATATGAAGTCATGAAGGATGTGGCCTTGCTAGGTGTTAGAGTGGCTATCATGAAAAGCATTCCTTTTTTTGTGGAATCAGGTAGTGCTGTTATCCTAAGTGTGGACAGTACTTATAAGCCACTTTCTCTGAAGATGTCCAGAAAATTAGAGAGTAAATTGGTATGAGACACAACCATGAGGGGAAAGCATGGGTGGTGCGTGTCAGGACATGAACAGGGAAGGTGCTTATGACGTCGAGATTAATAAGCCTCCACGGCCTCAGAATCAAGTAAGGATGGTATTTGTTTATTTGTTTAAACCAACTGCCTTCATAGGGACATCAAGATGAATTTGTTTGATATATAACCAGAATCTTAGGTAAGTGGGCAAAGAATGGCTTTAGAATCAAACTTTTGGGAACTTGGCAATGAAGGGAAATATTTACATTATGGAGGAAATCTGTGTGTTACATGAAAATGTTCTTCAGATGTACATCATCGTATGAGGTTGTGTGGCAGTAGGATAATTTTGGACAGAAACTTTTACCATAGCGTGTTTATATTTTGTTTTTGGAACACTGGAGTGATGGCATCCCGACTAGGAGCACTTAGCTGCCCATAATTTTAATATCCCATTAGTAAAAAGGGACAATACAGGAAAGTAAAAATTCTAATAGATGAGGAGGATCTAAAAGTTTCTGCTGTTGACCGCGTTCCACAGATGCCATGGCCGTCACTGTAGGCAAATCAGATGCCGCAGAAGGACACGCTCTTAGGGCTTCAAGGGTCCTCTCCTCTGTCCCTTCAAACGAGGCCTGAAGTACGAGGCTCATAGATGTGTTTAAAATAAAAATGGTTTATATAATTATTTATTAAGATTAAAATTGAACTATATAGTTTAGTATAATAAATATAAACTAAATTAATAGATCTTTGCTTTTCTTAAAAGATAAGTTTGATTAGGATGCCTGTTTTAACATCTAATTGGAGCTTTGGGGTAGTACCAAATATGTTAAAACATGGAGGATTTTTACATTTTAAATGTATAGAGCAGTGTGTAGCTGAGCAGCTTGGGTAACTTGAAAATATTACTATACAAAACACCTAAAGTGCCAGAAGGGAAGCCCCAGGAGGGCAGAGATTTGGGGCAGCTTTACTTCGACATCCCCAGTATAGTATCTAGCATGACAGGTGCTTGATAAAGATTTATTGAAGAAAATGCCGCCTAAAATATGTAATGTCCTTTTAAATGTATAGCTGAATTCCGAAGAAAGTTAGGAAAATCTTCAAGGGTTGGAATTGATTTCAGAATTGAAAACCAGAGCAGTATCTGTGGCCTTTAGGTAGGTGGGTTTTGGGGGAATAGTTGCCTGAATTAGTACCCTTGAGTCATGGGTTTTTTAATAGCTCCAAGAGGTCAGGAGACAGAGCCTTGGGCCGAACACAGGCAGGGAAAAAAATGAACCAGGACCCTCGAAGGGCTGCACATCGTGAAAGGCCAAACTGGAGAAACATCTGCCTACTGGGAGAGGGAGGCAACGGGGAAGCTTGCCCACTAGTGTGGAGTCTCCCCGAGTAACTGTAAGCACAGCCGGCCTTGCCAGGATCGGGCTTTGAACTGATGTCACCTGGAGGTCCAGGAATCCCAAAGGAAAGGAAATTTTATGTTCTCTGGCCGGCTTCTGCAAACAAAGCCCATCTGGAGGCACATTCTCAACCCAGGTCACATATGAGATCATACTAGCTAACTCCCCATCGAAGATGACCTCACAATGCAAAACTGCAAACACCCTAGCCAAAAGCACGCACCTGGAGCGGGAGTCAGCCAATGTCCAACAACAGGATTCAACGCTAAAGACCTTCACATTCTAGAATTATCAGAGGTGATAAAAATAATGTGTTCAAAACTATAAAAGGAAGCAAACAGTAGAAAAAGAGTAAGTCATTATCCTAAAGAACCACACATTAAACAATAAGATAGAACTTTTAGAAAGACAAATTAGTCATTGGAGTAAATTCAATGTGTAGAGAAATGCTTCTCTTCAAAGAGAACCCAAAACCCTGCCTAATCAATACAAAAGACGATAATAATAATAATAATCTCTAATAACCAGTAAATCAAAGAGGAATTATTAATGTTCTCAAGTTTCTTGAAAATAGGATGAGCTTAAATGTTTACTTCCAGAAACTTTATCCCAAAGTTGATGAATCCCCAGCATCTCTGATTTTTCTGTCTCCATCCTTTCTGTAAACTCTCTTGGTCATTATCCGTGCTAAGGGAAGTGAACTGCCCTTTTATTTTCTGTATTTCCTGTTCTTGGGGTATGATTTTCACTCATGACAACCCAGGTAACACCTGATTAGGAAGAGCAAACAATATCCTCAGTGAGAAATAACAGGTTAGTTAAAGCTAATCAGAATGAACTAGTGAAATGACACTGATTTTTATTGCAACAATCCACTCTTAATTCCTAGCTTTATAAATCTCCTGTCTTCAAGTAAAATAAATCAGTGGGTAAAATGTCATGCTTCAATTTTAATATGCCTGAGATTTTTTAATATAACAATGTTTCCATCTCTAAAAAAACACATTTCAAAAGTAGTAGCTCTGATTCCTTTATCATTGCCATTTGAACATTAAAGACATAAAAGATAGCCTCTACCAATAAAAAGAATTTTAAGATTCCTTTAAATGTTTTTAACCTAAAATGTAACGAGCAGATCTTTGTGCAATTCCTCTTAGGCACTGTGTGCAGTTGAGAGGCCCAAAACAATGTGTCTGTTAGTTGAAAGAGCCCCCACCCCAATCACACTGAGCATCCAGGGCAAGACTGCGGGAGAAAAGGAGGGAGGAAAAACTAATAAGAAAGCATATGAACTAATTAATTACACAACTTAGACATGTGTGAGCTGAGCAGTGAATCTAAGGCCCACTGTGTGTGAGGTGGTCATGCTTGACTCTGTCATAATCGCCAGCTCTGATCGGCCCCAGCGTTTTAAAAGACTGTCTAGAAGCTGCTGCGGTAGCAGACACCTCTGGTGTACCCTGGCTCCCTTCTCGGCCTGGCTTGTGGTTACTGTGGTGAGCAAAGTTCAGGTGACAGGCACCACTCACCTACCTGTCTCCTAGGTGGGAGGTGAAGGGCAGGCGGAGTTGTCCCTTCCAGACAATACAAGGGTGCAGGGCGAGAACCTCAGGGGAGGTGCCACAGAGTCACTCCACTGCTGCAGTGCCCGCACGTGCTGTGTCACTCCATGTGTGTCCCTGGCTTGTGCAGATGTCTGTCCTGCGTCTTCACCTCAGGCAGAGTTCTTGCATCCACTAAACCCCCTTCCTTTATCCCACTGATCAGCTCAGGGGCCCCCCTGTTTTATCTGAACAGAGTGTATCGATAGAGGAGCTACAGGGTCAGCTTGCACAGGCGACCAGACTGCATCAAGAGGAGACAGAGAAATTTACAAACAGGATCCGAAAGGTAAATATGTAACATGGATGTCAGCACAACCGGCTCTCTGACTGCAGAGTCCCTGGGGACACAGAGATGACAAGATGTGTTGTAAAAGAATGCTGTCTGTTGGGCACAGACTCCTGTTCTTCAGGGCTGGAGGGCATATGGAAAGGCCATCCAGTTGAGCTGCCCGCCGCAGAAATCTCATAAAGATAACTGCTTCCCTTTCTGCTCTAAAGCATGCTTTTCAATATTTATCATGTGGTCTCAGGAAGTTCTTCTTAATATCTAGTCTAAATTTCCCTGCAGCCAGAACCAGCAAAGTAACATAAAATAAAGGCCCTAAATGCAACTGGGGATGAAAGTGTGTCCAGCAACTTTTGTTGTCCAGCAGATTCGTAAGTTTTGTCAATGCCAGGTAAATTTTCTGATAGAAGCATCAACAACTCCTTCTAAATCATTGTCTTAAAACAAAAAATACCTGCCATTAACTGAGCTGTGGCCTTATTAGCTCTTCTTGCTATTTTAGAATAACTTGTTACTGGCTAATTATCTTTTATCTGTTAAATCCTTTCCCAGAGTGCCTAGTTGAAGGGATTTGAAGACACAGGCACTCATCACCACAGCCTCCCTGTGGACTGGGCAGTCCCTGCCACCCCGAATCTAATTAGGTTGTAAACAGATATCCAGGCTCAGAATTGCCCTTGCTGCTTTTTCCCCTCTTATAGTTGTTCTCGAAAGATACTTGTATCTTTAAAAAACAAAACCGAAAACCAGTTGATCTAGAATGGGACATCACAATGTTGTAAAATGCATGTCCTCTGTAAAATAAGGTATCCAAGAACTTAACACATAAGCCCCCATGTTGTCCGTGGTCACGCTCATCTAAATAGGTCAAACCTGGAGAAGGAAGCGCCTTCTGCACCTTGTAGCTTGGGTAGAGCAAAGCTGGATGCCAAGATCTCAATGTGCTCTGCTAACCTTTACCACTAGATGCCCTCCCCTTTTAAACATTTAATTTTTATGTCAAGTTTCACATATTATTGCAAAAGGAAAATAATTTCCTATCACTTAAAAGGTAAACTCCTAAGTAATATAACTTTCTTTTTTTTTGCGCTGAACCAAAAATCATGTTTGGAAGTCAGTTTATCCCTGGAGATGCTGATCGCAAAACAGCAGGGTCCCAGGTGTTTCCAGTACTTGGATTCAGGATAAAGGAGTGTGTTGAAGGGGCTCCCAGACCTTGATCAGAGATGATGAGATGTCATCCAGACTTATTCATAGGGGAAGGGAGGGTGTCCCCAAACACACCCCAGGGCATAGGATCAGCTCTGAGCCTAGGGAAGTGCTTGGAGCCCTGGAACAAGAAACAGCAAAGGCAGTGGAGGAGGAGAGATCAGAGGGTGTGAGTCAGGAAAGAGCATTTCCAGGAGGTGCAGATGAAAGGACTAAGAGAACATCCCCCTCCCCCAGTGCTGTGACTCCACCAACTAATTCTCTAGCACCTCTGGAGTATCTACCTGGAGTTCCTACCGTGAGCTAGGTGCTCTGCACAGCATCTCATGTTAGCTTCATTTTGCTGCTGAGGAAGCAGAAGCCTTCCCAGAGTCCATGGCCTAAGATGGCACTGCAAGTAAATTGCAAACACTGGATTTCTGGTATGCTAGGTGGCCCCCTTTCCTTACTCTGTCCCACTCCTGTGTCCACAGGGGAGAGAACCAATGGTGGGACTCTGAGGGCTGCTGAGATGGTGAATTAAATCACCACTATTAATGTTATTTCACCTTGAAGTGCAAACAAAATCTGGTATGAGGACAGTGACCAAGCAAATCAATGCACAGACCCGGATTGCTTCCCAGAGCTGGCTCTTACTCTTCACTGGCTGTTAGCACATCAGTCGTGTTGCAGCGTCCACCTCAGGCAGCCTTAGTCATGTTCCCATGGTTTCTGAGCATTCGTTTAGTACTTTAGGGAAACAAGACACACTGCCTTGGTTTTTGGCACAAGAGGGAGTGTTAAATTAGGAGAGGACAGCTGATAATGATAAGGCTGGCAATCTAATCCTTTTTTTGGACTGTGGAACAGAAAGTTTTCATCCCACTTTAGCTACTGTAGATAGTATTTTTGTGCCCTTGTCTGTAAGCTGCAATTTTATTCACACATTTTGCTTAGTCATTATTGACACATGATTGTTTATTGCTTGGAAGAGGGCCTATACCTGTGTTGAAAAAGCAGGAATTCAATATAGAGATGAGAAATATTTCTTTTTCAGTAATGCTTTCATTTCCCTAGAGTTACCCATATCTAATAGGAATGTAAAGTCGTAAGCACGGAAGTAGGTTATGGACTTCCTTTCCTGTCTGCTCACCACTGTATGCAGTAGAGTACTTACTGCATGTTCCACATTCAGAAGGAATGCCTGCTGGCCCCCAGCTCTCACCATCAGGCTCTGTCAGCCTCTCCATCAGCTTGCTGTTCTCCGCTTTCAGTTGGGAGCTGGGGGGACCAGAGGGCCAGGAAGTCAAAGAGAAGGATTTCCACTTCTTCCCCCTTTACAATCGCATGTGCCTTTGTGTGCAAGCTCAGGTTCAGAGGGCAAATGGAATCTGCATTTAAGTCAGCTGTAGCCATCCATCCAAGAAGCAATTCTCCTGAAGGCATTTAGAGATATCTCAAAACATTGTGAGAGACTTGACTATGAAAAATTATTATAATACCTTACCTTGAAAGAGCACTTGCTTCTGAATCAGAAAGCTCATGAGGTTTTATAAATACTAAACATTTCAAGAGGTTTAATAAACTTTTGGTGGCTTCTGTGTTTCATTTCCCGTATGCAAAATGATATAGCTTGAATGGCAGTTTGCAAAAACTCGGTTTGGTTTGGGTGGCACCTTGGGATAGCTGCCTGTCACATTCTCTCTTCTGTTCAAGATGGAGGAGGAGCATCTCTATGCATTGAGGTGGAAAGAACTGGAAATGAACAGCCTGGCTTTGCAGAACACCCTCCATGAGCGAACCTGGAGTGATGAGAGGAATGTGATGCAGCAGGAACTCCGGTCCTTGAAACAAAACATTTTCCTTTTCTACGTCAAGCTCAGGTGGCTGCTGAAGCACTGGCGGCAAGGAAAACAGATGGAGGAGGAAGGGGAGGATTTCACTGAGGTACCTCTACCGGAAGAGTTCATTTTATTTGTATTGGTTTTGTTCTTAACCCCCAGACACTCCTGTGCCCCTCCCCATACACACAGTCATGTTCTGTTCAGATGATTTTGTCAAATCCAACCCAGGCAATGGAAATGCAAAGACCAAGAATTCTGTGCTGCCCTTTGACCTGGTTTAAAGAGTACACATCTCCATTCTGCAACAAACTTTTGCTGCCATCTCTTTTATTGCTGACTTATGAATTCATTAAAGTGATCACCCACCTGAGATGCTTGACTATCTCATTCTACTTCCCTGGTTTTTTTGTAAAACCTGTTTCCTCTTTCCATTTCAGTTGTTTGTTCCTAAAGGCTAGAGCCCGTTCTGCCAATGCAATTTTATAAGGGTCTCTCTTAAGCTCCGGATGGGTCACTTTTTTGCCACCTCTGAAATGTGTGTATGTTCTTGTAAGAAAGAGAACATGCCTCAATTCCTGGAGTTATAGCAGAATCAGAACGGTTGTTTGCTTTTGATAAATTTTATTGATTAAGTCAGAGTGACCGCTAGCTCAGCAGGCTCCTTCCTGGCCTTGCTCTCTGGTGAGTGGTGGGCTGGAACCACTTGTGTCCGGTGTGGCTGGCCACTGAGTCAGCAGCCTCAAGGCATTGTGAATGTTGGTTTCCTCTTAGCCCCCAAAGTCCTTTCATCTGCTTTTCACTCTGGTGAGCAGCATATGTAATTTTAACCATCCTATAAATGGGAAGATATGGTGATTCTCTTTCCTCAAGGTGAAGAAAGTCTTCAAAAATTAATTCAGTCTGCTTCCAAATATCCATGACATAGAAAATCATCATTAAGCAAAACCTAGGAATATTTGTAAAGTTTCATGTTGCTCAATACATTGGGGTTCCTCCTTCTCTAATTTATAAAACTGTGACTGTAAGCAATAATAATTTAGAAATAGTAAACTTCCTAATCTTTTTTAGTGAACTGTATTTACTAAACTGTATGCTCTTTAAATGGAGTAGGTGTCCAATGAGTGAAATGGCCAAAATGAGCATATTAGGGGAAAGGGCTGAGAAGTGAAAACTTGATAACCCATAAGTGGATAATTATCCTCAATCCATAAAAATCAAACTGCATAGGAGAAGGATTCAGGTACAGCTGTGATCATTATCTCTGCTGTTTTCAGAGCGAGCACCCAGGGCCCCACCCCAGGCTTGGTGAGCTTGGAGTTCAAGGGGACCCAAAGGGGGACAGCCCAGAGCACGATGACAACGGCCCAGGGTGCAGCCCTTCCATGGGGGAGCATCGCCCACACTCCCCTGTGCAGGTCGGTGACCATGGATCTCGGCTGCAGCCTGCAGATGGAGAACAGCTCCACAGGCAGGTGGGTGCCAAGGTCCCAGCGTTCGTTCTGCCCACACTTGGGAGAGGAGACTCCTAGTCTAGGTCTGTGTCATCTTTTATCATGGACTGGTGTTCTGGGGAGAAGAAACTTTTCTGGTTTACAGAGGTTGCCTGTTGCTGTATTTTTGCTAGAAATCACATCATTAAAGCTTTCGTGTTAATGTCGGCCGATTAGTTTATTTGGTTTACACATGTAAATAAGGACCGTAATAAGATCAGATCAAGTGTATCTCCTCAAGGCCAGCAAATGTGCTGCAGAGAGAGAAGAAAAAAGGTATTCTGGAGAGAGGTCTGAGGCCTTGTAAAGGTTGACCATTCTTCCAAGGAGGAGAGAACATGGAAGCAGCGCTCTGATCATGGTCTGAAAACAGAACATACTGGTCTTTTTTTGTTGATGTTTAGCTAAATGGGCATAGGCAACATCACTAATTTGGTAACATAATGTGTAAGGAGGAAAGAACAAGTTGTTGTTGTTGTTTTAAATCTCCAAACATATATAGTGTTTCAGGTTCTTTTGGGCCACTTGAAACGTAATGACCCAAATAAAAATATTTGACATTTTTTAAAAAATTTAAAATGTATAAAGAGAAGTTGGATTTCAATGTGTAATATTCAGTAATTATTAGTGTTGACAGATGTCACATTTATTAATTTTTAAGCACATAGACCCTACTTAATAAACCAAAATATACTATTGATACCAGCCAGATTTTTTTGCACTTTTATATAAAAAAGTAGCTGTGGTGGGTTTGGAGTGTTGAGACCCTGGGAGGCAACTGGTGTGAAAGCTTTCTCACTCCCAGACTTCCTGGTCTGGTTCTTTTCTGACCTTGTGTTGCTTCTCTGAGGGTTCCACAGGGCAGAGCCTGAGCTCCCAAGCCTTGAACCCCTGGCTCTGGGATGACCCTAGATGCAGCAGTCACTCTGGGCAGGTGGGTGAGGCTGCAGCCGCTCAACCACAACATTTTTGGGCACTCCCTCTGCACTGGACTCCACAGCTGCGGCCCCTCCCTCAGCCCAGAGCCTCTGAGGGTCAAGTGGGAGAGGGCTGTCATCAGCACTTTGGCTCAGATCCAGATGAGGAAAAGTGGTGATGTTTGAGCACAGGCCCTGGGGAAAAGTGTATTTTCCCCTTACTGCTTTCACTCCATGTACAAATCAGATTTTCACAACTAAGGAGCTATTTTCTATGCACCATCATCTATCCTTGAATAATATGACTCAAGAAAGAGGTTATATTTTCAAAGAAGCTTTTGATTACAGTTATTAGGAAGTCCATCATAATGCCAGTGTCCAAGGGGAGATTTTAGCTCATGGAATGAGTTTTCTAGAAATGACTTAGTCAGAAAATAAAATGCTACTTTGCAAATAATCCTTTAAAATCTACCAGTTTTATTATTTTTAAAAGAGATACTGGCAATCAATACTATAAAGTATCTGTGATTAACTCATAATATTCCTTGATTGCCACTTGGTTGTAAACCTGCTGCACTAAGATCAATTGTAGGGTGTTTCCCACGCGTATGTCCAAATGCTTTGGAAAAGGAAAAAAATGTAACACATCTGGTTTTCTAAACAATTGTCATGGAAAGTTTTACCCTTGGGGTGGAAAATAATATAAAGTCACTCAGCTGGAACCTCAAATTCAGCGTATTTTAATATCATCTCTCTGTTCCTCCTCTTCCAACGTAATTTTTTAGCTCTTCCCCTTAAAGTAGAGGTGGACCCATGAGTTTCCGCTTCACACAGTGTGCAGTAGAGACACATGAATATGCTCACAGGATAGGGGCCAGTCGAGCAGAATCAAGTCTGCCTTTAATGGACCCCTATCTCCATAGTAATTAAGTGTATAATGTCATCTATCCCAAAATGGAAGATTAATGGGCTCTACTGTAAGTGACAGCTGGTTTCCTGGCAGTCGACATTCTCCCTTAGAAGATTTGCCTGCCCTTTAGTGGCCTGGGTATTAGTTGGCAGCCTGGGTCTCACAGAGCTGCCATACAGAGCTGCATCCTTTTCAGAAACTCTGAGAGCCTCCCAAGGTGATAGATGAGCAGAATGAGGAAGGAGGCCTAACTTCTTTCCCCAGGATATATTCACAAGTAACAAAATTTCCCAGGCCTTGGTCTTTGCTTTGTGTCATATTGAGCATTCTCACAGTTGAACACAGTAAATGGCAACATTTATCATGTCCAAAGACATAAAGAAAAAAATTCATATATTGAATCAACCTTGGAAATAGTTCATGAAAATCATTAAGTTGGAAAATATTTGGTTCTGCCAATGTTCCCTGGTGACTGATCTTTAGTTACATGGCGCTCTAGCAGCAGTGACCTGATTGTCCTCAAGAACAGTAAGCACTTTCAGTTTGCCCGGCCTGTGGAAGAGCAGAGGCTGGAAAAAGCAAGGGCATGTTGCATAGTTCTCATTGAACTCTAAGACGCTTACCGCTTGCCATTACCTTAAGCTTTTGAGACCAGCACCCCTAAAGCTGTGTATGCATTTTATATTCATTAGTAATTCCAGAAATCAAGTTTTGTTTTTTTAACACAAGGTAATTAATAGTGCCAGAATTATGACCCTGTCTTCCCAGAACTGGATTAATTTATTAAAAGAGAAGATAACTTTTTCATTTAGGGATGTGACATAATACTCTTTATTAAAGCATCTAAGAATAAAATAAATAATTTAAAATTCAGAGAAAGATCTAATGAAATTATGTTTCATATTAGTCTTCAAGTCTTCAGCTAAGACTGGTCACTGAAGTGTCTCACTCAGGATCCAGCCTTAGGACCGAGTGAAATCTGCTTCCCTGGGCCTTTGCCACTGATCCGGGACTCGTCTGAAGCTTAGGTTCTTCAGGGGCAGCCTAAGTAAGAGTCCACCTTTCTCCTACAGACAAAGTACCTTTGGTTCCCTGGACCTCTTAGACTTCGACTCACCTGGGTGCCCAACAGTCTGCTTTCTGGCTGCCCACCTTTCTGCTTTGCCCAAGATGCAGAAACTTCCAGAAAGAACACCTCCTACAGACAAGGCTTGCACATCAGAACTGTGATCTGCCTTTTTTTTTTTTTTTTGTAATAATCAAGCTTTCCTCTTGAACCTAGATAGCTTTTACTTTTCAATTTTGTATGTTGTACCATCGTTTATTCTTTAGACTCTGCAACTTTATATCCTCACCTAGGAGATACGGAACTCTATACAAACGGAACCAGACCAGAGCTTATAATTATGAAACATTTTATTTTTGCTGTGTATTTTAGTTTGTTTACTTATGTTACTGTAGAAATAGCACGTGCTGGAGGTAAAAAGTTATAAGTACTAAACGGGACTTAAGAAAAGGACTCTCTCCACCCCATTCCCACCTCCCAGAGTTAGCTGTGGTTGGCAGTTTACGGCATACCTTTCAAAGTGTGTAACAAACTCTAAACCTCGCTGATGAGTGATTTTTTTCCCATGTGACCACTTGAGTTTCATCAGACCTGCCCTGTTTCTTTGAAGTCTTTGTCTGGTACCTCTTGGTTTATAATTTATTAAATATATGCCCATTAATTGTTTCACACACCCACATTTATTCTTGGGAAATGAAAATTATGATGGCCTGCAGGCACAGAGCCTTCATGGCCCAAATCATCTAGTATGTTTTCAGCCAGAGGACAAATGATTTTTGTACATAAATGAGTCTGTCATCTCTGTAAACCTCCATTGTGGATTATATTTTCACGGCCAGTTTTCAATGAATCATTGTCTTTTATCTGTGGGGGGATAATGGTTTTAGAAAAGAATCTTAAAATTAATCTGAATGTAACAATGAAGGTAAGAATGACCAATGGCTTACTTATTAAAATGTTGCTGGATATACAAATGTATCTTTTCTGGCTAATCTCACAGAAAAGGTCTTACCTGGGGACTCCTGCTGGTTGAGGAGTTCCTGCATGAGGTCCCCTTCTTTATATGTATCAAATAGGAATTATGCAGTATGTGTGGGGCGTCAGGAGCAACTACCAGAGCATCCCAGAACTCTCCTGTGTCTAATAGCCTAAATGAATAGGAAGTGGAGGCCACCACCTCTGTTTTACAACTGGCTTTTTGTGGGTCAGGCTATAACAGCAGGTGAATATATCTGTTCCAACTTTAGATTAAAGCCATTTCCAAAGTTAATGGCTCTGATGCAAGAAAAGTAGATGGTGGTAGTTTAGCTCTTTCACAGAATTATGATGCATATGTCTGAGAAATCTTAGGCAAGAGTGATTTTGTACGATTGCTGGCATTGTATCACAAATAGCTTTGTATGTTACCTTTACCATAAACTTCCTTTTCATTTTCTATTAATAATGTTTATCATATACTTGGATAGTAGTTCTATTGGCTGATGCCCAATCTTGAACCTGTTATGAAGTTTAACACTTTATAGCACAGTTATCTCCTGAGCCCAATTTGGGGATTATTTTAAGCCTCACCCAACAAAGATGAGCTTGGAAAGGCTGAAATGGCCGTAGACTGGTGAGAAGAAATAGTGGAGCCATTATATCCTGTTTCTTTGCCAGAAAACCAACCCGCTGATCTTGAAGAGATTGAGAAGTCAGTCTTTTTAATTGAAATTGGCCTATACTTAACAGATACACAAGTTAAAAGGCTGCATAGCTAGGCCCCTGGCACAGAAGTTTCAGGAGTTCTATATCTGAGCAGACTTTCACCTGAAGACTTTTAAATGGACCAGAGGGTCTTGGTTCCATTTTTAACTTGATTTGGGCCACCTTTTTATCCAAAATATAGTCCAACAAGGGCCCCCGCCAAATAAAAAGTGAGAGAAGTAACATCTACGGTAGGTATTTTTTTTTTGTGGTGCCTCACTATTATTATTTCCTTTGAAGGAAAAAGAAAAAGAAAAAAAAAATTCCTGGTCAAGGATTTGTGTCAGAATCCAAACATCCTGGCTCAGTTTGTCCACCTTGGATGGGACAGGCCTGTGTTGCAGTCCAGGCGTCCACTTCCTAGCAACAAGATGTTGGCATTGCTGCACACTGTGTTCCTCCTCTGTCACATGGGCAACATGGCAATACGTACCCAGGATTGATGTGAAGTGCAAGGTCATGTAGGTGAATGATTTAGCACACCCCTTGGCCTATTGAAAAGAACATTAGTTATCATTCCTGGGATTTTTGTGTGTGAATTAGCTGTTTAGGAGGATTGTACGCTTCTACGGCTCATTCTGGATCTTCAGACATTTTTACTTGGACATCAGTTCTTGTCGTTTTGCGTCAAGGCAGAGACGTAGTGTGGCTTCTTGCCATGCCACATGTGCTCCTGGGTGATTATAGTAACGAGTACCAATAGTGTGGATTCTCTGAACTTTCTTGCTCCCTTGGCCACCTTTACCCCAAAGCAATTTTGAACTCGTTCCATGGTGATTAATATTATATTGATATAATAGGACATTATGTTGATTACTCTGACCCAAATGTATGTGAAAATATTAAAGCTTAATTTTATTTAATCTGATATCTGCTAATGCCAAAAAGTGCTTACTTTCAGAATAAGTGCTCCCAAATTTTTAATTTGCAAAAGGCCTGGCACGTGAACCTCTGCTTTTGAGGAGTACAAAGTACTGGTCCTGATGTTGTCAGAGCTGTTTGGTGTAGGGCTAAGAACCCCATAGGCTGGCCACATAGATGACTTGGGGTTCATAGGGAGCTATTGAATACATATAAAAATTTATTATGTGGTTTTCTGTGTTTGTTTTTCAGTGACAATTAGATGACTACAATGACTGGATCAAAATTATTACCATTATTTTATGCTCAAAAATACTTTGACATAAAAATTAGTCATATTTTTAGAAATCTAAATCCAAAGATGAAAGAAAATACCAAATAAATCTACCATAAAATATACATAATTTTCAGTAAATTCTGTACTTAAGACGTGTATTTCTGAAAAAGTTGTTGCAACACCTCTTCTTACTCACCTGCACTTATGTAATTTTTAAATACTGGTGGTATAGAGTTTAAAGAAACTGTTCTGCATTTATTACAGTTTCACATATTTCTTGAGCATCTCTTTGAGGATAGTGGTAATTTATTTATATTCAGATGATTGGAAAGAATGTGTAGGATTTTTAAAGGTTACCTCCTGAGCTTTGCAAATGTTTACTGAATTGTATTCCTAATGCCTTTCCTCTCAGAGCTGTTAAAGTGATAATTGGTATTAAAGGTGAGAAAAATCAAGGAGCAATAAATGCTAACCAATAGGCCTTTCTACTTGATCAAAATTCTACTGTATCTAATATAACTCTTCATATAAGTTATGAGGGCCACTATGGAGTTTTCAGTAATAAATTTGCTCATGTTAAGGAATTTCTCTTTTCTAATTCAACTTTATTTAAATCCAAAGGTATGTCCAGAGTGTCTTAAATTCTTCGCATCTTTGTGTACATGTGTATGTTTAGTGGATTAACTAGTTTTAGAAGCACAACTGACTCTCGAAGTAATGGAGGAGAGGCTCCCAAGCTGGGCAGCCAAAGGGCACTCTCCTCGCTGCCCTTGGCATAAGAGGTTTAACAAGTAGCGGCGATTCTGCCTGACAGTAAGGGCTCTGTCTTCCCACAGTAGAGAGAATCTGCATCCAGTAGGACTGAGAGAGCTTTTATTCCTTTTGCCTCATCAATGTATCAAACAAGATTGCCCCGAGACTATCTGAGAGTTCGTGATGCACTTTTGTGTTTTCTGTCTGATTGGAAGAGATGGGCTTATGTAGCTTTTGTTATTCAGGTACAGAATTAATTCAGTGTGTTTAATTCATTTGGACAAATCTTTCTGATAAAATACCCTTGCTGAAACGTACTAAGATAGCATTCATAGTTTTGAAATCGTGCCTTCAAAGGGCAGGACATGTTTTAGAACATACAAAATCTTTTAAATTAGATATAAGCAGATTAGTAATAAAACTCCATTTTTCATTTACTAGACCTGTTCGCACACTTCACATGAGCCAAACATTGTGGGAAACACTGGAAGTGTGGGGGTAGGTCAGGCTTTGTCTCTCTCCCGGGCACTCACAGTGAGGGGAGGGGTACCAGATAAATGAGCGATGGTTATTTGTGCTGTTAGTGAAGTGGAAAGGAGACGGCAGTGATTCTATCTCAGGGCACCATGAGGAAGCTTTCATGAACAGGTTAAGCATTTACCTTTGGCTTTAATTATTAAACCTCAAAAGTCCCCTCTGGTCCATGGCCATGCTTGTTACATATATGACCTCTTAGTAACTACAAGTCAGAGGATGACCACTCTATGTTTATAAGAGACACTAGACTTTTATTAGTTCCCTTCTGGTATAGCAGCTGGCATTAAAATGACAGCATACATAGGTAAATGTTTGTATTTTGTTATATCTACAGCCCCAGCCAGAGCTTTGGATGTCTGAATTCACACAGAGCATCCTAGCAGCCCTGGACTATGGGGCTCCCTGTGGCCTCCTGCAGCTTCCTCCCTTCAGCTCCAGGTCTCCATAGCAGCAGCCTGTGTTCTGGCCTCCCTCCTATTCCAACAGGCCCTTAGCAGTCTCAGCCTCAGGGCCCGATGGCCGCATGGGGACACCCTGGCTCTGTACCCATTGCCAATGGCACCTTGGAAACAGCCCATCTTGATTTCCAGGCTCCTCTCCTTTTTGACCTAAAGCCTACCCTTACATGAGGTACCAGAGTTGACTCCCTTGTTCCCACAGGTGGTGGAAAACCAGCAGCTGTTCAGAGCACTGAAGACCTTGCTGGAGGACTTACGCTTAGAGCTGCGGGAGGATGAGCATGCCCGGCTGCGGCTGCAGCAGCAGTATGCCAGCGACAAGGCTGCCTGGGACATGGAGTGGGCCATGCTCAAGTGCCGCCTGGAACAGGTACCTGCCCTGCTCAGTCTCCCCTGGGACAGGTGGCGAGGAGTCACACTTATTCAGATCCATAGTGACCCCCATCGAAGAGAAAGAGGGCTCCAAGGAGAAAATCAGGAGCAGGCACCTGCTCTCTCTTTTTAAAGTCCCCAACCTTTCCAAGGCACCTTCTTTCCCCCCATATGCCCTCTTCTAAGTGTGAAACACAAGCAGCATTTTTATTTTTATTATTTTAATATTTAAAAAAAAATTTCCAATTATAGCTGACATACAATATTATATTAGTTTCAGGTGTACAACATAGTGACTAGACATTTATACAACTTATGAAGTGATCACCCCGACAAATCTAATACCCATCTGACACCATATATAGTTATTAGAATATTATTGACCATACTCTTCATGCTATACTTTACATCCCCATAACTGTTTTGTAACTACCAATTTGTACTTCTTAATCTGTTCCCCATTTTCACCCATCCCCCTAACCCCCCTCCCATCTGGCTACCATCAAAATGTTCTCTATATCTATGAGTTTGTTTCTATTTTGTTTGTTAATTTATTTTGTTCTTTAGATTCCACATATAAGTGAAATCATATGGCATTTGTCTTTCTCTGTCTGACTTACTCTACTCAGCACAATACCCTCTAGGTCCATCCATGTGTTGCAAATGGTAAGATTTCATTCTTTTTTACAGCTGAGTAATGTTCCATTGTATAGGCATATATGTACCACCTCTTCTTTATCCATTCATCTATTGATGGACACCCAGATTCCCTCCATATCTTGGCTATTGTAAATAATGCTGCAACAAACATATGGATGTACATGTCCCTTTGAAGTAGTGTTTTGGGTTTCATCGGATAAATACCCAGAAGTGGAATTACTGGGTCCTTCTTTGTCTCTTGTGATAGCCTTTGTTTTAAAGCGTGTTTTGTCTGATATAATAAGTCCTACTACCCCAGCTTTTTTTTTTTTTTCCATTTTCATGAAATATCTTTTTCCATCCCTTTATTTTCAGTCTCTGTGTATCTATTGATCTAAAGTGAGTCTCTTGTAAACAGCATATGTAAGCATCTTGTTTTCTTATTCGTTCAGCCACCCCATGTTTTGATTGGAGCATTTAATCCATTTACATTGAAAGTAATTGTTGATATATATGTAGTTATTGCCACTTTATTATTCATGTTTTTTACCTTTTTCTTATTATTATTAAAGAAGTCCCTTGAACATTTCTTGCAATACTAATTTGGTGATGATGAACTCCTTTAGCTTTTTCTTGTCTGGGAAGTTCTTTATCTGTCCTTCAATTTTAAATGATAGCTATGTTGGATAGAGTAATCTTGGTTGTAGGTCATTGCTTTTCATCACTTTGAATATTTCCTGCCAATCCCTTCTGGCCTGCAAAGTTGCTGTTGAGAAATCAGCTGACAGTCTTATGGGAGCTTCCTCGTAGGTAACTAACTGCTTTTCTCTTGCTGCTTTTACGATTCTTTCTTTGTCTTTAACCTTTGGCATTTTAATTATGATGTGTCTTGGTGTGGGACTCTCTGGGTTCATCTTGTTTGGTACTCTCTGCACTTCCTAGGCTTGTATGTCTATTTCCTTCATTGGATTAGGGACGTTTTCTGTCATTATTTCTTCAACTTCATTTTCAAGTCTTTGCTCTCTCTCAACATCCTTCTGGATGTTGGTATGAATGATGCGAATGTTGGTACGCTTGATATTATCCCAGAGGCTCCTTAAACTATCCTCATTTTCTTGTACTCTTTTTCTTTCTTGCTGACTGGGTATTTTCTGCTACCTTATCTTCTAAATTGCTGATTTGAACCTCTGCTTCATATAATCTACTGTTGATTCCCTCTAATGTATTCGTTATTTCACTTACTATATTCTTTATTTCTGACTGGTTCTTTTTTATGTTTTCTATCTCCATTTTTATGTTTCCTGCCTTTTTGTTGAAGTTCTTGCTAAGATCAATGAGCATCTTTATAACCACTGTTTGGGACTTTACACCTGGTAAATTGCTTGTCTCCACTTCGTTTAGTTCTTTTTCTGGAGCTTTGTTGTATTCTTTTATTTGGGAAATCTTTCTTTGTCTCCCCATTTTGGCTGCCTTCCTGTGTTTGTTTCTGTGTATTAGGTAGAGCTGCTATGTCTCCCAGTATGGGTAGAGTAGCCTTATGTAGTAGGTGTCCTGTGGGGCCCAGTGGCACAGTTTCCCTGGTCACTTGAGCCGGGTGCTCCAGGTGTAACTCTTGTGTGGGTTGTGTGTCCTTTCTTGTTGTAGTTGAGCCTCGGTTGTCGTTGGCACATCAATGAGAGGAATTAACCCTCAGACTGATTGGTTGTGAGGACTGGCTGTGACTATAGTGGAGGAGCTGTTGTGCAGGAGCAGGATTCACTTTAGTGGGGCTCTGATGCTTGCCTAGTTTTCCCTCTAGATGTGTCATCTGTGGAGGTGACCTGGTGGCGCTCTAGTGTGGTCCGAAACCAGCCACTGGGCATGCTGGCCCTGGAGCCTCCTGGGAAAGGCCCTACCACAGGCCAAGTTTACCTGCTGTCTGTGCCCTGCAAGGGGCCACCTAGAATGAGCCACAAAGCAATCTTCAGATGTCTTTCATGCTCGCTGGGCTTGGACGTGCCTGGGAGAGGCTAAGCTGTGAACCGAGGCCTGCTGCCACTAGTGCTGGACTTGGGGCTGCTTAGCAAGAGGTACGGGGTACACTAAGGCCAGATGCTGCTTGTTTGGGGTTTGTGAACTTTGAGAGATTTTAGGAAAGTCCACAGCATGAGCCAAGACAGGTTGTATGGAAAAGGCACTGGAAGTGATTTGGGTGGGCAGCATCTCGGAATCACCAGAGCACAATGGACAAATGATGTTAGCCAGGTTGATGGAGACTCAGATATGCTGGCTGCCTGTGTCTGCACCCTGGGTGCGGGGAGGGCTAAACAAAAGAACAATGCCTTCTTTCTCTCCCCCTTTTCTTCCACTCCCCCCCACCTCCAGTTCAAGCCGTTGTTTCTCAGTCTAGCTGTGTAGGACACAGCTCCCTGGCCCATGCTGGTATTATGACCCTTGTGCTCCCCCCTGTTGAGGCAGTCGGTTGCCAGTCATCAGTCAGCCGCTCACAGCAGCTCTCACGGACTGCCGGCCACTCACACTGGCCTGTGGCCACTCATGGCAGCACCCGGTAGCCCACAGCAGCACACAGCAGCCCGCGGCAGCACACAGCAGCCCATGGCAGCACTCAGTAGCCCACAGCAGCTCATGCCAATCTCCAGTTGCTCACGGCAGCCCAGCTCCAGGGAGAGCTGTTGTTCACAATCTTAGCTGTAGAGAGCGCAGCTCACTGGCCCATGTGGGAATTGAACCGGCCAGCTCGGCACAGTGCTCCAACCACCTGAGCCACTGGCCAGCCCAGGAACAATGCCTTTTGCCACCACTTCTCACTTCCATCTGGGAGAAAGCTGACCCTCCAGCTCTCACTTTGATCCAGACAATTTGTTCCTCCCTGTATATCTTTGGTTTTTTTGAGCTGTTGCCTCAGTGCAGGAGCTCAGAGAGAGTGAGTCTGTCAATGAGTAAGTCCATGCAAGGGCTCATAAAGAGGAATGCCTGGGACTCCAGCCACTCACCAACTCACTTAGTCACTTTGTCACTTAGTCACAATCTCTGCTGGTATTCACAGCCAGAAGTTATGGGGACTTTTCTTCCCAGCACTGGAGCTCAGGGCTAGGGAATCTGGTGTGGGGCTGGGGCACACGATAGCCCATGGTAGCACATGGTAGCCCACAGCAGCCCACGGCAGCACCCAGCAGCCCACAGCAGTATTTTTAAAATAGCATTTATTTTCTCATTCTGCATTGAGCAAGATTGTATTTAGCCCCATTGAAGAATAGGCAGCATGAAATGGTGATCAGAGTACACTGACATAATTCAGACAGGAGCTAAGAAAAAGCAAGTTGTGGTTTAGTTATCTCTGAAAAAGGTACACATGCTTTCCTTTAGATTTCTCCAAATACTGGAAAGAGCTGTAGACCTTCCATTACATGCCCTAAAAATCTAATCAATTTCAGTGTCATTTACACCATAGGAAATGGAGGCCCAGAAGAAGTGGCTGGTCTCGGATCACAGAGCCTTTAGTGCTCAAGTGGAGAAGAGAATGCGTTCCTGCCTCCACACTCCCAACAGAGTAGAGCCTCCTGGGAGATTTTAGACCATGGCATGATTGTTAAGATCAGACTTAGCCAGAAACCATTCTTTTTTATGTTTTCAGAAAAATTTTCTCTCTGGAAATCCTCAAAGCGTTGTCACTTTCTGCAGTTTCTGCTTGCTCCAATTGCTTCTCCAGGTTTCTTCCCACCCCCTTGATCATGATAAGGGAAGAAAGGTCTGCATCTTTGATAATCTATTTTCTAAGCCCTATTTTGAGGCAAAACACAAAATAATTAAAATTTTATGTGAATTGGCTCAGTCCTGCACACACACACACACACACACACACACACACACACACACACACAATTGCCCAGAAAGGAGACATCTTCTGGCCTTAATAAAAGAGGAAAGGGCTTGTCATGTCAAAGGAAAACAACAGCTTTGGTACCCACAGGTTCACCTGCATTGCCACCTGGCTCAAGGGAGCACTCGTATCAGGCTTACAGCCCTGGGAAGAGCAGAGACACAGTCTTCTCTGCAGAGGAAGCTGCAAGGCATAGGAAAAGCAAAGTGTCAGGCCAGGCTGGTCAGATGACGGAGCCACTGACCCAGTTATGAATCCTGCCCACTGCCTAGTAGCAGTCTCTCACTAGGTGCTCTATTTATGTTGGCACACAGCCTGACCAGACAGCAGCAGAGGAGAAATGAGTAAGGATACTCTCTAATGAGCTGCCTTTAAACCTATTTAAAAATATATTTATGGGAGAAAAAGCTAAATATTTTCAAAGATGTAAGTGTAGCTGAAGAAATGAAGCATAATCTTTGATGCAAGCCAGTTTTAAAACATTTCATCTTTGTTTTAGAGGAACCTGGTATCCACCCACATGTTTGCCACCCACATGTTTCCTTCTGCGTGGGTGTGGCGGGCCTGCCGAGCCGCTGTGGAAGTCCACACACACACACACACACACACACACACACACACACACACACGTTTCAGGGAGAGTCATTTAATACTGTGAAATAAAGCTAGGACTTCAAGCCTAGAATCCAGGTGGTAATAGTAAAGATTCATCTGCCCAAATAATTTAAGAAGTTCATTAAACATTTGCAACCCATGAAACAATGAATGTGGGCAAATGCTAGTGCGTTTAAATAGTCCCATCTTTATCCTCTTCTACTTAAAAGCAAAACAGGTGAATTCTACTAAAAGTTAAGTATTTTCTTTCGGTGGAGGCCATTTTGTGTCAGTTCCCAAGTCTGTGATTCCTTCAACTGATTCCTAAATCAGTCCTTATTCTAACTGCCAAGGACTCAGCAACACATACATTTCTTGACTGGGTTCCCAATGCAGTGTGAGACCCAGACAAGGGCTATAATTTGTAATAGCATGACCAGTGCCCCACCAGGCCTCGACACTGCTGTCGGAGAATAGGAGTATGCAGGGCATGCTCCTCGGCTTGAGGATTCAGGGAAGGGTTGTTTGTGAAAGTCCGGGTTAGAATGAATCTCAGAGGATGAATAGGAGTGGATACATAGAAAAGGAGAGAAAAGATGTAACAGACTGAAAAGGACCATTGTGAAGAAAGGAGCATGCCACATTTGAGGAGCTGCACCTAGTCAGTTATGAGAGACAGAAAGAAAAATGTTCAAAGAATTGAAATGATAATCCTAATTTTATAATGAAACTAAAGCATTTTGATTTGCTTTTAAAAAGGTTATTCTGGTTTCAAGGTGAGGAATGAATTAGAAACCATTAGAATTGAATGGATTAACATGGGTCTGTGGGTAGAATTCAGTGATCTGCTGAACTGGAATAGTGAAAAAAATACATCTGTAATTTCACTAATCTGTAACAAAAATTTATGCTCTCCAACAACAGCATACTCCCAATTCCTTCCTCTTGTCCTCTGCTATTGTTGTCATACAGTTTACATATACATGTTCTATAAACACACAATACATTGCAACTGTTTTTGCTTCAGACACTCAATGATTTTTGAAGCAATTAAAACTAGGAAAAATGAGTTTTATATTTGCATTTATTTATGCCGTTTCCAGTGTTCTTGATTTGTTGTGTAGATCAGTGTCTGTTGGTATCATATTCCTTCTGCCTGAAAAGTACGTCTATCATTTCTTGAAGCGCATGTCTGGTTGGAATATTTTTTCCAATTTTTATTTGTTGAAAAAATATTTTTTTCTTTATTTTTTAAAAGATGCGTAGAATTCTATCAAGGTTGCTGTTTTCCCCATCAGCCCTTTAACAATGTCACTCTATTGTCTTCTGAGTTGCATAGTTTCCAAGGAGAGGTCTTCTGTCATTCCTGTCTATGTGCCTCTGTATGTGGTGTTTTTTTCTGTCTCCAAGGATTCCTCTTTGGCTTTCGGCAGTTTGAGTATATGTCTAGATGGGTGTTTGTTTTTGTTTTTTTGCTTGTTTTTTTTGTTTGTTTGTTTGTTTGTTACCTCCTAGGTGTTTGACAAATATTTGTTGTAGATGCCCAGGTTCCAACACTGCCCCATCACTTGGTTTCATATGGGGGCTAAGGCTATAGGGACAGACAGGTACTTGTCCTCAAAGAGCTCTACACAGGGACAGGCAAGAGTTGGTGGCTCAGAGTAGGGAAGTGGAGCTGAGAAGCAGAGTATGGGAAGCTTAACATTCTGTGTGCATAATTGGGATTTTAAAAATGAAAATTGTTTCATTTATGCGATTGGTCAAATCTTGGTTTAAACATGTTTCCAGGGATAATACATTAGTACGCTGAGATTTTTCTTTACCTGCTAATGTAAGACTTGGCAGGGATGAAGTTCCTAAATTGTTTTTTCCTTGACAGCTGGAAGAGAAGACCGAGAAAAACTTGGGAGAACCAGGCTCCACCACTGACAGCAAAGGGGCATTCAAGAAGGAGAGGGAGACACACCAGAAACTCCTCGCTGACAGTCATGGCCTGGTCATGGACCTGCGGTGGCAGATCCATCACAATGAGAAGAACTGGAACCGGGAGAAGGTAGAACTTCTCGACCGCCTGGACAGAGATCGGCAGGAGTGGGAGCAGCAAAAAAAGGAACTCTTGTGGAGAATAGAACAGGTAAGGAAGCACTCGGACTCCAGAGGCTAGGGAAGAGAGTGGAGACTGCTAAATTGACCTGGAAATCAGAGGACTTAGAGGGAAAAAAAACATTGGGCTGCTTAGAGGTCCTTACTACTTCAGGATGTTTCATGGGCCTCCAGAGGAAAAGGAAGAAATCCTAGAATTTTTAATATTGGAGACCTGGGCTCAGCCCTTCCATTACACAGATCTTTTCATTGCAAAGTTTATAGGTAGCTTCCCGGTGTGTTTCTACGTGTGGTGGTTATATGTTCAGAGCTGTGTGTCTGTGTGTGGGGGGGTAACTTTTAAAAGGAATTTAAATACTAAACTTGAAAGATGAGGTTATTTCAGGTCTTGTAAAGTGATTTCTGCCAAAAAGCAAATTAACTTTTAAGTTTGCCACTAAAGACGTGGTCACAGTGACTGCTCCAGCTTGAATGGAATTTTTGTCCATTAGTAAAGAAATTGCTGAATTAAGTTAGAAGTCAGGCTATTTGCACCTGCTGTGGATATTGCTGAGCTGTAATTAGATAGAACCATAGTCAGGGGAGGTAGCTGGTAACTCATTGTCTTCAGCTAAACAAACCATTGAAAAACTCAGATGTATTCAGGAGATGAGGGGAGTTGTTTTTCTACTGCCCAGATCATCATTCTCTGCATTGCGTCAGATTTAGCAGTTTACATAGCTGTGGTTTTGCCTGAATGATGCACAGATTACATTTTCACATTAAATTGATGAAGATTTAGAATTCCTCCCTGGCCAGATATTTACATAGCATGCATACCTTTTATTTTTTCAGCCGTCACACTTATTAATTCATGAGGCCTCTAGGAAATGTATTAATCAATAAGAAACTGAGTTCAGGGAAAATAACCTCATTACTCTATTACAAATACCCATACTGCCTGCATTTATGTGGGAGCCCTTTGAAAAATGTGCTCCATTATCCTCAGACATGGTGCCTGTGTTATGCAGATACAGAGGCAAAGGTTAGTTTCTGCAAACCCTAGGGGAGTGAGAGAGGGAGAATGAACTAAGAGACCTGGAGCCTTTTTTGCTCAGAAAGCATTGAGAAGAAGGAAGTGCACTGCAGAGAAAGGAGCTGAAGCTCTTCCTAGGCTGAATTACACTCACACTCACATAACTAAGTCACTGTATTGATATTTGATATGGCTCATTTCAAAATTCCCTAAAATCTATCAAAGGAAAATTGCCCACTTCCTATATGGCCGAGAAATACCAGAGTTGAGGAGAATCTTCTGTGTTAAATCCTCTGTGTGCCTGTGATCCGTTGTTCAGTGGATACTGTAGGGGCAAACGATGATGTATTCTTATGAAATGGTGACAGATTTATTATATCCAACTTTAGCTAACCAGTATCACAGTATCACGGTAACTCTAGGCACCTTGTTACCAGGGAGGTTCCCTCTTGGCCAGCTTCCCTCCAGGATCTCAGTTTGTCTGTCCCTCCCGTACCCCAGCAATGCCATCATGATCTATGTCCTTTTGGTTCCCCTTTGCCTGTTAGCCATAGGCTTGTTGGTCTTGTCACAACTTCATTTTGGAAGATATACCTTGGATATAAATTAAGCAAGTCTTTTAGTTTTTTGTTTGTTTGTGTTTTTTTCCTTTTGAAAATGAGGATTTTCTAGTAAAGAGAAAATTGGTAAGACATCCAATGATATTCATCTTTCGAAGAGTTGAAGACTGAGGGATGAACAGTTGCCTCCATAGTTTTGAAAGAGAAGAGGGGGAAGGAGCTGAACCCCATTTCTGCAACAATGCCACCAAAGTGACAGCCCCAGAATTCAGTCCTCCAGGTTAACATCTTTGAGCAGAATGAATTCCAGGCATTCATCTGTTCCTGAAATCTGTGCGTGTGTATCCCACAGGCTTTGTACAATGATTTCACTGCTGTTTTTAGAAGAGGATTTGTTGCCAGTGAATGATGCTTCAGATATGTAATGGTGGCTTTCAAAAGTAAATCTGGCCTTTTCCCCAAAATATTCAAGATTTTAAAAGAGGATTTTATAAATCTCAGTGCCCTATCCTGAAAATTAGGTAAAGCAGTTATAGGCATTCTCTGTGAAAGAGCAAATTGGCTAAAATGTGTATGTGTGTATAGAAATATTGTTTATCAGTTAGTGGGTTGCTCACTTATTTAACTTTTAGTTACACATTCCACAGATAAACAAGAATTATAGGTGAACATTCTTAATAATGTATACTCTTGATATGTGTCTACCTTAGTATGACAACCTAATACAGATGGTGAAAGAAGTAACACTAAATCCATTTTCCACTTTCAGAACACATGCTTCATACTTGTCGTGTCATTGAATTCCTACACAATTTCTGTGCCACGTGAGGCATTTTATATGATGAATGACTGTGGGAGTGTGGTTGAGGTCATATAACACATATCATCTATCTTATCAGCATCTCTTGTCTCAATCCAAATTTGATTGGGTCATAGTTAACTTTTATGGAGTCACACTAAATTTCTCCTTAGAATTGTTAAATTCCCAGTTAACGTATAGATGATAGTACTTGCAGCTCTAAAGAGCTGAAAGAAAGTTCCTGTATCATTCCATTCTCCTTCCAGTAACGTCCTTAGATCAATTGCCTCTACTATACAAAGGCCATTCTTTTAAAACCTGTTCACAAAGTGACCTTTTTTCTTTTGACCAGTTCAGATAAGGTGACACTCTTGAGGGTTTATTGTTTCCTGTATTATTTGAAATGCAAATCTTTTAAGTTTTCTATTTGCATTACAAGTTGTTCTGCTGCAGGATTCTAAGCACAGTAATTGCTGATGCCTGGTTTGAAATGATTCTCCTAGGAAACCCTATCCTTTTAAGGACCCATTATTCTATTACAACACCCCAGAGGCATCTTAGCAGCAGATACCTCCAGCTAAAACCCTTCCAGTTCATTTTTAGGAAACCTAACACTTACCAGCTTTAGTGTACATTGCTCCTGGCTGTGGGGGTTTATTTTTGAAATCCCACTTTACTGAGTTAGAACCTGCTTGTTCATCACACTCCTCTTTCATCATTCTTCCCCCTCTTCACACACACCCTCAGTGCACGTTTACTGTTTCAGATGTGATCTTCGCATTTTAATTCCTTGCCCAAAATAGCTCGGAGATGATCATGTGTTGAAACTAAATTGTGCTAACATGCATTAGATGAACATAATAAAAAGCATTTCTTTTTCTTTTTCTTTTTTAAAGAAAGCATGTAGCATCTTTAAGAGAACTGTAAAGAACTGTCATGGGGAGGGAGGGATAAAGAGAAGAGAGGGCGGAGCTAAAATCCAGAGTGACTTGCTTGTTCTCTAATTCAACTGTGATCCTGCCTCAAACTCAAACATTGAAGCTCTGGCTGCTTGAATCTCCATCTTTCTCGTAAAATGAAGATAATACTCTGATACTTTGGTTCCACCACCTCAGAAATTACTGAAAAATGAGTTAAAGTCTTTTATCCCCATTATTTCACGTGGCTTTGTTCCTGATACACAGACTACACTTATATCCAGTTTGTGAATGATTTAAATTGGGACACAAAGGTATTGTTTATGAAAGATGCTTTGTTAAAAAATAAACTAGTGTGCTTCCAAGGGAGTTTTAGAACTTCCTGACACCATCCCAGAACTTGAGGTTTAAAAATCTTTCTTCTGCTACCCCTTCAGGGCAAATCCAAATGTCACTTTAGTCATTCCAATAATTTACTTATTCAAAAGAGCAACCAATGTGTAGAGTGCATGAGCATGTCATCCATTGAAGACCCCATTAGGATATATAGGTGCAGATATCCTCAGCTCTCTCTCAATTGTGCTTTCTGTGCATGTTTTGATAGGGAGGCAGTGAGGAAAGCTCGGGAGACCTAGGGAAAGCCGTCCACTTGGGCTTCTTAACGAGCAAGAGTCTGCTCTCACACCATTCCCTGCCTGTCCGTTGGCTCCCTTCCTGAAGGGCCTCCATGTGGTTCTGTGGTGTATATAAGCAAAATGGTTATCAGTGTGTCCTGGAATCAGGCAGGCCAGAGGGAAGTCAGTGGTAGTTTCACTGACAAACAATGAGCTTCACAATGTGTCCAGCCCCTATAGCACCCCCTTAACCTAGAAGAGAGGTGTGCTATCCCCATTTACAGGTGAGGAGACTGAGTTGAGAAGAGTTATGGACTTTACACCTGCTAGCAAACCAGCAAGCCATGAAACAATGTTTCTAATTCAGGTCTTCCTAACACCAACACTTCTTGAGCTTAAGTCAGGCAAAAATAAAGTGTGTGTGTGTGTGTGTTTTCAGTCATATCAGATCTTTAATTACCTTTATAGTAAAGTTTTAATCATCTCAAGCAAACTATAAGTTGTTTTTGACACCCAGTGATTATAACCTAGTTTGATCACTCAGGTTATACATAGGGCCCATTCCACATGATTTGGAATTAGTGCTCTGGAATTAGTGCTGTGGAATTATGAAACTCTGCTGGTTAGGAAAATTAAATTCACCCTTAGAAGTTTGCTGTCACTGATGGTTTTCCATTGAGTGTTCCTTAAGTTCTGAAGGTAATTACAAAAGAGAGTTCTAAGTATGTCATTTAACAATGTATACTTTTATGTGAGTAGAGAACTCAAAATTATATACAATAACATATAGATTTTCGTCAGAAGGAGTTGGCTTGTGTCTGGTTAATGCATATTTTCAGTCCAGATAAAATTGTGAGTAAAAAAGAAAAACATCACATTTTTAATGTTGGGTTACATTTTGAATTTAAGGTCAGAATTTTAAGAACATTTACTTCTTTGAGATGTGAACTGTGGAATTATAGATGAATCCATCTGTAATTATAAATTGTGGAGAGTGGTCTTAGGAGAGTAACAAAAAATTGTTTTCATTTTTAAAACCCTTAAGTTACAGAAAGAAAACAGTCCTCGGAGAGGTGGCAGTTTCCTCTGTGATCAAAACGAAGACAATACTCACCCTTTTGCCCTCCCTGGAAGCCCCCGAGTGCTCCATCCAGTGGGGATGTGGCCCTCCGCGGACGCAGACTCCACCCCATTTGCAGACCAACCGCTGTCCAAGCTGAAGGAATCGGACAGGTGCTCAGCCCGGGAGAACCTCTACTTGGACGCCCTGTCTCTGGATGATGAGCCAGAGGAGCCTCCGGCCCATGAACCCCAGAGGGAGTTCAGGAACTGCCTCCCTGAGGTCGGCCTGGGTTTTTGGGTCCAGTTAATTACTACAGAACCAATGGGTTGTTGGGAAATCGAGACATGTGTTTGGTAAGCTCCAGGGTAGGTGTAGAGCAAGGTTGAGTAAAAATGAAACCGTCACAATGCTAAGAGCTTTGCTTGGTGGTCTGACCCCAAACTCCTAGCATGTGCTGCAGTCAATTTCACTTTGCCACCTTTTCTTGGGTTTGGAAATACAGGGCTCTTGTCCTGTGTAAACAGAAAGGTCTCACAAATGGGCACATCCAGTGAAACACACAGGAGGAAACATCATTCTAGGAAGTGTAGATCTTCAACTTTTTAAACAATCATAACACAGTCTTCTCTGACCCTAGAAAACTTACTAATAACAACAAAAAATTCAGTTTTATAGAAAGTACCTCACATTTGCAAGGAACGAATGTCACCAAACAATGACATACCATAAATAACTCATTCTGTGAAAGGGAAAAAAACCCAACGTGTATTAACAATATATAAATTAGATCAGCAAATAGGTGAGCCAAACTCTGTGCTGAAATTTCCATAGCACAGCATTAGGTTTTTCTGGTTATGTCCTTTTTAAAAGCACGGTTTAAAAATGGATTTTAAGCATAATTATCTGTGAGTTAATTTAACAGTTGCTATACCTGTCGTTTAACCTGTCCTGAGTACTTAATAGACTTAGAAGAGTTCGCGCTAAATAGTGTTGAAATGTAGGGAAATTATATTAGGTTGGTGCAAAAGTAACTGCAGTTTTCGCAATTATTTTTAACCTTTTAAACTGCTATTTGCACCAACCTTCAGTCATGTGCCAGCAAGGTTTGGTGCCCTCTCTTTAGCGATTTGTACCCAGTTGATGTGACATCGCCAATATGCCACCCTGTTGGATCTGTTGTCAATCTCACATGATCCAGTTTCACAGCAGAGAGAAGGCAGCCAGGGATCAGGAGACGATTGGTGCCAGCTCTGCAGTGGCCTGGACCCCACACTGACCTGCATGGCAGAGACTTGGCCAAGCTCACTAAGTGGAAGCTCACCAGGCTGTTTACTGTACTGACGAATACATTTCTGTTACCGCCAAGAACTTGCAAGGATCCTTTCTCCTTCTTCAAGACCATGTCAGCGTGTGGGTGTTTTCTCAAGACAACCTGTGTTCATGTTGTTCTCTGCCAGCTTAGTTGTCATTCCTCATAAGCAGAAGTCACTGTAACTTGATCTCTGATTCCAAATGGCAATGTTTAAAACCAAGAAAGCGCTCAAGCCTAAGGATGTCACACCAACCTCTATAAGCGAGGCTTAGACCAAGGGACATCAGCCTGCTAACTCAGTCGGTCACCCTCATCTTTCCTTCTCCCACCTCCTTTCTGTCCCCCCCTCCCCACCACCACCATACACACATGACATCCAGGTCATTACAAAGCCAGGTTTGAAATTCATGCAGTCAGCAAAGTCCTTTGAGGAAGCCTCTTCTTCCATGACAAAGTTTATAGCCAGTTTTTCTCATTCCTATGGGCTCCTCCCTGGACTGCAGAAGCTCCAACCCGTCATCACACTGTGGATTCTGGTTTTATTATTGTACTTCAAAGGGGTGAAAGGCAGTAGCACTCGGAACCAAAACTAGGCTCCAAGTACATTTTCAATAGTGTTTTCCCAGGGCAGGAGTGCAAAACAAATCACTTGCACACTAAAGGCTCCATAAACAACCAATATTAACTGACTCAGAGAAACTTGTTTCTTCTTATAGGAAGAAGAAAATCACAAGGGAAATCTTCAAAGGTAAGTAAGATTGATGAGAACAATAGTAGACACCTGAAATAAAATCCTTTTTGTCATGGCGGTCTATTGTAACACTCTTCAAAATGACTTCTTCAAGTAAGACTTCTGAATAAGTAGTTGCTTTATTATTTTTATTTCATAAATATGGTATTTTCCAAAATTAGCAACAAAAACTCCATAGACATGCGGTGTTCATGTGTGTATTAGTGTTAAGGTAAGAACTTTGCAGTTGTAGTTGTGTGTTGTGTATATAAAGGAATAATTGTCTTAAATGGTTTTTTGGTTTCTGGAAAGTCCATGGAAACCCCTCTCTTCTAACGTAAAGTCTGAAAAAACTCCGTCTTGATAGGCTGTGAGACATTTTATATACTGTACATTTAAAAGCTCTACTAGAGGATTTATTAAAATATTTCCCAGAAACAATCCTTGAAGTAGATATAAAGTACTTGATGTCGTCGATGTTAGTAATCATATATTTTAGGTCATCTGTATGACGGGACGTTTCTAAAAAGACACATATAAGCAAATTTATTTAAATTTAAACATTAAAAATACACAACTGAGAGGTAAGTACAGAGATTTCCCATACCCTCCTCCCCCGACCCCCACACACAGCCTTTTTCTTTATAGATGAATATGTACTATTTCCACTACATACATAAAATTTCTCCTCTGGCCCATTTGATATTTTCAGATCTCCTTATCCCTGGTTTTTCTATGAACTTTGAGTACGTGAATTACCCTCTCCTTCCCATTTTGCCCTTTATCAGATTCACCCAAAACCTAGAATTGCCTATGGTACATTTCTGTCCTTCAAGCTCTGTCTTGTCTGGTCATTCTCAGACTGTACAGGACAGCACTTGAGAGCTTGGGCTCAAGAGGCAAATGGGCTGGGTACAAATCCATTTTTGCCTCTTACTAGCCATGTGACTGGGTGAGTTATGTTACTGATTTGTGCATAAGTTTCCTCATCTGTACACAGGAGGTATTTAGGGTTTTTGTTTACCACCTACATGTATTAATACACGTAAAGCAATGACTGCACAGAATAAGCAGCAAGCAAAGTTTAGCTATCATTATGTCCTCCGCTTTTCTTCCTTTCTTAGCAGAGCTACTCCATGCACTGTAGCTACAGCTGTTTATTATCTTAATTGCTTCTGTTAATTTCAAAAGTAATCCATGGTTGTAAAATTTAAACAATATCAAAATGTCCAAAGTAAGAAAGTACATGTGTCCTCCCCATCATTTCCTTTTCCTTCTAGCTTCATGCAGTTTCGTGTGTTCTCTCCCTACTTTCTTATATGTATCTTGATGTACCCACACATGTTTCAAATGCATCCTGGTTTTTGTAGTTCTGTTTCACTTCGGATGCTGCTAAGGTTGATGTGTTTCCTTTCTCTGTCCACATTGTCTCTGTTCCACTATATCCATCCAAACTCTGAAGGCAAAAGTCCCCACACAGATGCCACTGATTTAACTCTGTGAGTAGATCCTCTATGAGCAGAAGCCGGGGTTAGATGAGCTACATACAGACAGTGTGGAAGGCTCAGGGCTTCGGTATCTGCAGAGCACTTGCAGCCCCCAGTAAACAGTGTTGTGAAGCTCATTGTTACTTCAGCAATTCCTTGACTGGACCAGAGACAAGAAGAGGAAAAATCACTCTTGTTGGAAAGCTTAAGACCTAGTGACAAATTGACCTATCCGTTTATTTCCAGCACTGGTGATAGCCAGCTTTCTGTTATTCAGGTGGCCACTGGACAGTTTGCAGCTTATTTCTAACAACAACAAAAAAGTACCACTGACTTTCGCCTCTAGTGAGAACTAACAAGGTGGGATGCCCCATGGCATTTGTAGCCTGCTCTTTTACCCCAGTGTGACAACCACCACGAGAGGATGTGCCCTGGGGTGAGGGCAAAGACAAACAGAGCTTTGCTGGTTCTGTGGGCCAGTCCATGTGATACACAGACCCCAATTCTGGCCTCACCATCATTAATGGGTCCTATGGTGGAGTGGCCCATGGACTCCATCTGGGACCCCTTCAGCAGGGTCTGGGCTGGTCTAGAACCCTAGGTATTCTCAAGCCTGTGTTTGGGGGGTGGGAAGATATTAATATGTCCTATGAGAAGGTGGTCTCGTTGCAGAGACAGTGAGTCTGCATACACCTCACCTCCCCGACACCCTATCTGGAGGGATTCCAGGCCAGCGGGTCCAGGGTCTGAACCGCCAGGCATGGCCAGCCGCAAGCCTCCTTCCTGACCACTGCTTCTTTGCCCTGGGTGGGCTGACAAGCTGCCCGAGCACTCCAGTAAACTTCCTGTCTTAGCATGTCAGAATCCCCAGCCTGCCCACCCCTACAGGAGGTAGTAAATTCATGTCAAATAGAAACATATCAAGTTAAAGTGCTAATAGGTTGAGGAATCTATATCCAAATCCACGTCTATCAGGCAGCAGCTTACCCAAACTGGCTGTTGCTTTAGCTCACCTGTTATCACCCTTCATTGTGTACATGTGTGCTACGGAAGTCTTCCTCTTGTCCGGGAACACAGGAGGAGCGAGAACAAAGAGAAACCTTGACTATAAAGAGAGGGAAAAGGAGAGCTGAGCCCCATTGGTGGATTTGGGCAGGGCCAGATGGAATTGAAGGCACTGGTCAGTAGATGGAGAGGCCAGGCCACAGCTGGGTTTCCCTTCTTCCTGTGGAGCACCATAGGCTAAAACAAAACCATCCAAAGTAGGTCTAGAGCTTAGCTGTGACTGCCTGGTAGCCCCACCTTTCCACTTATTCCGACAGTGTTTGAGGGTTGGCTGTATTATATTCTGACCAATTCAAAGCCCCTGGAACAATTCTAGAGCAATGAAACATCCATTAAACATCCACAGAGTCAGCTCAGAAGTAGAGAACGTCAAGCAACTGGAAAGTGTTCTAACAGTTCAGGTGGAGACTGACACAGACACTTCTTGTGTGGGCAGGACACGTGTTGCGCTGGGTCAGGGGTTCGCAGATCGGCGGGCTGTCTGGTTAATGGGCAGCTGACACTGTCTTTTCTCCCACTTTCCCCAGGGCAGTGTCTGTGTCCTCCATGTCTGAGTTCCAGCGCTTGATGGACGTCTCTCCCTTCCTGCCGGAGAAAGGCCTGCCTGCTGCCAGCAGCAAGGAGGATGTCACTCCACCCCTGTCTCCTGATGACCTGAAGTACATTGAGGAGTACAACGGCAAGAGCTGGGATGAGAAGCCCCCGGGCCCCTGGGCAGACAGGACTGAGGGGGCGCAGGCAGGGAGCAATGCCAGTGCCGAGCCTTTCCCTGATTCCTCCTGGTACCTCACCACGAGCATCACCATGACCACGGACACCATGACCAGCCCAGAGCACTGCCAGAAGCAGCCCCTGCGCAGCCACGTTCGCACTGAGCCGACAGGGGTGCGGGTGCTGCACAGCCCGCCTGCGATCCGCAGGCTGGACAGTATCGTGGTGGCGGGCGGTGAGGGCTCGGGCCGGCCGGAGCCTGAGGGCCCGTTTTCTGCAAACAGAGCCAGAGGGGGCACAGGAGACACAAAAGGAGGCCCCTCAGAACACATGCTTAGCAGGTGGCCTTGTGGCCCCTCCAGGCACCCCCGAGACTATGGGGAGGGAGGGCTGCGCCCCCTCGATAGTGCTCTATGCACCCCCCTGGGTTTCACCTCCCCACTGCACAGCTTGGAGTTGTCCAAGAACATGAGTGACGATATGAAGGAGGTGGCCTTCTCCGTCAGGAGTGCCATCTGCTCTAGTTCCCCTGAACCCCCGGTCAAGGACATGGCCTGTCAGACCAATGGGTCCCGGACGACTGGGACGCAGACTGTCCAGACTATCAGCGTCGGCCTGCAGACCGAAGCCCTGCGTAGCAGTGCCATCACCAGCAGCCCCCACAAGTGTCTCACACCAAAGGCGGGGGGTGGTGCCACGCCCGCATCGTCTCCATCCCGTGGCCTTAGGAGCAGGCAGGTGGCCCCCGCCATTGAGAAGGTGCAGGCCAAGTTTGAACGCACATGCTGCTCCCCTAAGTATGGGTCTCCCAAGCTGCAGAGGAAGCCCCTCTCCAAAGCTGACCAGCCAAATAACAGGACCTCCCCAGGGCTGGCCCAGAAGGGGTGCAGCGAGTCAGCCTGGGCCCGTTCCACCACCACGCGCGAGAGCCCTGTGCACACCGCCATCAATGACGGCCTCTCCAGCCTCTTCAACATCATCGACCACAGCCCCGTGGTGCAGGACCCCTTCCAGAAGGGGATGCGGGCTGGGAGTCGGTCTCGCTCGGCAGAACCCCGGCCAGAGCTGGGTCCAGGCCAGGACACTGGCCCCAGTTCCCGGGGACGGTCACCCAGCCCCATTGGGGTTGGCTCAGAGACGTGTAGGGAGGAAGGGGGAGAGGACACACCTGTGAGGCAGGACTTATCTGCTCCCCCTGGCTACACGCTCACAGAGAATGTAGCCCGAATCCTCAACAAGAAGCTGTTGGAGCATGCCTTAAAGGAGGAGAGGAGGCAGGCCCCCCAGGGCCTCCCAAGTCTCAACAGTGACAGCCACATGGGAGAAACAGCCAAAGCTGAATCAGGGTCCATTGAGGTAATGAAGGTTGAGTATTCCACACCCTCTTCTACCAGCTCTTCCATTTAAATTTTGGGAAAACAAGTTTGAACCTGGGATTGTCCTAGGTCAAGAATCCTGATTTCAAGAATCCTGGTCCATAATATGTTCTTGTGATCTGGGGAGATACCAGGTTTATAGGAGAATGGAATAGGCAGAGACACAAACCTTCTCTACTCTAAGTGATTGATGCTCATGTGTTTATCTGGGCTTTTCACTTGGAGTCATAATTTGCCCTTTCTAGATGAATTTATGTCCTAGGAATGTATGTGTGAAGTATGTAAGAGTTGTGTCAGGGCTTTCTGCGTGCTCCAGATCTTTCTGTGTGACAACACAAGAGGTATGCTGGAGAGGGTTTGAGAGTATGGATTCTAGAACATCTCTCATGAGGAACTACAAGAACAGCTGGATTCCAGTGTTGGCTTCAGTGCAAAGTAGTAGTCTTACATCTCACAAATCATGTACTATCTCTTTGTCCATGAATCCCCCTAACAATAAAACCAAGTGAGGCAAATAGATACAATTGAAATCTTGCCTTCATACAATGTGATTGTTATTATTTCCCTCACACATCACATATTATCACATTGCATATGACCTCACGTATTATCACATTATTATTATGTGATTATTTCTATATCCCCCCTTAACATTATTCTCAAATCAGTCAACCTTGAATTCTGTTCTGCTGCATATCCACACATGGTGTAGTTGTACCATACCACTTTAAAAGACAGTCCCCATTTCCACTTCAAGAATGACCAAAAAAATAATAATAATAAGTGCCCAATGATAATGTGGGGTGATACTGGCCTCACTGTTCACATGGTGCTGAGGACATGGTCCCCAGCCAGCCCTTGGTCAGTCACTGTTCAGGAGTGATCCCACGTGTAGACTTGAGAATGAGCCCTGACCCACCAGTAGCCCAGATGGACAAAGTCCACACCAGTGGGATCCAGATACCCACACGCATTCTCCAAGGGCAGCCCAAGCAGATGACAAGGGTCAGAGAAAAGGAGGAGCACTCCCTGAGCTGCCCCTGCTTTCCCACCCACCATGGACTTCACAAGTGAGGAGAAGAGGAAGATGTAATTCCACCTTCTGCCCCACATTTCCCACAGTGGGAGCAATGAGAGTCAGGTTCCCAGTCTAACCCACCAAGGGTATTTAACTCAAAATACAAAGTTTAAATCTGGACTAGACCATGTGAAGTTGCCAGTGACCTACGGAAGCGTCGATGCCATGTGGTTCAACCTAACTTGACAGCATGGCCCACGTGTTCTGAAGATGCGAGTCTGTGATTGAGTGGTTTACATGCTCTGAAAAGGACAAATCCCATGATTGAGTGTTCTCAGGTGACAGATGGGCTCTTCTGCGGGCTTCTGTTATGCCCATCCCTCCGGAGCCCTCAGGTAAGTGAGTTTCTGCGGCGGAGGGTCTATTTGTGTGAAGGCCCTGCCTTTCCAGGGCTCTGGAGCAATCAGCTGAAATCAGGGCTTTGTCCAAAGCATTACCTGGCTGTGTCTGTAGTGCCCATTTATATTACAGACTAAATAGGAATTAAATTTTAGGAACCAAAAAATGCTTTGTTACTAACAGTGAATGCTCCAAGCAATCTATGGTGATATAAAGAAAATGATGTAATGACTGAAGCACAGCTCTAAGGCCTGAACATGGTTTTATCAGTACAAAGCTGTACACTGCCCCCTTTGGTCCTTTCTAAAGTGTCTATTTAGATTTCCTTCTTACTTAGTGTGTTTGCTACCACGAGACACAATTTGCGACTTTGAGGAAAGCATAGCACAGTTTCAGGGGTTCAGAACCTGCATGGAGCACTCCCTGGCACTGTTCAAATGTCATGGGTTCTTTTTTTTCCCTTTTTTTGTTGGATCTGCTTGTTCTAGATTCCCATATAATTATTCCTTGTCTGAATTGATTTACTGTATTAGGCCCATTGGAGAGCCCTTCTAATCACTCCATAAATTATGCAGTAGTTCTAGGTTTTCATTCCAAAGTCACTAGAACTAAATCTGATTTCCCGACCTGCTCTGAGCACCTTGTGTGGCCTCTAGCCCTGAATGTTCAGTGGGAAACGTAGACATTGGTGACACAGGGAACCTGGCTAGGACTGTGCATAACAGGAAAGCTCCCTTTCTCCCCTCACTCTCACCTTGCAAGCTACTTACTCTGTTTCTCTTGAAGCCATAGCACCAATGCAGTAATGCAGAGAGAAGCTGCAAGAAGGAGTTCTGGTGTGAAGAGAATGAGAATGATCTGGAAATATAATGCTGTTCTTTCCTCCTGTGTCTAAGTGGAAATTGAGAGGGGAAATTTTTGGTATGGGCAGCGGTTGTTTGATCATTGTAACTATATCAAATCTGGCTGTTCTATGCTCTCTGTTTCAAATACAAGAGTCCTGTGACTTCCATCTCTCCGTGTGCCAAAAGGTGTTTGAAATGTTAAAAACCAAAGAGCTACTCAGGGAGAAATAGAAACCAGCAGGGAGAGGCCTGTTGCTGTTCTGCAGTGAGGGTCCCTCCTTCCTCTGGACTGAGGCAGAGGAGAGATCTGTGTGCACATGCCGCTTCTGTGGGACCCCACAGTTCCAACACACCTGTCCCTGGAGCTGGCACCCTGCTTATAGACGTTAAGTCTTTACTGTTCTTTTTTAAAAAATACTTTCCAACCTACTTGCTTTTCTTTTCTTTCTGTCTGTTCTGTACAGAACCAAACTGTCTTACTAACTGCCCCCTGGGGACTCTAGCCCTGCCTGCCTCATGCCGTAAGTGCTTTCTTCCTTCTTTCCAAACATTCTGAAGAGGTCATTTGTGTAACTTGGGGTTGGCATCTGACACTAAGAAACAAGGCAGAATCATCCCAGATCGATCTGCTCCCTAGTGGCAGCTGCCAGCACTGGTCCGGGGGCCGCCTGGATAATCCCACTTGCCGAGTCCTGACAGCTCCATGTAAAGAAAGACTTTCAAGTTATAGAGATCCTGCCGAGATTTCCGCTTCCTTGTGCAGTTTGCAGCCAGTATGCTTTCAGAGGGGTAAAGGGACATTGACCAGGAGAGGGGACTGTCTCTGGCACAGACTACCAGAGCCAAGCATTTTGCCAGTCAGCCAGGACCTGCAACCAGTATTTGGTAGCATGTGTGCACTACCACATGCTGTAATGAGGTGTGACCATAATGCGATGAGGCGCCTCTCTTTTTTCTAACCACAGCAGAAAGAATAAAAGCAAATGCATCTTGTCCTTCCAAACATTGTAGGTGAACTAGTAGGTGCTCAATAAATATCTGTTGATTGAATAAACAATAAAATCATTCCTGCTCCAAAAAAGTATTCTCACAAATTGCCTTCAGAACCTAAATTGAGGCACATGAGAAAATACCAACCTTGTTTTTGATCAAGGATATGGTCAATCACCCACCTCATCTACTGGTCTTAACTCAAAGTGCTGAGTACCAAAATACAGTTGGCTCTCAAAGACTAAATAGGTGCTCCAATTGCACACTGCAGTGGCTTGTCAGAAAAGGACAGCACTATTTGCTTATGTGTGCTGGTGTGTTACTAAAGAAAAAGTGTTTTTCCTTGAACTCATGGTCTCAACATTTCTTCCTAGAGGAGACGAACAGATGCTAGTGAAGAGGTGGCACAAAACTAATGGAAAGCCCATTCTCATCCAGCATCAGCCAGGTGGAAATGGGCTGCATGGTATTGAATAGACACATAGAAGCAGCCTCACTTGCGCACACACACACCTTACAATACCAGGAGCAGTGACACCACAAGACAAAAAACAGTAGCAGATTTCCCAAACCATATGTTCCCTCACACCCTGGGCTGAGGTGCGGTGAGGACAGAGCTCACCGCTGTGTTAGTTCACATTTCAGCTGTTTCAAGTGCTGACGGTGTTTTCACAGATGAGGTGCCTCTGGTTGTCATGGTTATTAGCATAAGTGCTTTGCTGATGAAGGCTTCCCTGTTGTCATATAAAGTGCCAACCACAAAAGAGGCAGGGAACATTAAGAAGTAGTCTGCAGTGTTAATGCTCTTTTTCTGCTGACTCTACAGGGAGGCAGCCACCTCACTCCATCACTCTTCAGAATCATCACGTGTTCTGCCTTCCATCTTCTTCCTCCCTGGTCACATTGTTTGTCACATTGTCCTTCAACACAGCGGCTATCTCCTCCCTGCCGTTGCTCCCTGCTCCGCTGACTAAACATTCCTCATTCTGGTCTTTGCAATTGCTTGTCACCTCTCTTTAAATCCTCTCATCTACTTCCTGACTGACTCTGAGGATCTTTGCTCTGTGTCATCCTTCATTGCAGTGGTTTACCATCTCAGCTTTTTGTTGTCTGAGTGTCATTTGGGCAGTTCTACCCTGTAGAAATCATCATTTCCCCATGCTACAGCTTTTCACATTTCTCTGTGCCAGCAAATTCCAGGTTTGAGTGTCCTTTTTTCCTATTGTATAGACTGAGGACAAGTAGCTAAACATTTTTTAAAACCAAAAAATGAGCAGTGGCCCTTGAGAAGTATTATAGGTGATTTGTAGCATGGTTGAGTGTGTCTTGCATTATCTGTTCTCAGACGGTGTGGGATGTATGCAACACAAAAGCACAAGCGCACTCTGATTGCCCTTTTTAAAATGCCATTGCAAGGAAGAGTCATTAAAGAAAACTAGACCTAAATTAAAATTTCTGCCTGTGGCATTTTTTCCATGTTGTGGGAATTTGTTTAACCTACTGCCAGTCGTTTTGGAATAAACAGTAGCAGAGTTTAAGGTGAGTCTCATTGCTAACACAGCTGGATGAAATCATAGGTTTCTTCATGCCCCCCAAAAGACCAAGGCATAGGGAGACTGATCTCTTAGGACCTGTCACTGTTGCTAAAAACATCATTCAGGAGGGCCAAAATGATAGGATCAGCTGGGTCGGAATATGACCATGTGGCCTGTGTAGACCACACGTGGCCTGTGGCTCTCTCCACCTTCCATATGCTCCAGCGCAGGTCTGAAGGTGCTCTGTAAACATACCCATCTCATGCCATTGCCGTTTTTGATCCTAATTTGAAAATTTCACATTACTGTCGTCACTGATCATTCGTGTTGAATTCTTTACTTATCATTTTAAGTTATTCTCCATGAGCAGAATATAAATTAACATTCAGAAGTTGCCCCTGGTCTATTGCATTTAACTTGAGTCTGTCGAGAAGTGTGTTTGGGGTATATCATCCCCTGGAGGAACTGGCAGTCTGAGTAACCCTGTCTTTCTCTTTCCGGCTTTGAAGGAACTACCTTGTTCCGCACTAGCTCCATCCCTAGAACCCTGCTTCTCCAGGCCCGAGAGACCAGCAAATCGTCGCCCTCCATCCCGTTGGGCCCCATATTCCCCCACTGTCTCACCGGCTCAGTCACACGGAGACCCGACCTCCTTGGAGGAGCTTGGTGATGAAGAACTGCCTGGGGAGAAGCTACAGCTGTGACGTGATGCAAGTTTGCATGGATTATCACGGAATAATTCACTGTAATTTGCATAACCACACCATCATCATCAACCAAACTCCACCCCTAAGGAGAGATCCGGTTTTCCCAAGGTCAAAGAATGTTTTTAAAAAAACAGCTGCTGAATGTTCAACCTGTGAACCTGAGATGTTTCTAGAATGAAACAGTAAATGTGCCTGTAATAACTTAATTTTTTTCATAGCTCAGAAAACTATTTTTGTCTCCATCTTTTTTACACACAATATATTAAACAAAAAAGGTAAATAAGATATAAATTTAAAAAATAAAAGTTTTAAAGATGTACGTTTTAAGAGATTCTGAACACCGTCTCAATACTGACTGCCTCTCTGTTAAATTTGCACTGTTACATTTATTTTGGTTTATTTCCACGTTGAATTAGAGTGTTTTCAGTTAATTTTATTTTGTCAGTGTTTTTGGTTTTTCACAATTTTTGAAATGTTCAGACTGTCTGATTCAGTGAACTTTCTATATAGTGAAAAAGCCATGAAGCCAGTAGACAAGACAGATATCCTATGTACTGGAGGGGATACATGTCAGCATTTTGGAAACGGTACAGAGTCCTTAGCTGGGCTCACCAAATTCTCTGTATAATCCACATATTCTACTCTACTTGCACGTCTTCGGGTTCGAAGCACTGGGGTGCATGTACATACTGCTATTGTGGTCTTACCATCGCCTAAGTGTGAGTCGTCTGTCCCACTGTGATACATTGTGAAATCCCTCGTACTGTATTTTTGTTGTCTTATTGCATTGATGATACAACAGCAATGACATTTTTAAGTTATTGTTGGAAGATTAACTGGCAATATGCAGTGTTTACTCAAAATTTTCTGTTTAAGGAAAAAATACTACAAAAATCATGAGGATACCAAATTGAAACAAAGGATGGTGCCTCGGAGTCTGTATGAGACAATGATGAAGTAGAAATAAAGCCTTTACAAAATGACAGCCTGTTCCCGCCTCTTGTGTTTCATGCGCCCGTCATCTTTTCCTAAGGGCTCAAGTGGAAAGGCTGCAGCCAGGGGAAGGCGGGAAAGGGGAGATCTTTAAAAAGGCAACAGCTGTTGACATATCTAATTGGGAATGCACTGTGAATGCATGACTACGTTGCAGTTTCATTGTACTCCCTAAGAGTGTCCTGGGCTAGATAAAAAGGCAACTTCGTATTGAAAAAGCCAAAACCGGTGGATGTGGGGGTGTGAGGAAACTGGCTATCCACAAATAAAAATGTGCCTGGCCTCTCCCTCTCCCTTCCTTTGGAAAGTGGGAGTGGCCAGTAACTCCAGAACAGACATTTTGCTCCCTGATACTGAGATATATTTGATAGAATAGGAGTCTATAAAGATGTGGTGCTGCCAAGAGCACATGAAGAACTATTTCAGGCTGAAGCTTCTAGCTTTAATGTTTCATTAACTCAACAATTTTCTTATCCAGATGGGTTAATGGAATATGTTCTATTCCGAGCATTACCACAGTTCCATCTTTAAATATTTTCCAAGAAATGGAAAGTAACTAGGATATAGAGACACTGGAACCCTGGTGCACTGTTCGTGGTAATGTAGAATGGTGCCACTGCTGTGGAAAACATGATAATTCCTTAAAAAGTTAAACAGAATTATCACATGATACAGCAATTCCATTTCTGGGTTATAGGCCTATGGGAATTAAAAGCTGGTACTTGAACATATATTTGTACACCCATGTTCATAACAACATTATTTACTATAGAGTGGAATCAACCCATGTCCATCAGTGAATGAATGGATAAACAAAATGTGGTCTATCCGTACACTGGAATGTTATTCAGCCTTCGAAAAGGAGATTCTGACACATGCTACAACATGAACGAACCTTGAGAACATTATGCTAAGTACAATAAGCCAGTAACAAAAATAACAATATTGTGAAATTCCACTTATATAAGGTACCTAAAGTAGTCAAATTCATAGATACAAAAGGTAAAATAGTGGTTACTAGGAGGTGGGGAGAGGGAAGAATGGGGTACAGAGTTTTTGTCTGGGAAGATGAAAAAGTTCTGGAAATGCATAGTGGTGATGGTTGTACAACAATATACGTGTACTTTATGCCACTGAACTCTACACTTAAAAATGATTAAAATGGTGAACATTATGTATATTTTACCACATAACAATGTTTTAAAGGAAAAAAACAAAACATTCCACTTAACCACCCTAGACAAAGCTACAAAACAACTATCAACAAATTGACAAATATTTTTGTGTGTGCCTACCCTGGACCCTCAGTAAATGCTGGAAGGTTTGCATTAATATCCATCCTTTCAGTTGGAAGCACCCAGCCAGCAGCAAGAAGGAAAGTTGTTGGCACTCATAACTGAAAAAGTGTTAGCGTCTCGCACGGTTACAATCCAGAGCCTCAAACAATGCCATCAGGACCCTGCTCTATCTCCTCTGTGGCTTTATTCTCAGACAGGCATCTCAAGAGTTGGCAATGATGGTCCCCAGCGGCTCCTATCAGTTTAGCAACTCCTAAAGAAAGAGTCTCTTACCAGTAATTCCCACAGAATCCTCAGGACTGATGAAGCTCATGCGTCTGCTTTAATTCACATGTCTCGCCCTGAGCCCACCGCTGACAGGCCCAGCAAAGGAAAACCAGGGAGCTGTTAGAATAGAGGGGAAAAGATGTGTGGGAGGCTGCTTATAGACTGTGGGGCACTCCAGGAATACAAGGACAAGGAGAGTTTCCGATCATCAGAGAGAACTTGCTATTTGGTTGGGGTGATGGAATTCCCAAACTCAAAAACAAAATGCAAAAAAGGTGTAGTGTAAATCCTAAGTTAAAGGATGAGTTGGACCTGGAAGGAAGAGCAGGATTTCAATGTGAAAGCAGGAAGAGGTGGTTGGATGGGAGAACCGAAATGTAGGAGCAGAGGTGTGAGTGGTGTGAGGAAGTGCTAATAAGTATATCTGACCAGGGCAGTGAGGTACTTGGGCTAGGAGTGGGACCTGCAGTGAGCAAAGCCACATCATACAGTGTCTGAGCTTTGAAAGCTGGTTTGGAACTTCTCCGACCACTCAATTTTCTAATATTTGAGCATATGTATTCTTCAGTCCATTTATTGTGGAACCACTCCAACTTTTGCAAAGGCAAGATGGTAGAATGAAATCATTTTCTACACTCCTGTCCAAATGAATGCTGAGACAGCTAAGTGGGTAATGCAGGGCTCAAGTCAGAGCAGCTGCATAGGGGATGGCCTACAGGAAATATCTGTTTATGTCTCCAGGAGCCGGCATTAATGTGCCGTTGCTTTAATGTCCTAAAGAGAGAAGCACGAGCAGATTCCTCAAACACAGCTAACAGCCCTTGCACACAGGGCTTGCCCTGCCCAATGGGTCATGGCCAGCACCAGAAGCCCAGAGGCATTTCTCATCAAACTGCAGTCAATCTGGACAGTAGCCACATTCCACCCTTTCCTTTTTCCTCCTTACGAGGAGGTTACATGTTACGTTAAGGTTTTCAATATTACGTGTCTTTTTTTAAAATAAGGCATATCGTAATTCTAAATTTTATTTAGTACATTTGTGTTGCACTCACCTTTTAAAATTAGGTTTGCTAGAGTTATGTGTACTTACTTTGTTCAAAAAGTAACTGAGAAGTACAACTATCTATTTTCTAATTAATTGATTTTTTTAAACTGTAGCAAAATACATATAACATAAAATTTATCATTTTAACCACTTTAAAGCATACAGTTCAGTGGCATTTAGTACAGTCACAGTGTTGTGCAATCATCACCACTGTCTAGTCCCAGAACATTTTCATCACCCTAAAAGGAAATATGCATCAAGCAGTCAATCCCTGGCAGTCACTACCCCAGCCCGTAGCACCCATGAATCTGTTTTCTGTCTCTATGGATTTGCTTATTCAGGATATTTCGTATAAATGGAATCACACAATATATGACCTTTTTTGGCTTCTTTCACTGGGCATAATGTTTTTGCAGTTCATCCATATTATAGCCTGTATCAGTACTTTATTCCTTTTATAGTTAAATAATATTCCACTGTGTGGATGTACTACATTTTGTTTATCCACTCATCAGTTGATGGTAACATGTTTATTGGTTACCTTAGACAGCCTTGAGCATTCCCCCAAAGGAGTGTCTGGATAATCAGGAGACTCATCAGTCAATCTACACAACTAAGGCACTTCGGTGTCTTTAAGTCTTAAAAATAGTTGTTTTAAGAGCCCATTAATACATATGCTTGTCATGCTTTTCTTTGAATTGCATTTAGTCTTTTCAGCATCATTCTTTGAATGTGAGGTGCATTGGAAACCAGTATAGCAAGGAATCAAGCTGCGTCGTAAACAAGTTGGCTACTTGAATGAATTGGATGACACTGGGTCTTTAATACACTCTGAGTTATTAGAACCAGTGTGGCACTGAGAGTGGAAAAATCTGAATTTGTATCTTGGTTTGAACACTTAAAGTATGCAACCTTGGGCCATCTCTTTAAGACTAATTTGAAAAACAGCAACAAATAATACCTACTTCTCAGGCTTATAAGGATTAAGGTTTACTATGTATGTACTGTGTGCAAGATACTATGCTAAGACTTGCGAACACCAGAGAAGAACAGAAAAGATAAGCTCCCTGTTTTCCCAGACCTTTAAAAAAAACAAACCCGAACATTGTTTAAAAACAAAAATACAATGTTAAAAACCAAAAATTCAACCGAGTAAATTTTAACATTTAATTGGCTTTATGGAATCACGAACCAGGCAGCATCCTGTCTAGCAAATGGAGCTCCAAAGGGCTGTACAAATGGACGGTTTTTAAAGACAGAAAGGGGGCAGAAAAAGGAAATTATTAGCATGAGACAGGTTAGCTAGGTAGACATGGAGGTCCCTGGTGGAATAAACCAAGACAGCCATATCCTGAAACTCCAGGTTTTGAAATCACTCCTTCGCTCCAGGACATAATGTAACAAGGCCTTGAGGTTAATCATAAAATTCCTTTTAACCTGACAAACAGAGCAGATCTGATAGATAAGAGTGGGTTATTTAGCTAATTCCTTCAGGATGGGCAAGCAGAACAAACCTGGTAGACGAATCTCATTAGAAGGCGCCTATTCCCTTCTTCATACAGTTCCCTTCTTCAAACAGCTCCCCTTCCCCAAGCAGTCAAGGGAAGGTATAAAAGTAAGAGCTTTTGTCTCAGTCACAGGGCACCCCCATTCGGTACCCCCTCATGCTCGGGAGCTCTGGCCCTTTGCTTTCAATAAACTATCCTCTCTTTAAAACTCTTTGCCTCTCCTGGGTCCGTGTTTCCATTCTTCGGTCTCACGAGACACAATCCCGACACTCATTCACTCACTCCAAAGTCCCCTACATCATTTGGGGACTCACAGAGGCATTGTCATGCGGGAGACCCTGCTCGCTGCGCCATTTGTCATGCAGGGCTGCCTGTGGGGTCTCTGCTCCCGCTCCCCTCATAACGCAGGATATGGTAAGGCCAAAAAGGAACACCCACGGAGCCATAGGTAGGGGAGTCATACCACTATATTCTCGCTGGCGGCACTATACTCTCACTGGAGGCTGGATCCACACTGTCCGCAAACCGCCAACCACACTTGCCAGCCCAGCCACCATCTTCTTGCTAGGCCCCCATTCTTCTCTCTTTTCTCTCTGCTAGCACAGCCACAGCAGTTATATTGTGGCCAATGGCTCACTGGTTACAGCTGACGGCCAACTAGCCACAGCTGATGGCCATGCAATCACAGTTGGCCATTTACTACCTGAGCCAGCACCTGTCTATGTGAGGCCGAGAGCCTGGAAACTACTTTCTGAGGCTCTGCCCCCACAGGCATATTCTTCCTTCACTTGGGAACTCACAGAGACATATTCCTCCTTCAGTATCTTGGTTTGAACACTTAAAGTATGCAACCTTGGGCCATCTCTTTAAGACTAATTTGAAAAACAGCAACAAATAATACCTACTTCTCAGGCTTATAAGGATTAAGGTTTACTATGTATGTACTGTGTGCAAGATACTATGCTAAGACTTGCGAACACCAGAGATGAACAGTAAAGATAAACTCCCTGTTTTCCCAGACCTTTAAAAACCAAAACAAAAAATTGTTAAAAAAATAAAAAAAAGGCAATGTTAAAAACCAAAAATTCAACAGAGTAAATTTTAAGATTTAATTGGCTTTATGGAATCCCAAATCAGACAATATCCCGTCTAGCAAATGAAGCGCCAAAAGGCTGTACAAATGGACAGTTTTTAAAGACAGAAAGGGGGCAGAAAAAGGAAATTATTAGCAGGAAATGCATTGTTTTAGTGAAGAGTACCCTCCTAAGAGGAATGGAAGGGGTTTATTGGGTAAATTACCTCACTTGTGCTGACCAGGTAATTCCAGGTTGACCTGTTAAAGGCTACATTTCTGGGAGAAGCTGAGACTGTAATTAGGCTAGCTATTAAGTCTTGATTGGCTGATGTGGGGCTTAGCACAAGTGACTCCATTCTTGGCCTGTTTTTTTTCTTTTTAACACTAGTGATGAGGAACACGTTACCAAACTCAAGGGGTTCATTTTGCCTGCACACATCAAAGTCAATGGGGACACGAACAGAAGTTTGCAGCTAAGAAAGTAGAGGTTTATTTAAGGAAATGGCACCAAGCCCGGAGGCACAGGTGAGCTAGTTCTCTTACAACCTGGCATGTAGGTTACAGATTATGTAGGGCAAATCACAAGACAGGATGGGTTAGGGGTTCAGGTTTGTGTTGGGTACTGATTGGTTGGAGGTGAGGTAAGGGTAATGAATCATTCCTTCAGGTCTTGAGGACAGTTCTGAGGTCTTTTGGGGAGTTCCTCGTCTGTTCTCATGGGGAAGTAGCCAGGGGGTTGTTCCACCTTAGGGCTCAGGAACTGAAACATAACTTAGGTCAAGATGTTATCTTTAACCTGGCAGAGGTCCAGACCATTAGTCAGGTCCCAGCTACTGTCTTTCGCTGACTTGGGGGTTGCTTATTATCCGGGTGAAAGGCTAGGTCTCTGAGGGGTATATATAGAGAGAGGGATATGGTTTCTAGAGCTAGGATTTAAAACTAAATTTAATCAAAGTCATAAGGACCCTCAGTTTCACTCATAGTAAACTGTTGTAAGTGTGATGGGGAGGAACTAAAAGTCTTCCCTGGGAAGATACCATTTGTGCTGAAGCCTGGAAATGAAGCCACTGTCAGCCAGGGAGAGGGAATATCTGAAGCAAAGTTGGGATGAGCAGGTGGGCCTGAGCCTGTTGTGTTCCAAGAAGCAAAGGAAGGCCACTGTGGCCTAAGCAAGCGGGAGACGGCTCAGGCGAGAGACCAGGGAGCTTGGGAGTGGGCTCATGGTCCACAAGAAAGAGTTTAAATTTTATGCTAGGTGTATTTATGGAGGGAGGTGGGGGGTGGGCGCATCCTTGGAAAGATATTAAGCAAAAGAGTTATTTTTCAGAAGACTACTATGACGTAAGGACAAGAAGGAGCAAGATTGGAAGGCTTCCTGATGAAAGGCTGTTACGTTGACCCAGAGAAGCCTTGATGGTGGCTTGAGCAGTTGTTGTGCTGTTATTAGCATCACCACCCCCAAGCTTGCCACATGCTGCTCATCCAGAACTGAGCTTTAGAATCTACTACTGAGGATTTCGCAGGCCCCAGGGCTGAACTCTAGAATCTACCCCAGGTTTTCAGATAAAAACTGAACCAAGCCTTTATTTATTCTTCTGCTGCCCTATCAAGCTGGGCCAACAGTCTTGTCAATGGACAGAGGCCAGAAGGACTGGTCCCCCCTCTTAGCTCCTTCCCTTCAGGGAGCAAATCACACAGCAAGATTCTGACTCCTGTCTTATTTGGTTTTTATGGTCCAACCTTTCTCCAAAAGGAAGTAGGCCCTTCCGAGCTATTATTAGTCATTTGTAATTTAGTAAAAGTGGGTTCCTTTAAAGTGGGCTCTTTAAAGTTGTCTTTATAGGGGGACCACTGAAGGCTCTGGGCGTGGGGATGATGGAGGATGGCTGGAGAGGCACAGCTGTAGGCACTGCACAACCTAATCTAAAAGAATGGGGTGGGAACACATGAGTGCTGACTTTGATTTTCCTAGGCCAAGTTCTGTCTATTAGATTGAAAGAACCCCCTCCGTTTCAAACACTGAGGCTTCTATAAGTTCCCAGTAAGCTAATAAACTTCAACGGGTCTCTGCTGAGACAAATGAAGAGTTAACTGGAGAGGACTTGTGAGCTGACAGGATGAAACAGGCAAAGAGTTAACAGGAGCGAGCTTGTGGGCTAAGGAACGAGCTTAAACATTAACTGCTTGGCACCTGCAGGCTGACAAGCACCTCACATCCGCCATAGGTGAGAACAGAACAGTTCCCAGTCGCAACAGTAACCCCCTGCAAACTAACAAACACCCATCATAGGTAGGAACAGAACAACACTTCCCAATCACAACAGCAATCCCCTGCAAGCTGACATCCATCATAGACGGGAACAGGACAATTGCCAGGAGAAGACAATTGTAACGGCAGCCCCCCTTCCTGCCCCCCGGCAAGCTGACAAGCACCCTACAGCCTGCATGGAAAAATATAAAATCTCAGCACACCTTCTCATTGGTGCAGTTGTCTCCATCAGACTGCCCTGGCAAACTTCTGCCAGTTCCACACAGAACACACACTCTCTCTCTCTTTTTGACTTTCAATAAAGCTTTGTTTACTCTTGTAGAGTCTCCTAAATTCTTTTGCATTCTGCAAATGACCAGGGGTTAATTCTACACCAAGACAGTCTCCATGAATCCAAACCTCATACACCCCGTGGTGATCTTGGAACAAATTCATCACTCATCATTCATGAACCCTGGGCCTTCACTGGTCCCCTATAAATACAATTTTAACTGTTTAAAATAAAAACAAAGCACTGAAGATTCCATAATGAAATAGGTGCACCTAAAAATTAGTTGGTGGAATTAAAAAATTTTAATTCAAAATTTCTGGAGAGTGATTAAGCAATAGGCAATTAATTATCTATAAAACTGTTTATACTTCTTGAGTCATTTCATTTTGCTTGGGGGATTTACCCCAATTAACACCAACGAAACTAATGTAATTTGTAAAATACATTCATAGTAGCCCAAAACATACAGTGAAATTTGGGAAAAGGCTGAATAAGTTATGGTTCACCCACAGGTTTGAATACTGTGATTGTTCACCTAAAAAAAAATTCCTAATGACCAGGCACTGGGCTAGACCTGTGGGAATGCAAACATAAATATGATATATTTGTTTCCATGGGGCTCATGATGTGGTCAAAGGCATCCAACTATCTAGGCTCAAATCCTGCTCCACTACTTTTTAACCTAACACCCTGGGAAAATTACCCATGCCCTATGAGCCTCAGTTTTCTCCTATGCAAAAAAAATTATAACAGTAATCACCTAATACATAAGTGATAAGGATTAAATAAGCTAATGCTTGTTATGTGCTTAGAACAATGCCTGGCACATTCTAATACAGTATGATAGTGTTATAATAGTACATGTGAATTTAAAATGAGCACACGAATGGGATTTATTCCGCCTGGGTGATGGTCTAGGAAGACCTCACAGCGACTTGTGTGGTAAGAGTGTTGAAGGATGCATAAGGTTTCTCCAGGGATGAGGGAAGAGAGAGTGAGAAAGAAAAATTCAGGAAGTACTGCCTAGATTATGCATGTAATACTCCTTTGGGATTTTTTGAAGGGAGATTCAAAATCATTTTCAATTACTTTTGTATACTGCACTGGTGTTTCTATTGAATGTGACACCATGCTAAGTTTCAGTGGAAAGAAAACCAGAGGGGAAAAGTAGCTCATCCATCCTCACCCCCAGGACCCTGCCATCCATCCCAATATAGTAATCCCATTAAAAGGGCTGCCCTGGCAGGAACACAGTTACTTCTTCCTGGGCACACCATCTTCTATGGCATTTTGTAGGAAGAGTCACTTTTATTCTTGTTCCACTAGAAGAGTCACTTCCAATGTGTTCCTAGTGACACCAGCACTCTTATTTTGTGTTCATGCCTGTTTCCTTGTGAGTTAGACTATGGACAGGTGCTAACGTTCTCAAAGTACTGTTAATAAAAATGAGATACATATGGATTTTGTTGTGTTGTCATTAGAGTTGTTCATGACTCTTCCTATTATGTACTCCTTCTGAGCACATAATAAAATCACACTTCCCTATCCCCCACTTGAAGCTGGGTATGGCTCTTTGCCAATAAAATGTGAACAAAGAACACATGTGTCCCTTACTGCTGGAAATTTTAAAAGCCAATAAATACGCCATTTACCACGTTCTTTTTCTGCCTTGGCACTTATGGAAACGTGTCCATCCATTTAGGACCGTGAGTGACAGTCATACACAGACCCACTTTAAATATGTATCATGATGGACAATTAAGTCCTGGTGTGTTAAGCCACTGATGTTTAAGAGTTTTCCATTAATGTAGCATAAGTTAGCCCACCCTGACTAGACTAACTGTCCAAAAAATAAAATGGAACTACATGTTTAAACGATACGAAGAAGTCAAAACAGAAGATCAAATTTTCACAGCATGTAAAAATGTTACTTCCTGTTACCAAAGAGGTAAGATAATTTAAAGCTATGCAGTTATTATTTATTGAATTATTTGAATTCATAATAAAAGAAACTTCTAGTTCCTTTAGCTAAGAGGGTAGGTGAAGGTAGAACTGTGCTTATTATTGAACTAGTTGACTACATGTATGAAGCAAAAGCAAATGAGCTAACTATTCCAATGGTACTGCTTCCTATGCTTTCCCTTCTCTCTAGCTATACTTGTTGGAAAAGTACAGACTGAGTTCCTTCCTTGAGCCAGCAAGCTGAGACAAAGGTGAACAATGATTTTTCTAGGGAACTACATAGGCAAGTTGGAAAAGACCTTAAGAACATCTTTACCAAGCCTTCATTTGGTATAATTTTAATAACACAACCATTTGCAGAAGGGGCTTTCCCTGTAACTTAGCACAGTGGTCTCTAGCTGGGTGCATTTTAGAATCACCCTGAGTAACTTAAGGCCCTACCCCAGACCAAATAAATCAGATTTCCTTGGGCGTGGCCATCAGTATATTTTAGATGTTTCCCTTGTGACTGCACTGTGCAGCCAAGATTGAGAACTACCAACAGAGCAGAATTTCTTAACTTAGTGTTTCCCAAGCCTGGAATCACCTGGGGGAAGGGATTAAAACACCTAAGGCCTGCTTCCCACTCCAGACCTTCTGGTGTACTTGGTCTGGGGTGAGACCTGGGCATCAGAATTTTAAAAAGAAATAATCCCCATCCGAATTAATTCCATTTTGCATCACTAATTGGGAGCCATGGTTTTAACCAGATGTAAGAGACCAAGGTCTAGTCAGACGGACATGGCACAGATCTGACCGTACCATTCTGTGTGGTTGTGGGCATGGTCCTTACCCTCTCTGGAGTTTGGTTTTCTCAGTCTACAAAACGAGAATAACAGACCCTGTCATATGACACTTGCTCAAGAAACGCAAGTTGGTATTGTTTCATTTAATTATTATTTCTTAGTAATCCTATGAATCAAGGTTATTTTTCTAAGCTGATAACTAAAGGAACAGAGGATTTGGAAAGGTCATTGACTGCCTCAGAATTACATGGTAATAACAGGCAAAGTGGGACTCACCACAAGGCTTTACTGAGCAGACACTTGCAGCTGCCCCATGCCCTCTCCATTAGCCACCCTGCCCTGGGTGAGTAGATGGGGCCAACCCATGTTGTTAATTAACCCCACCGTGGGCTATACATTTAGGCTGTTGGGTGGACCTGGGCCCAATTTAGCTCACCTGCTTCTGTCTTAGAGCTTAATAGACTGTCATGTCTTGAATTGCAGTGACTTCATCTCTTTTTAAGGTTGTAAAATAGCCTTAACTGACCTATTTGACTAGAATCCTTTTCTCGGTGTGTTCTAGAAAAGCAGTGGTCACCCACCACTATTTCTTTTATTAATATGATACCCTTTCTAAAGGGCTTGTGGCATGTTAAATCCTGACGTAACTCCTGACACAGAAGGATGGTCCCAGGCACTGGGACGCGTTACTTCTATTTGCTACATGGACTATGGAGAAGATAGAGAAATTGCCTAACCACCTCTACGCTTTGTAATACTTTGACCTAACAGGTGAAGAAAAATATAGAACCACAAGACTAGATGGGGCACCTAACACCCTCAGATATGGCCTCAGGTGTATGTTGCTTCCATAAAACGTATGTCCATCACGAAGGAGAGGCTGTCTGTGCACTGGCCCAGGTCCGCCCCACCCCCCACCCCACGCTATGGGCCAGGGCGTGGGGGGCAGGGCCTCGAGCCGCCTCCTCTCGTCTCCCTTATCCCCTTACTCCCCTTACTTTATTTAGAGACGAAAAATTGACTTGCAACTGCTGTGTACGGTGACACGAAAGCAGTTTTAAAATGTTCCTAGTTTCTGTTCACCCAGAACAAAGCCCCTAAGTCGCTCCTATATAGGAATCCTAGAGCAGCTTTGCTAAGGCAGAATTCGCCCCCATGGCTAGGAGCTGCAGGGTTGTAGGGCTGCCTGTGCTGGCAATGTTGATGCTCTGAGAAAGCAGAGAGTTTCTTGGTGTGAAAAGCCACCTTTCTCCTCAGAGGGGACCTCTCCGGCCACCTCTTGCCTTGTTGTCTCTACCTCCATCCTGAAAGAGGTCAATCCCAGACCATAGTTGTTAAAGCAAAAACCCAAAACAACAAGGCAGGAACATCTTCCCCCTGAGAACACTGTGTCCTCAAAAGTCAAGTCCAAATTGAATTGAATTCTCAGAGCTACTAAAGATCTTGTCTCAATTTACCTTGACCCAGTTAGGGGAGGAGCCAGAACCAAGCAGACCTTTTAAAATGAAATTTGGGACGCTACGCTCAAGGCACCGATGCCCCATAAAGCAGCCAGTGACGGGTTTGGAGGTTCGATCCAGTATTAACTTGCCGCCTGGGAGACCAGATGGGCAGCAAACTGCTTCCGTGGCGGTCAAGGGGAGGGCTGGGGAGCGACAGTGACGCATGCAAGTAGCTCCAGGGATGCGCAGGGCGCCGCCTCGTTGCCTAGCAACACTGGGTAGACGTCACTCTTAGGAGCCTCAGTAGCCGCATCTGGTAAGCACATTACTCTGGCGTTTCAACAAAACGTAACATGGGATTTACTTCACTGCCGCAGGTGGGAGATACAGCGGATGCGGTATGTGCGCTGGAGGCCGAACACTGCCTCTTTTTCTGCTTGTGAAATCACCGGATCTCCTTTATCCGGGGCAGGAGCGCACCCTGCGGGTGCCCGGGCAGGCGGCCCTCCTGGCAGGCTGCTGTGTACTCGCCAAGAAAGGCTGGTTTATGGTTATAGCTTCCTCCGTCTAGCTCTGCTCTGCCACTTGCAGTGAAACAAAAGCTAAGGGGACTTCTTCCAGGCCTCAGTGGAACCATGAATTAATGCATCATGGCTTCACAGGCACCCTGGGCTGTGGTTCCCAAGAAGGCAGAGGGGTCTTTTCCTTCTAACCTCAAAGTGCTCTGCACAAAGTAGTAGACCGGAAATGCTTGTTGGATCCAGTCCCCTCATTTCCAATGTGTGTGGCTTCTTTCTCTCTTTCTTTCCTTCCTCCCTCCCTTCCTTCCTTCCCTCCTTCCCTCCTTCCCTCCTTCCTTTCTTCCCTCCCTCCCTCCCTCCCTCCCTCCCTCCCTCCTTCCTTCCTTCCTTCCATTTTTTTTAGAAGTGCATTAAAACTTAAGGAATATAGCCTTAATCTATATTTAAGGAACACAGCCCGAAAGACACATTGCCTAGCATAAACACACACATAGTACAATAAGAAGCACATTGAAATACCAATAGCTAGTTTGCATGCATATTCATGGCTTCAGAAAGTGCTTTCACACACATCATTCCTTTAATGTATTTAGTATTTGGGGGCCTGAATGTAATGCCTGCTTCCCATTAGTCACCCTTTCTCAACCCTTTCCATAGCTCTCCCTTGTTCAGGTCTTCTGGTTTCTTGGCTGCTCCCCAAGCCATAAACTGCTCTCCCTGGGAGCCTCTCAGAGGCCCCGAGAAGGGCCTCCAGGAGACACTGAAACAGATCCTCAGCTATGTCAGGGGAAGAAGGAAGGGGCTGACAGGGAGAGAGTGGTGTCAGAAACCTCGCCTCCACCCTCTGCCTCCAATTTGTATTCCTCCCTCCTCTAGGCTCCATGGTTATTGGCTGTGCCTAATATGTCCAAGAATTTAAAGTAATAATAAACATAATAACAATAATTTATTGAGCACTTGATCATATACCAGGTATTATCTCATTTAATACAACAACCCTAGGCTTCTTATAGATGAAGAAACAAGGCTCAGAGAGGTTACATTATTTACAGGCAGCGAGAGTGGAGCCAGCAGTTCAGATCCTAGGTCATCTGGCCCAAAGCCCAAACCCGCAGCCAGCAACCAGCACATGCTCCTTCTGCACCGTTTATCCTCTACCCCTGGCTCGGTGCAGAAATCCCCTAGTAGTTTTTCTGAATATCTCCAGAAAGATATCTGTAGTAATCTGTTCCCTATCCATGCACCATTTGAGGGCTATCTGTGAAATAAGGCTTTGTGTCCATTTGTCCTTTCACTCAGCAAACACATAATGAGTACCACCCCTATAGGCTACTCTGCTAAACTCTGGACAAGAGTCATATAAAACCTGGTTCCTGCCCTCAAGAAAGGAGACACATAGACAGACATGTTCAGAATATCATGCTAAACAGGACAGGAACAGGTCTGAGTGACATGGGACACAGGGAGGTGTGGTTGCTCTGCTAGTGGCTCAGCAATGATGTCAGAGAAGAGATGAGAAGCTCAACCCTTTGTGGTCGTCTTCCAATAAGACTGCTTAAACCCCACAGATGGTATACAAGGGTCTCATACCCAGAGACCTTATGAACAGACATCTGCCTTAGTCCCCAAAAGACAAGTCCCATCCCAGTCTCCCCACAGTGGTCACTTTTATTCAGTCATTCAGCAAATATTTGACCTCTACCATGTGCATGGCACTTTGCTAGGGACTGGACATATGGCAGAGGCCAGAACAGACCAGTTTCCTGCCCTCACAGAGCTGACAGCTTTGTTGCCTGACCTATCACATCGGAAAACTGCCCAGCCCAACATTTGCTACAGTATCAACACATATTGAGATTTACTCCTGTGCAACCTGGAAATGCTGGCACACATACATGGTTGCAAATGAAGCTGATTTAAACTGGAGCCATGGCACCAGACGCTCAGGGTTATTGAGGACAAACACACGCCAGTATCTGCAGTGGCCTAGGGCCGAGCATTAATGTGCTGGCATTTGTTAAGTACTGTGCTTCTGTAACATGACATTCTATCAAAAATAGGTGATTCTGTGAATAAGTCACATCTCAAAGTCTTCCAGAAAATATAATACACACATACTTCCTTCCTCACTACCTTCCAATGTCCATTCTATTAATTGTGCAAGCTAAGCCATCATGAAATTTATAATTACTGGATAGCAAATGAGCAGGGCTTGGTCTAGGGTGTATTTTAAGTTCCTGTTGGATTTTGATAACTCTAGGTACCTATCCTGCCAGCCAAGCCGAGATGATAAAGAGATGTTCAGTATCTCTTCCTCAATTCCTGGTTTTATTTTTTTAAATAATATTAATAATTAATATTAATCAATAATTCAATACATTATTGATGTTATTAATATAAATATTTATTATTATATTAGTACTCATTTCTTCCTGTTTGTCTAATCAGCTCTCTGTCCATCCATCCATCCATCTGTTTATCTTCCATCCATTTCACACTCTTGATCACGCCAAGGCACTAGTTATTAAGAGATCCCCATGCCTCCTCCAAGCTCAGAATAAGAGATCATTTTGCAGGAGAAGATTGTAGTGGGGAAGCTTGCATGAGTAATAAAAGGACATGGATGCGACTTGTGAGAAGATGTTTTCTGAAAAGCCCTGTCTGAAAAAAGATCCATGACTCCCACAAGGGAAGAGCTGCTTGGTAACCTACACTTGGGCACTAGCAGTCATCCCCCACTTAAGACGCCCTCCAGAGATTGTGTCACCCCAAAGCCACACTTCCCCCTTGAGTGGGCCAGCTCATCTCTCAGGAAGTCATAGGTCTGGGCCAGGTGGCTGCCCTACACTAAGCAGATAGGCAAACCTGTCTCCTCCCTCCAAGGCATTCCTGTTTGTTGGCTGTACACCAGGATCTCCTGGGGTAGGAGCCTTGCTATTTTGGGCAACTTGCTCTCTCTTATATGCATGAAGCACAAAAGAAATAGCAGTGAATACAGCTCACGAAGGCCTCTAGTGCCATTCTGTTATTTATAATACAAATCTACATAGAACGCAAGTCTGACAATAATCCTACTCTCCTTCCAACTCTGATCACATGCTCTTACTAAATTACCCCAGGAATTGCTTTGTGCATCCATCTTACAGTGCCTGTATGTAGTCTCCCTTTTCAATAAATCCAGTCAACTGGATTATTATTATTATGTGATTATGTTTTCAGTGTGAAGTCTAATTACATATCCATACTGTAGTCAAGATTCTTTCACTCAGTCAGTCAACAAATATTTATTAGCCATCTACTACATCCCAGTTTTGTATACAGGGATATGGAGATGAGTAAATAGAGACCCTGTATGAAGGAACTGCTCATAGTCCAGTGAAAAAGCAAGGCATACTTGCCTTCACTGAAGCAGAGGGCACTATGGAACCACAGAGGAGGGTGGGCCTAATTCTGCCTCAGGGGAGGCAAATGCAAACAAAAGTGAACCCCATGAAATATCATTGTTTCAGTTTAGTCCACTTTGGGGATGAGATTCTTAACTCAGGGCCTTTCTAATTCATTTTTTTCTAGATATTATAAAAATATCTAGCTGGGTTCTTTAATTCAGAACTTAATGAAAATGGCAAAAGGACTTATTGAGACTGAATTCACACCTAAATTAAGAGGTATTGCAACATAACATCTATATTAGAGTTAAATTGTAAATCATAAACACTGGTTGTAGATCACAGCCTCTTTCTCATTAAGGACATGGTAATGCCTCCCAACCAGTGTGGCTGGGCAGGGTCTAGTTCCATCTCATTTTCTGCAGTGCTTCTCTTTCTGGGTTGCCAGCTATCTGATGCCTCAGAGTCTTCTGCTGTATTAATAAAAGAACCACCTTTATCCATTGGTCTTGAACAAGCATGTATCCTTCTATGGGCTCTACTAGACACTGTTTATAAAGCTGCACACATCTCCCCACCCCAAGTGTTCTGCTCAGTGTCATTGCTTTCACTCAGGATCAGTGGTCTTAGTAAAATTGTTGTCCTCTGGGCTATAGCTGCAGCTATGAGAGAAGCAGTGCTTCCCTTTGGAATCTTATTTGCAAACAGATCTCCCACAAACACAGGACAGCAAAATAATTTCTGTGTATCCTGGGGATTAATAGGTCACCATGTAACTCTGAGTCACTTCATGATGTATATTGCATGAGCTACAGAGGCTGGAAAGAGAGCATAGATAGTGAAGGAAATAATACCAGGAGAGAATCTGGAAGAAATGGGACTGAGTTCTTGAGGTTGAAACACAAACATAATGGGGAAAAGAGAGCTTAAGTATTAGGATTGAGATTGTCTGTGAAGGACAGAAAACCTAAAAGAACAAACTGCCTTAAGCAAGAGTGAGGTTTGTTTTTTAACTATGGAAACATAGGCAATGCAGGGCTGGGATGGAGCGCCACAATCATAAGGAATCCAAGTTGCTTCCATAATGTAGCTCTATCACCTTCAACATGATAGATTGTAACTCATGGCTGCTCAAGCCCCAGTTGTCACATCCTTATTCTACCCAGCAAGAAGGAGGAAGGAGTAAAGAAGGGATTGTTTCCTTCCTATGAGAACAGTCCTCAGAAGTTGCCATGTATCCCTTCTGCTTACACCCAATCAAACTAGTACTTAGTTACATTTGCCATACCTAGTTGGGAGTCTAGAAAATATAGGTTTCATCCTGAACAACTTGTGCTCTTCAATGGTGATTGAAAGCTTTCTAGCAGTCTCTGCAAAGAGCCTGAGTAAAACATTAAAGTTTAAGATCTCAGAGATGGAGCACTTCTGATTACACAATGAAGACTATTGCGCCAGGCATGGGTGGTTGAAAGGTAGTCAAGGTGAAGGTCACTAACATATTGAAGTAATGGACAGTGAGGCTTATGTCATGGATGGATCATTAATAATGTGGAGGATGAAGCCACACAAGCTGGCTGAAGGAATTAGGGTGAAGAGAAAGATTTTGAGACCACTGATGAAATACTAGCTGTATGGTAGACCTTGAAGGCACATGGATCTTTGGCTTAAGTTTATTCTATAATTATTTCATCTAATTGTCTCACTATATGTATATGCAACTTACTGAATCAGGAAACATCTTTGCTATTTCTCTTTTGATTTCCTTCAGTACTGGAGACACTGAACACAATAAACAAGTTGAGCGAACAAATCCCAAACACTTGCTGGGTCTCAGAAGATAACCAAATCTGTCCTCTTCCTCACAAAGCCTTCACCAGCTCAGCATTAGAGAAATAATAAACACTGTTTTGGTGCAGCTTTATGGTGAACTGCCCAGCTTAACAGGCAACCCATTTGTTCTTTGAAGACTGAAAAATATTTTAGGAAAAAAATATATAAAACAAGAGTAAATAAGGACATTTTATGTGTTGTGTTGTTATAATAGACTGAGAATAAGCCCAAGAATTACAGTGCAGCATCTGTTGCCACATTAGCCAAACAGAAGGGGATTCACTTCCTATATGCTTTATTAAATAATAGAAAGAATTGCTGTTTGGAAAGAGAAGGAGAGAGCAACTTTGTCCTTTCTATGAAAATAAAAAGCAAACCTACTGGCTTCTGTATAAACCGTGCACTTAAAGGCAACCATCCAAGTGGTTTGGAGGTACAGAGGGACTGGGTTCTGTGTCTGGATGACAACGTGACTCCACAGTCCAACTAAGATGGTGCCCAAGTAAAGGGCATTATAACTGGCTTCTCTCTCCTCCTCCAGCTGGATCCCTCTGCCCCTCAGGCCAACTGGCTTTCATCTGCTGGATGTTGGGGTTAGAAAGACAAACAGGTAAGTTTCGGCTAGCTGAGATGGATTAGAACCCTGAAATGTGCTCATGCAAATCTAAACATAGATTCTACAGCAAGTGGGGTCCAGGTCTAATTTGAAACTAATGCAGTAACTGAGAAAGAGCCTTCATTGGTACTCCTCCCATCAAGAGGTGGAATCCACATCCTTTCCCCTTGAATCTGGGCAGACTTTGACTTTGACCCGTAGAATATAGTAGAAGTACTGCTGTGCCAGTTTATGGACCCAGACTTTACCAGTAGACGTGGCTTCATCTCTTGGGATACTCTCTCAAGTTCAGGCCCTAAATTTTTATGTTAAAGTCTGGCTATTCTGCTGAGGAGACCACATGGAGAGGCCCTGAGACAACATAGGGAGGGAGAGGTGAGCAGTCTTCCAGCCATGCCCGGACATTTGAGTGAAATAGTTTGAGATCCTCCAGACCAGGCACCAGCAGGATGTCATTGGGTAACCTCAGTTATACAGAAGAATTGACCAACTAAGCAACTGCCCAAATTTCTGACCCATAAAATCATGAGATCTAATAAAATGATTGTTGTTTAAAAGGAAAAAGGAAAAGAGACTTTCAATGTTTATTGGATGGTGAAGATGGCCTTAGCAGTCTTCTCCCTTGAAATCCTTGATTAGGAAGACCCTCCCCCCTTTTTTTTAAGTGTGGGAATTGTAAGTGTATATATCAAGCTAATATGGTAACAGGAAATAAAAAAAATCTTAAATTATCCTGTGCTTATACTCCAAGGCAAATTGTTTGTTTCTTATCTTGTTCAACAGCAAAATATAGATAGATGATAACAAAAAATAGTATAATGATACTTATGAATCCATTATTTAAAATGAATAGTTAACATTTGTTAACATTTACATATTATATAAGTTACAATTGATTCTCATTATTTGTGGTAGTTATGTTCTACCAAGTTTCTGTGAACCCTTAATTAGCAAATACTGAATCATTGCTCTGAGGGGAAATATGGGTAGGTTCCTGGGAGCCTCTGGTGTGTTTATCCATAAACAAAGTGTGGTATGGTTCTGCAGTGTTTATACATTTTTTATATAAATGATATACTGTTCCAGTCTATCATTGCTTTATCCACTAAATTGTATGTTTTTAAGATTATTTCATATGAAAACATATAGATCTTATTTATTCATTGAAACTTCAGTATAGTAAGTCAGGACTCAGTAATTAGATGAATCAGTCATCAAGTGTTTTAGGCACTTCCAATGAAAAGCTATTATTCATCCTACTCAGAAGAGTTGTCTTAAAAAACAAATCTGTTGATACTGTTATTATTATTATTGTTGTTGTAAAACTCTTTTGAGCATGTGATATAGAATATAATCAAACTCCTCAGTATATCAAGGTCATTTTCAGTCTGACCCCAGGACCATTGCTCAGATATCACCCCCATCACTCAATCCCATGCAGTCAATGCTGTGATGCACATCATTTTCATGTCTTTGGCCCTTACAAATACCAATAGCTTTGCCAGGTGGATTATCCCCTTCTTCTTTGTCTGGCAATCTCCTAGACAACCTTCAAAACCCAACTCAAGTATCAACTTCAGAGGCAGATTTACTGTGAAACCAATGAAATTTAAGCTTCAGGCTTTGTATTTGCATAGGCCTCTGCTAAGAGCAAAGGAGGGGTTCTAGCAATGTGTTCACATGGACATTTGTTCTTTTTCTGAAATGACAGGATTAAGATATTTTTTGTTCAAGGTCCATTCAAATTGTATAAACTTCAGACTCCTCCAAGCCTGGATCTGCCCCTGATCACGACTCTTGTGAAGATTTTCATGACCTCCCCAAAGGGAAGCCCTATTGGGTCCCATAGCACTTTATTGTTACATCTGATACTTTATGCCTTGTTGTAGTATGGCTTACCAGCTCACCTCTGATTTGACGAGCTATACAAGGATTTCTGTTCATACGTCTTTCTCAATATTAGGTAGTCAACAGACATTTGTTGGCATTTCTAGTCCAGATGGTATAGTAGGCAAATGCTGTGACCACATCAAAATTACAACTAAACTACAAGAGAAACATCATTGAGAATCACCTAAAATCTTGCTGAACCAAAACCCTACAATTAGGGACGTGCAGAAGAAGCCACCTTGAGACTAGTAGGAGGGGCAGAGATGCAGAATAGGCTGGTTCCACACCCACGTGTGACCACTAAAAATTGGGAGGGATATGTGGGCTGTGGAGGCCCCCCTGGAGGAATAAGAGGTGGCTTGTTCATCCCCAGCCCAGGGTTCCAGTGCTGGGGAGAGAAGTCCCCATAATCTCTGGCTATGAAAACAAGCGGAGATTGCGACTGAGTAAGATGGAGGGCAGCTGTGGTCCAAGGTGCTCCTCTTAAAGGGACTGTGCACAAACCTACTCACCGATGGAATCACTGGCTCTGAGCTCCAGAGCTGGGGCAGCAGCTGGAGAGGTGGCAGGGACATATGGTGGGGAATTGAGTTTTCTGGCTTCAGAAAGGGGCTGGAGGGGCAGCTTTCTTCTGGACAGAGGAGCTAACAGAGGCCATTGTTTCTTTGTTGAGTACCCCTTTCCCAGCATGCAGACACAGACGGCTGTCATATCCATCAAGCTGGCTAACACCATTCATTCACCACACCCTGGTGATTCAAGACCCCACCAGGTCCAACTTTTGGCACACCCAAGCCACATAGCTTTTTCATACAAACTACCTGCCTTAGCTCATGCTGAAGCCTTTCCTAGAGTCTCTCAGAGGTTTGCAGAACCCAGACATGCAGCATCTGGCTTGAATGTGTCCCATACCTCTGGCTGAGCCACCCTAAGCCCGGCACTAGGGGCAGCCAGCCTTGGTTAGTGGCTTTGCCTCTCAAGGAACTTTCAAGCACAGCATGGATGGTAGCCAGCTTCAGATTTCTTTGTGGCTCTTGCCAGGTGGCCCCTGGTGGGGCACAGGCTACAGCTGAATTTGACCTGCAGCAGAGGGGTCCCAGGTGACCCTGGGGCTATCGCCCCCAGTGGCCAGCTTCTAAATAGGTTGGCGCATCACCCAGCCACCACAAAGGATGACACACCCAAGGGGCAGATTGGGCAGGCACCAGAACCCCACAGAGTCCTGCTCTGTAGGGTCAGCCCCTGCACCACAGTTCATCCACTGCAATCAAGGCCAGTCCTCACAACCAATGAGCCTGAGGGTCTGTCCCTCCCATTGATGTGCAAATATCAACCAAAGCTCAACTACAAGAGAAGGGCACACACAACCCACAAAACGGACACACCTGGAGTGTGTGGCTCAAGTGACCATGAAGGCTGTGCCACTGAGCCCCACAACAAACTTACTACATAAGGCCACTCTATCTACTAAGACCGGGAGACATAGCAGCCTACATAATACTTAGAAACAAACACAGGGAGGCAGCCAAAATGGGGAGACAAAGAAACATGTCTCAAATAAAAGAAAAGAGCAAATCTCAACAAAAACAACTAAACAAAATGGAGACAAGCAATCTACCACACACACAGTTCCAAACACTCATTATAAGGATGCTCAATGATCTCGGGGAGAACTTCAACAAAGAGATAGGAAGCATAAAAATGGAGATAGAAAACAGAAAGGAACCAGTCAGAAATAAAGATTACAATAACTGATTTGAAGAACACAGTAAAGGGAATCAACAGTAGATTAGATGAAACAGAAGATTAAATCAGTGATTTAGAAGACAAGATAGCAGAAAACACCCAATGAGAACAGCAAAAAGAACAAAGAATCCAAAAAATTGAGGAGAGTTTCAGAGGTCTCTGGGACAACCTCAAACATGCCAACATTCACATTATAGGGGTATCAGAAGGAGAAGAGAGAAGGCAAGGAATCAAAAACTTACTTGAAGAAATAATGACAGAAAACTTCCCTAACCTGTTGAAGGAAATAGATATACAAGCTCAGGAAGTGCAGAGAGTCCCAAACAAGATAAACCCAAAGAGGCCCACACCAAGACACATCATAATTAAAATGTCAAGGTTAAAGACAAAGAGAGAATCTTAAAAGTAGCAAGAGAAAAGCAGTTAGTTACCTACAAGGGAGCTCCCATAAGACTGTCAGCTGATTTCTCAACAGAAACTTTGCAGGCCAGAAGGGATTGGCAGGAAATATTCAAAGTGATGAAAAGTAAGGACCTAGAACCAAGATTACTCTATCCTGCAAAACTATCATTTAGAATTAAAGGACAGATAAAGAGCTTCCCAGACAAGAAAAAGCTAAAGGAGTTCATTATCACCAAACCAGAATTACAAGGAATTTTAGAGGGACTTCTTTAAGAAAAAACAAACAAACAAACATATATATATATGAATAATCAAATGCCAATAACTGCACACCTATCAATTACTTTCAATGGAAATGGATTAGGTGCTCCGATTAAAAGATAGGGGAGCTGAGTGGATAAGAAAACAAGACCCTTACATATGCTTCCTACAAGAGACTCACTTCAGATCGAGACACACACAGACTAAAAGTAAACGGATGCAAAAAGATATTTCATGAAAATTGAAACAACTAAACAAACAAAAATCTGGGGTAGCAATACTTATGCCAGACAAAATTGACTTTAAAACAAAGACTATAACAAGAGACAAAGAAGGACCTAGTAATCACACTTCTGGGTATTTATCCAAAGAGACCCAAAATGCTATTTAGAGGGAACATACTCATCCACATGTTCATTGCAGCATTATTTACATAAGCCAAGATATGAGAGCAACCTGGGTATCCTTGAATAGATGAATAGATAAAAAAGAGGTGATACATATATACAATGGAATATTACTCAGCCATATAAAAGATTGAAATCTTGTCATACGTGACAACATGGGTGGGCCTGCCACGTATTTTGCTGAGTGTAGTAAGTCAGACAGGAAAAGACAAATGTCAAATTATTTCACTTATAAGTGGAATCTATAGAACAAAATAAATAAACAAATGAAACAGAAACAAACTTATAGATACAGAGAACATTTTAATGGTTGCCAGATGGGAGGGGGTTTGGGAGCAGAGTGAAAAAGGTGAAGGAATTAAGAAATACAAATTGGTAGTTACAAAATAGCCATGGGGGTGGAAAGTAAAGCATAAAGAATATAATCAATAATATGGTAATAACTATGTATAGTGCCAGGTGGGTATTAGTCAAGGGAATCACTTCCTAAATTATATAAATGTCTAAATGCTATTCTGTGCACCTGAAACTAATATAAAAACAATATTGAATGTCAACTCTAATTGAAAAATTTTAAAAAGGGGGGAAAGAATGAAGAATAAGAGTTTCAAAGTTCAAATATAAAATAAATAAGTCTTGGGAGTGTAATATACAGCATAGGAAATATAGTCAATATTATTGTGACTGGGGTAGATATTGTGGTACAGTATCAGATGGTTGCTGGTCTTATCATGGTTATCACTTCTTTGGCATAGGGAATATAATCGGTAACGTTGTAATAACCTTGTATAGTGCCAAATGGGTACTGTTGAATAACTATGATGTAAACCTGAAACTAATATATTGTATGTTAGCTATATTTTAGTAATGATCTTAAAAAGAAACATTTGTTAAATGTATGTTAGTGATGAAAGATAGAGGTTTGTGCATTTATTTGTTCCACATTTTTCAGACTCGGACAATTTCATCTTCAAAAGGAGCCTTCCAACTGTTGGCTCACTGCACACCAGCAGACAGGAAGGGACAGAGGGGCCACGTGACAGCAAGAGGAGAAGGATTTCAGGAGCATTGTGGGAGGCATGTGACGCCAAATTACAAAGGAATGGACGTCAAATAGGAATGAGATGGAAGGTTTAATTGGGGAAGAAGACAATAACATGATCATTTAATCTGGAAAGAGTTCATGTTTTAGAGGATGGGGTAGTTTCATTTAAAAACAGGGAAAAATACAGGGTACATAAAATCGGAGATACAAAGAAAAGAGACATTTAGTTACAGTTGGGTGAATTAAATTTCTGACAGCAGCTAATCCAGCGGCCCAGCACATGCCATTTTTATCAGGAAGGCCGTCCCCAGTCAGCTCTCACTCATCCTTCAAGGGCCAGCTTCACAATGATTTCTCCGAAGCCATTTCCAAGCCTTCCCTTCCTACTGCTGCTGATTTCATTTCTCTCTCAGCTCTGCAACCAAAACTATGAATGTAAGTGTCACTACAAGTATGTGTTGCTTTATTTCTTTTAAACAACTGAGTAATTACTGACCTGCACATATATAGAGAAAATGTTCTTTACACTGTCATCTGATCATCTAAACTTCTCCACACTTAACTACTAGTTAGAAAATTTTAGTGGTTTATATTTCAAGTCATCTTTTTCTCCCATGTTTCCAAGATTAAGCTATCTTCTGGAAAACTATGACATTGTTCTGCTGGTAAGAGACAAGGAGGCAGGCGAAAGCAAACAGCAGAAACAAAACACATTTGAAAGACTTTCCCATGGGAAAGAATGTCACATTTGAAAACAGATGCCTCCATTGTTTTCTCAGTTCAAGCATAAGTTACTTTCTCTGTAAAATTACAGTTGAAACCAGTATTGCAGAACAAGCGATTCCTTACCCTCCTGTTGAAGTTATCACTCTGTCGAGACAGGCTCAAATAGAATCTCAGATCATTCAAAATTTAAACAGTGAATGCAGCAATCAAAATGTCACTGGGTTAGAGGAATGAATGAATAATTTAGCTCACTAAAAGGTAACATTTAGACAGACCAGACTTGCCAATTCCAGGAGGTATTGACAGCCTGGAATAAGATTATCCTCTCTCTTCAATTAAAAATAAATAAACAAACTGACTCCAGAATCTGTATGTTAACCTCCCAGACACCCCACTTTTTGGGTAGGAGTACAGTTCAGACCTGAGAGACAGGGAGTGGTCCAACCACCCTGACAGGGCATACAGGAGGAACATTATTTTATTTCAGTTTTTCCACCACTTTCAGAGCTCAGACTGTTACTAGGAATGACATTGTACCTCAGCTCTTGTCTTCTTGAAAGAAAGAATTCATTCAAGTGACAGAGTTTGTGCAGCATAGGACAGCAAGAAATTTATTAGTAAAAGCAAGTACTTTCCCAGACATGGAGCAGGCTGACCCAAGAGAGGGAAGCAGCCTCTCCCTACATTGTGTGAGGGTTTTTATCTCTATGGGTAGAATTGTCTCCCCCTCTTCCTCTCTGTTATCTTTCTCTTTCTCTGCTGAGGTGTCCTGTCCCCCACTCTGGTTCTCAAGGTTCTTTCTCAGAGCATAAGCGTGAACCTGTTAATTTCCCTTGATTTATTTGAGAAGCTCATTAAAAATGGTCTTGAGAAGCAGGATGTATATTCTGATAAGCAGGATGGTTTCTCTCTCTCCAGCAGTTTTCCTTCTTTTAATGACATATCTTGTTCTTAATATCTTTCTGAGCAAGCAAGGTGTTTGTGCCCCAAGTGAGAGCAGCTGCAAGGGGCCTCCTATCTGGGGTTACTGCCCTCCTGCTCGTTTCTACCTTTCTACATAGTCTATCAGTACCATGCCAGGCACTGACTGGGTGTTGGGAATGCAAAGATGCAAAAACCACCACTGCCCTTGAGGGGCTTATGGTCTGGTGGGGTCATGAGAAATACGTGGGGATTGTGCAGCCTGGGAATGTGTAACAGTGGCATAACTGGGACACGGGAGCCTGAGGAGGCCCAATTGTCTAGGCTTGTATTTGTGTGTGGGTGTTGTTTGGTAGAAAATCGAGATAACTGGATGGTATCTAAGAGAGGCCTGGGCTCTGAGGCAGTGACTGTCAGGGAGGAAAGTTGGGGATCGGGGCCAGGACCCCTCAAGGATAGTCAAGCTCTTACATCCCAAGATGACTATAGGCATGATGCTTCTCTGCCCAGGATGTCCTCATATCCTTCACCCACCAGGAAATCTCTGCTCCTCTATGAGAAGAGACATTGGCACAAGCTTAAGTTCCCAAGGCTGCCGGCAGGCCCTGGTGCTGCCTCCTCTGTTTCCAGTGATTGTCGTGCATACCAGCAGTGAACACTTCCTCTTGTCATTGCCACTGGCCTGATGCTCTACATGCTCAGCTAGCAGACAGGAAAGCCAGTGTTTTATCTTCTCTGCACGTGCAGAGAGTTGCAACCAAGGCACTCAGTAAGAGTTTGAGGCAGAGCTCCACTTCACTCAGCAAGAACATGGCTCCCACCCTAAAAACAAGAAAAAGCCAGATACTCTTTTTAAAAAATCATCTTTTTTTTTTTTTTTTTGAGCCCATAAGAGACATGAGGCCAGAGCTGATGAAGTGGACATAATTCCAAAGGGTGACAAGCCCCTCTGAGGAAAGATGCGACTCACTGATGATTCACCATTGGTGGAAGTGGGGGAATACACGGCTACCATGAAAAGGGGGTAGGAGGAAAATAGCTAAAATATTAAATTCTTAAGTGTGACCTAAGTACAACAATCTAGAGTAACTGGAAGCTGCAGACACAAGGGGCGGCGGTCCATACTCACGTACCAGCTCTATTCCGTGGCCTCCATCAGGCATCACAAGAAAAACTGGGGCGAGGCAGGAGACCCTGCCTAACACGAAGGACCCGAAGAACTGAGAACCCCCATCTCCCCACACAAGCCACAGCAGTCTTTCGCAGCAGGGACATGAGCATGGAGAGAGGGCTTTCCCTGGTGGGCACACAGGGACTGAGGAAGCTGAGGTGGAGAAGGAACACTGAGGAATCCCTCTAGCACCACAAGCCCCACACAAGGCACGAGGCAACAGCAGCCCACAACTGGAGGGAATGGAAATGCACCATGGTGCCCTGAGGGTAACCAGAGCAACCAACACCCAAACCTAACCGACTACTGACTACATGGACTGGTCCCCAGTCTCACTCACCCCCTGACGAAAGTGGAGCACCCACACCCGGGACCCTCTGCAGCTCTGCAGAGATGGATCTTGGCAACTCTAACCTCTCTGGCATTCTGCCTTGGAAATTCGAGCTGCTTTGACCTCCTCAAACCCTCTTTTCTGACTCCTCAACTCAGGGAAACCACCAAGCCCTGTTAGGGTTCCCCTCCCTGTGCTGCAGCTTGGAGACTCTCCAGGACATCCATTGAAGCTATTGTAGGGATTACCTCACTTGTCTTCTCTCTCTCAAGACTGAATTTCCTATGCGGCCTGTTGTCCAATGTTGAAAGCAATGCTTCATAGATCTTGTCCAGATTTCTAGTGTTTTAATGGCTCAATGGTAAATCTGGTCCCTATTACATCATCTTGGCCAGAAGCCAAAGTTCATTTGATTTTCATCACAGGTGTCAAAGTAATACAGTAGAGAAAGGAGAGCCTTTTCAACAAATGGTGTAGAAAAAACGGGATACTCACATGGAAAAAATAAAAACCTCAATTCCTGCCTCCCGATAGGCAGAAAATGTTACTAAAAATGGTGCATAAACTTAAACGTTAATGTTATTGTAAATGTAATAAATCTTTTAAGGAAAAACATACATCTTTATGACTTCAGAGTAGGGAAGCATTTCTTAAGACAGGAAACAAAATAGTGACCATAAAAGGGGAAAAAAGGGATAAATTAGACTTCATCAAAATTTAAAATTTATGCTCAACAAGCAACTGTTAGGAGACGTCATCAAAATGGTTGTGTGAGGTGAGTCTCTGGAATCTCCTCTGGAATTTACAACAAATTGAAAAACTGTAACTCAACAAAAGACTCCCTGCACAGCAGACAGGCAGACGAAGAGTCTCACTACTGAATTCACCTAAAGGTGGGCAAATTGCACGAGCAGGGATGGAGGGAAGGGAGAAGTGTGGACACTGGGCCACGAAGGCACAGGACGCAGACCTAGCTCAGTGCTCCAAGCTTGCTGCATCCCAGAACTACCACAGCTACAGGAGAGGGAAGAACTCAGATTGCTAGGGCTCCACTTATGACCTGCAGGGCTGAGGGGACAGCATATAACACGGCTGAACCCAACGCTCATGGCAGAGACCTCGGAGCAAAGACTGAGGGAAGAAGGCTGAAAACGGTGGTTTAAGCCCTCACTGCCGCAGACAACGGAAGCCTTAGGCACTGAGACTAGCCAATCCCTCCCTATCCTCCCAGAGCTTGCCCAGCCCCAACATGCCCAGTGCTAGAAGTGGAACAGTAACAGTGTCAGATCAAAAGAACAGAATATTTGCTGTTCTGAGAACTGTGGACCTCAGACACAGATTTGCAGCCCAACTAGTTCCGGCAAAGGGGAAGGAGCTGTGGAAGCAGGACCGGCTGTGGTGGTGGTTGCTGCCATTGCTCTGGGCCAAAATTTACAACTCACCCTGCCCCTGTCCCCACCTATCTGGGCAGATCCCTGCAGGAGTAAACAGAACTGCTGAAACACACAGCCTCTGAATCTGGTACAGGAAGAGATTTGGAACTTCAAAAGCTCTCCACATCCCCACAGGGATGCGGTGCCCTATGACCCAGGCGAACTGTTCACAGAGGAGAAGCCTGCCTTCCAGAGAATCTCCCAATTGTGTGAGAAGCTGGAATAGTGCAGAGAAAACATAACACTATAGTGTGAGAGAGAAAAAAGGGCTGCAGTCGGAGAGAAAATAAAACATTCTACAAATACGTACTGGAAAACAAAAGAAAGACCTCTTCCTATCAACCTGTCGCAGAACCCACTCCTGTAGATGTCTAGGAAGAGAAATAGTAAATCAGTAATTGCCATGAATAACCAAGGCAACACGACAGCTCAGAAAGTGAAAAGTCTCCAGAAAAGGAACTTAAAGATATGGAAATATGTGATTTAAATGACAGAGAATTCAAGACTGCAGTTCTGAAAAAACTCAATGTGATGCAAGAAAACACAGAAAGGCAGTTTAATGAACTCAGAAACACAATCAAAGAACAAAATGAACATTTTACCAAAGAGATTGAAATTTTAAAAAAGAACAAAATAGAATTTCTGGAGACTAAGAACTCAATAGAAGAAAATAAGACTGAAATAACCAGCTTAGGTAGTAGAGTTGACCAGATGGAGGAAACAATTAGTGACATCAAACATAAAAACCTGGAAATGACACAGATGGAAGAAGAAAGAGACTTGAGACTTAAAAGAAATGAAAGAACTCTTCAAGAACTTTCTGACTCCATCAGAAAGAACAATATAAGAATAATGGGCATACCAGAAGAAGAAGAAAGAGAGAAGGGAACAGAGAGTATATTCAAACAAATAGTTGATGAGGACTTCCCAAACTTGTGGAAAGAACTGGATCCTCAAATCCAAGAAGCAAAAGGAACACCTAACTATCTCCACCACGTTGATTTTTGAAGCTGTCAAAAATCAACAGCAAAAAAAGAATCCTCAAGACATCCAGGGAAAAGAAGACGGTAACCTACAAAGGAAAGCCCATTAGGTTATCATCAGATTTCTCACCAGAAACCCTACAAGCCAGGAGGGAGTGGAACCAAATATTCAAACTATTGAAAGAGAGAAATCATGAGCCCAGAATAATATACCCAGCAAAGATATCCCTTAGATATAAAGGAGGAATAAAGACCTTTCCAGACATACAGAAGCTGAGGGAATTTTCTAATACACGACCTGCACTACAAGAAATACTAAACGAGGCTATTCAACCACCATCAACAGGGACAATTTGTGGCAACCAAACCATAAAAAGGGGGAGCGTAAAGGCCTGAACCGGAATATGGGAATGGGGATAGTAGACATGCTGAAGAAAATTGAATACTCTAAATATCAAACTTTCTTTTACATAATCTTAAAGGTATCCACTCAAAAAAAAATCCAGACTGAAATATATACTGTAATAAAAGAAGAAACAGAGGGAAACATCATAGAATACCACCACACAGAAATAATAGACAACAACAAAAAGGCAAAGAAACAATGGAGACACAGTCTTACCAGAAAACTAAAGATAGAATGACAGGAAATCCTCACATATCAATAATCACCCTAAATGTAAATGGACTGAACTCACCAATAAAAAGGCACAGAGTAGCAGATTGGATCAAAAAACTAAACCCAACCATATGCTGTCTCCAAGAGACACATCTCAGCTACAAGGACAAGCATAGACTCAAAGTGAAAGGGTGGAAATTGACACTCCAAACAAATGGTATCCAGAGAAAATCAGGTGTAGCTATACTGATGTCAGATGAAACAGACTTCAGGGTGAAAAAGCTAACAAGAGACAAAGATGGACATTTCATAATGGCAAAGGAGACTATACAACAAGAAGGCATAACAGTCATCAATATTTATGCCCCCAATCAGGGAGCACAAAAATATACCAAGCAACTACTAACAGAACTAAAGGGAGAATTTGACCAAAACACAATTATACAAGGGGACTTAAATACATCATTGACAACTATGGATAGATCATTCAAACAGAAAATAAATAAAGAAAGAGCAGCCCTAAATGACACATTAGATGAAATGGACATAAGAGACCTCATCCTAAAACATAAGACTATACATTTTTTTCTAGTGTACATGGAACATTCTCAAGGATAGACAATACATTGGGACATAAAATCAGCCACAACAAATTTAAGAAGATTGAAATCATACCAAGCATATTCTCTGATCACAAGTCTTTGAAATTGGATATCAACTACAAAAAGAAAGCAGGAAAAAACACAAATACATGGAGATTAAACAACATACTTTTAAAGAATGACCAGGTCAAAGAAGAAATTAGAGGAGAGATCAAAAGGTACATAGAAACAAATGACAATTAAAATACATCCTACCAAAATTTTTGGGATGCAGCGAAAGCAGTTTTAAGAGGGAAATTTATATCACTACAGGCCTATCTCAAGAAACAAGAAAAACCCCAAATAAATAACCTCACGTTACACCTTAATGAACTAGAAAAAAGAACAAATGAAACCCAAGGTCAGCAGAAGAAAGGAAATAATAAAAATCACTAAATGAAACAAAGAACAAGAAGACAATAGAAAAAATTAATGTGACGAAGAGCTGGTTCTTTGAAAAGATTAACAAAATTGACAAACCCTTGGCTAGGTTCACCAAGATAAAAAGAGAGAAGACACTAATAAACAAAATCAGAAATGAAAAAGGGGAAATTATCATGGATGCCACAGAAATACAAAGGATCATCCAAGAATACTATGAAGGACTACATGCCACCAAATTCAATAACCTAGAAGAAATGGACAAGTTCTTAGAAACATATAGCCTTCCAAGGCTGAACCATGAAGAACTGGAAAATCTAAACAGACCGATCACCAGTAACGAAATTGAATCAGTCATCCAAAACTTTCCCAAAAGCAAAAGTCCGGGACCAGATGGCTTCACTAGTGAATTCTACCAAACCTTCAAAGAGGATCTAATACCAATCCTGCTCAAACTCTTCCAAAAAATTGAAGAAGAGACTGTACTCCCTGACTCATTTTATGAAGCCAACATTACCCTGATACCAAACCTGGTAAGGAAACATGAAAAAAAAAAAAAAGAGAGAATACAGACCAACATCTCTGATGAATACCGATGCAAAAATCCTAAACAAAATTCTAGCAAATCAAATGCAACAATGCATTAAAAAGATTATTCATCATGACCAAGTGGGGTTCGTCCCAGGGGCACAAGTATGGTTCAACATATGCAAATCCATCAATGTGATACATCACATAAACAAAATAAAGGATAAAAATCATATGATTATATCTATTGATGCAGAAAAAGCATTTGACAAGATACAACATCCATTTATGATTAAAACACTTAATAAAATAGGTATAGAAGGAAAATACCTTAACATAATAAAGGCCATATATGACAAGCCCTCTGCTAATCTTATAATTGATGGTGAAAAACTGAAGCCCTTTGCTCTACGTTCAGCAACGTGACAGGGCTGTCCCCTATCACCTCTGCTTTCAACATAGTGTTGGAAGTCCTTGCCAGAGAAATCAGGCAAGAGAAAGAAATAAAAGGCATCCAAATTGGCAATGAAGAAGTTAAACTGTCACTATTTGCAGCCCAGCTCCAGGTAGAGGGTGCAGCTTACTGGCCCATGTGGGAATTGAACTGGCGAACTCACTGTTAGGAGCATGGTGCTCCCCCGACCTGAGCCACCAGGGCTGGCCCAAGCAATATTTATTTAAAAAAACTATTCTATGATAGAAAAAAAAAACAGATAAGTGGTGCCACTGGGGAGGGAGGAGCTGGGAACCAACTGGAAAAGTGCCAGAGAGGGCCTTCTGCGGTATGTGAATGTTCTGTACCTTGGTGGTAGGAGTTTGGGTTACACAGAATCAGGCAGTTAAAACTCAACAAATGATGACCTTAAAAGATTTGAGTTACATCGATCGTAAATTTTACCTTAAAATAAAAAAAGACAGAAATGCATCTGAAAATGTAAACGTATTGATGGATGGAAAGATGGATGGACAAATAGATAAATATGTAATAAAACAGCAAGAGTAAAATATTAATAGCAAAGTCTAGATGGTTGGTAAATGGTTGGTCACTGTAAAATTCCTTCAGCTTTTCTCTATGTCTGAACATTTCACAATATAAATTGATGGGGAAATTTTTGTTAAATGAGTCAAGCAAAATGCCAGAGTACTAGGGCAGAGTCTCAAGCACCTGAGTTATAGGAGGGAACAAGTTAAATAAGCACAGGGGTGTGATAGCAACAGTAGCCATCATTTATGGGATACTCACTGTGCAAGGCCCAGAACAGAGCACTTCTCAAAAGCAAACTCTTTTAAGCCTCCCAACAAATCCATTTTATATCCAAGACACAAAATTAAGAGGATTTCTGTAACTGACTCACAGTCGCACCCCAGAGCTAGTAAGGAGCTGAGCCAAGGTTGGAGCTAGCCTGTTAGATCCCAGGGCTCTTCCACCAGCTGACCCTCCTGTGCTACATCCATTGGGAAGAAAAGCGCCTGCTTACTCAAACCAGCATTCAAGTTTAGAATGGGGCTGACAGCGAAGATAATTTGATGAGTCATCAAAGTATTCATGGGCTTTAAATTTGTTCTGATTGGGCAAAGGGTGGACTACAGAGTTTAGGAAAGGCTGTAAGGGCCTGAGGTCTTGTAGGGTAAGCTTTAATGAGGGCAGGAACCATATCTCTCTCTAGTTTTTGCTGTCACAGTTCCTGGCAAACACAGACACTCCATAAACACTTACCAAATGGATGAATAAATAAATACAAAAATAGGAATCCAAGCAGGGCATTATAAATTTACAAGCAGTAATGTGACCACACAAATGCAAAAAATCATCTTTCTAAATCAGTCTTACTCCTCCTCAAACTGTGACCCTGAGATTTTCTAAAAGAATGTAATTGTTTTTGAGTGACTTATCCATGGAAAGATTTTTTTTTCTTTTCCTGGTGCTGGAGGTATTCTTTTCTCATTCTAATAAAGACCAGGAAATTGGGAAGAGTTCTGAAACAGTCCCAAAATCTTGACTTTTAGATCTTTAGAGGTTGTTTGGGTTAGCAACTTACCAAATATAGGAGGTAGAACAGTCTTTTAATTATTTTTCACCCTCTTTCCTGAGGAGGTTCTAACCTGACAGGAATGGCATGATGAGGACCACAAACACCTCTCCCTGTATGTTCACAAGCCGTGAGGAGAGAGCTGCTGGGGAGCTTTCTGAGATGCCGGGAGGTTGTGGTCCAGGTTCCGGGCGTTCCCGTGAAGACAGGCCTGCCTGAGCTGACTCTAGGTTTGATATGCTTAGTGCTCTGAAGATAGGCTGCTGTCAGGTTGTTCACGTCCCTTGAAGCCCTGTCACTCATTCTTGTTGGTACTTCTGCCTCCTCCACAGACAGACATATTTGATGGGCTGAGTCATGGAAAAGAATACCTCCCCTAAAGATACACTCAGAATAATGTCCATTTCATTTTCTTCATTCAGTGCTCCCAAACCACTCTTTGAATGAGGTGGAAGCCTATTTGCTTCTTGGTACAAGAGGAATGAGGTTCCTTATGGCATTTAATTGAGGGCCCCGTGGGCTACACAGATGCTCCTACAGGCCTGGAATTTGTCAGTAGATTCTGGTGTTAGAACACTATCTCAGTGGTTCTCCCCAAATCCCTATGATGTGGTGTTGTTTTATCCACATTGTGCAAAGGAGGAACTCAAATTCAAATTGATGAAGTAATTCATCAAAACCATCCAGCTGGAAGGAAAAACAAGGCAAGCAGTGCTGAGCCCCAAGGCGTCCTGCCTGTCAGCGTGTTCTTTTCACCGTGGTACTTGGGTTTCTGTTTTACCCAAATCCAGCCATTAAAGCACTCTTCCTAATACACCAGAAGAATAACCTGGGAGTCTGTACTCGGCCTTTTAGGTTGTTGCTATATAGATTCATGACCTATTTTGGAACTGTCAGGCATTCCCTGAGACCTGATGGCAGGTTTGGGTTTACAAACAGCATGACCTATCTCCCAAATATATCTTGTGAGTCTGGGTAGGTTAGAAAGGTGTACATCCCTACATGTTCACTAAGTTCTTAGTATACTTGCAATGATCCCCTCTTCTTCCTTTCTGTCATTTCTCCATCACTCCCTGGGAAGGAAATGTAAGATTACCAGTGAGGCTGAACCACTGTGGAGGAGAAGAAAGTCAGTCTTTGAGTGGGGTGAGGCTGTCTTTTCCTTGCCTCTTGCTTCTTCTTCATTAACAAGTCAAAATTATGCTGCTAGCCAAGTGGAGATCCATAGCAGTAGAATTCAAAGAAGACCTTTTTAAAAAAAAACACAAAACTGGAATTACCTTGACAAAGTCTGGCAAATCATATGGAGAACTGGCTTAAAATGACAGCCAGGAAAGGATGTCCACAACCTTTTAAAGAACTCAATAGTTGGCAAATCTTCCATTTCTAATGCTGGGGGATAATAAATTATTCAAATAAAATAATCATTTCTTCCACTCACTGTAGTGCAAGAATATTGATTCCAACATTACTAACACACAGAGGTCTTCATTGTAAAATGCCAGTGTGAAATGGAGGAGCAACTGCATTTCTGCTTTAGATTGTTTAACCCTTCCTTACCCTGAGGTTTCGTTTGCTCTTCTGCAGTTTCCAGAAATGAACTGTTCTTCCAGTCATGTCAAACAGCAACATAAAGATCCAATATCTACATACATACCCCCTTGTGCTCAGGATTTCAGGTAACGAAGGATTGATTCAGAACTCAGTGTCCTCACACGAGACCACTATTCCATTATCTAACTATAGACCAGTGCTTTTTAAACTCTGACGTGCACAAGAATTACCTAGGGATCTTGTTAAAATACAGTTTCTGGTTTACAAGGTCTGCTTGACTAGATAGTCTGCCTTTCTAACAAGCTCCCAGGTGATGCCAGGGCTGCTGGTCGTGGATCACTCTTTGGGTAGCAAGATACAAGATGGCTATAAAAACCAGTCTCCACCATCCAGACTCTGCTTCCCCTAGTCTAACCTGTGTATTATACCAGTCTTACATCCCTGCTCAAAAACCCTCCAGACTCTTTTCCCTGACACGCAAGATCCTGTACAAATTTATTCTGTCTGTTTCTAATATTTTTTCCATTGCTCTCTTCTCATAATTTTCATCTTAGCCCAATGGAATTATTTGCTGCTCTCTAGACATACTCTCACCATTATTCTGCTATTTCTTCTACCTAGAATGTCCTTGCCCAACTCCTTCAAAGTCCAGATCAAATGTTGCCTTCTCTGTGAAGCCCAACACATTTCTTACAGCTAGAAGTCATCCTCCTTTATTTGACTTCTGATGTCACTTTGTACCTATCTCTCTTAGAGACATTATTACTAGCTATCCCATATTATGACTTTTGGGGATCGTGTCTTTTATTTTGTTGATACTATTATCTGCTCTATACTTCCTTAGTGCAAGTTCTTGTTTGATTCATGCTTGTAGCTTATAGACACCTAGTACAATGCTTTGTACACTTGGACATAATTGTATGTGTGTTTATTACTTAATTTTATTGGGGTGTAATTTAAATCAGTAAAATGCATAGATTTTAAGCGTACCACTCATTGAGTTTTACACCCAGGTAACCACCACCGAATCAAGATAGAGAACATTTCCATTGCCGCAGAATGTTCCCTACTTCTCTTTCTAGCCAATCCCCACCAACAGCGCCTGTCCCTAGCCAGAATATAACTGCTTACATTTCTACCACCCTGGATTTGTTTTGTCTCTTCTTGACTTTCATATAAATGGAATTATACCATAGGCACTCTCTTGTCTAGCTTCTTCCATTCAATATAATGTTTTTGAGATTCATCCACGTTACCTGTTGGAAATAGCTTCTTAAAGAATCCACTGATGGTGGGAATGGAAGTCCTGCTTTACTGTAGTCACACCAGCCTGGGCACTTGCCTGAGTCTGTGGCATTTCGGACTTTCTGTGCTTGCATCCAGCCTGCTTTCAGGCTGTTTACAAAATCACTGAAGTCCCTTAAAGCTCTGTCATTCTTTGTTGCTGGTACTTCTGCCTCCTCCACATTGCCTCTGTGCCTCCCAGCTATCTGCAACAAGGAGATAGCTGCTGACTGCGTTCCCTGCTATGTCTCCAAGACGCTGCTGTCTAGCTCCCAGGTTATGCGCTTCCAGGGAGGACCTCCATCTTTCTTTGCAAATCCATTTTTCTTCTTTGAGGGTGGGGCTAAGCTCCATAAAGGCTTAGCCAGAATCACCTGTCCAGTGGCATCTGGCCTCATGTCCTGCTGTAGCTCATGTCCATTCTTTACCAGGAGGCAAGTGTGACTAGAGCTGCTGGCAAAGGGAGGCTGCTGGCCCTGAAATGGTCTTCACCGGCTGCATCCTGGGAATTCTCAGGTGAGAGCACCCAATGATGATGGACTATTTCCTACCTGCCAGGTGACCAGCAATGGCATTAATGGTGGCAATCCATGGCTGACAGATTCTCTCAGTCTAGGTTTCAGTATATGTTTGGGTAGACAACCCCAGGCACTGCCTCCTCCCAGTGCAATGCCCACAAAGGGCTTATTGTCATGCTTTGTATAAAGTCTGCTGTGGTCTATGTCAAAACTGCCACATCAGGCCTTCGTGGGATAGGTTTGGAATGAGACCCAGACTGGACAAGTCTTAAACTGTTGCTCCAGAAAAGGAGATCCAGCCTATACTCTGACACTGTGATGTCTGGCTAGCATGTGAGAGAAGGAGCCAGATATCACACTCCCTCCCACCCTGCCCAATGAATTACTTAATCTAGGAAGAACAAGGAAAGGAAGCCAGAGGGTCAGTGCTGTGCCATTTTGCACTTTAAAAAAATTGTGGTCCATTTTTTTGGACTAAATATCTTAGTCCATTTGGGCTGCTATAACAAATATACAACATTTATTTCTCACAGTTCTGGAGGTTAGGAAGTCCAAGATCAAGGACCAGTGGATCCCCTGTCTATTGAGACTCTCTTCCTTGTTTACAGATGGCCGTCTTCTTGCTGTGTCTTCACATGGTGAAGAGCAGAGAGAGGAGGCAAGCTCTCGTCTGTCTCTTCTTATAAAGGCATTAACTCCATCATGAGGTCCTCACTCTCATGACCTAATCACCTCCCAAAGGCCCACCTCCAAACACCATCACATTAGTGATTAAGTTTTCAACATATGAATGGGGGGGGGGGTTCTCAAATATTCAGTTCATACCATATATATAACATCCAATTTACCACCTTAACCATTTTTAACTGTACCCTTCAGTGGCATCTTACACTATTTGAGATATTTGCTGAGTGCTCTTCTAGGAGATATGTAACTCATCAGATAGACCACTCTCTTAACCTTTGCAGACCTTTGAACTAAGTATTATTATCCCTTTCTCATGAAACTAAGGTATAGAGAGGGTGATGGTTGCATAAGGCATGTGGCAAATCTCAGATTTAAACTCCATCTGTCTGCTCCAGGCTGGTTCCCTACTGTTCTGTCGCCCTGCCTGTCTGGCTGGCTCCATGAAGGTGATTTCAATGCCTCTGAGCTCATATATCCCATCAAAGTGCTTAAAGTGCTGACCACAAAGTCCTTCTGTCTCATCACGGCACTTACAGTAAGGGAGTCAGGAAGGATGGTGCCTTTCCCTGTCCTTGCCAAGGGGCTGGTCAGCATTGGAGTTCCCACCCATCTGCTGTGGCCTCTGTTGTGTGGCTTGAGATTAGCAGGATATTGCCAAGGCCTATCCAAAAATATTTTCCATTCCTGGGTTATTACATACCACAAATTCCTACCAACAAGTCCTCTGAGCTAGAGTTTTGTTAAATTAAAAGTGCAAACATTTTAATAATGAGGGAGACATGTGGAGCCATTGTCTCCTATTAACATTGCAGCCATTTTATATTATGCATCACCCAACCCAGCGCCAAGCCTGCTGGGATGGCCCCAGGGCCAATAATTTTGGAATGAGGAGAAAAATTAGACAATAAACAGTACTTTAGGATTCCACTCAAAAACCCAGGACCAAATGAGGTATCATAGTGAATTGTGGCTTCGTGGAAGTTCTGTAGGGGAAGGGAAACATGCTGAAAGCAACACAGATGAGATTTACCTACTTCAGAATTTTCTGGGCACTTGTGTGGTGAGGTGTTAAAAATAAGATCTTTGCAATCAGATAGGATAAGTTTTGTGGCTACCAGCTGTGTGCCCCTAGGAAAACTGCTTGACCTTTCTGGATCTCTATTGTCACTGACCACAAACTTGAGATTTTGATATCTTCCCTCCATTGGTCATAAAGGTGACCATTGTCTGTCCATCATATAGGTAAAGTAGCTAGCACAGAGATGGCACATGGACAGGTTCAAGAAATGACACCTCATGTGCTGCTCAAAAACTCCATCACGAAGTCTGTGGACACTGGAGATGGGAAAAGATAACAGATGTCTAACTCTGCTTGTGCAGTGGTGAGTGGAAGCCTATGTTTCAATCAGCTGTGTCTTTGTCTTCCTCACGGGCTCCCGAAGTGGACATGTGTGGGACGGAAGACCCTCTTAGCATTGGTAGAAATCGCTGTGACCTCTCAGTGTAAAAAAATATTGTTATGATTTGATTTGTTCAGTTTGGTGTCCTCCTGTAAACCAGTGGTGATAGGACCATGAAAGATCTCTCCCTCGGAGTTAGCTGAAGAATGAGCCAGTCAACCCAGAGAGCCTCAAGATTGTGGCCAGCACTGGAAAATGCTAATCAATTCCTGGGTGCAGGACCGAAAATCTTCCCTGAAGAGCCAGCTGTGACCTTTAAGTTGTAAATCAAGAGCAAAGGGAAATTAGAATTGAGAAGACATTTTTTCAGAGACTCAGGGTGATGGAGCATCCAGAGAAGAGTGAAGGAGGTGGCTCAGGGTTCATGGTGACCACCTAGATCCCAAATGGTATTTTAGAAGTGATATGGAAAATTTCCTTTCTTGCTCAGGACATCCCAGAGAAAGAGCAGCTCAGCCACAACCCAAGATTCCAAGCTGTATCCAGGGCCAATCTGCAAAGTAGACTCCAAAAGAGTGGGAGAGCTCCAGTGTCTGATCTCACACTCTAGTGGAGAGGGTGGGGGTGGGTAGGAAAAGTGCACATTGGGCAGTGGCCTGGTATACACAGGCGCAGGGACAGGAAAGACCTTTCAATGGTGAACCTGATCCCCACAGTCCAGCAGTCCAATACTAGAAGTGAATCCTAAAACAAACCAAGTTTCAATAGACAATAATCCAAGAACCAAAGAGTTCCAGTCATCCAGAAGCAAAATCACAAGAAGCAGTCAATCTAGGAGTGGAGTCAAGGCCAAAGCCACACTGTGATCAGAAGTCCAAGGTACTCTCAGTCTACAGGACCCAAAGAAGAGAAGCACAGATATAAACCGGAAATGACTCTGGAACCTGCTCAGCTGTCAATGACTCATAGAGTATATCCATACTGTATACCTTTTAACTTATGCAAATTAAACCTTTTGTGATCTGCAGAGGGAGAGAAAACACAATGTACTAGTGCCAATAGCACACCTTCTTACCATCTCACATTCTAACTTGGCTGGCATGTGCCTTAGAATGAGCAGTGAATGGAAGCAAGGGCTCTGCTCTTCCCACGGACAATCTCTGTGTCTGTGGCAGCACACCTATTGAGCATCTTGCCATCGTGGAAGTGATTTTGCTAGTAGAGATGCATATTTTTCATGAAAAATAGCTGCTAAATGCAGGTCAACCATTGCATCTGATGTTTAACCCCCACCCCCTAAAAAAGAAAGCAGTCAGTTCTAACACAGGAGAGGAAACCAGCAATGATTGACTCACTGAGAGATATCACGCTGTAATTTGGGGGTAATACAAGGATTTGAAAGGCAAATTTTGATTTTGTGCAAGTTTTTTCATATGTACTGACCAGACAACCTCAATCCTGGGTAAGTCCACTCTACATTTGGTCCCTGTGAATGTGGGGAGTGGTTCACAGACCCCAAAGGTTAAAAGCACAGTCAGATTTGCAACAGGGACACTGAAATCTACCTAGAGTTACATTGAATCTAAAGGGTTTTGGAAGACCAAAATCTACCGTTAGTCAAAAAAGAATGGGTACTACTATTCAGTGGGAAAAGGACAGTCTCTTCAACAAACAGTGTTGGAAAAACGGGTTATTCATATGCAAAGAGTGAAATTGGACCCTTACTTCCCTGCACCATACGTAACAAACAACTCAAAATTAACCACAGATCTAAACAGAAGACCTAAAAGTATTAAACTTTTAGAAGAAAACATAGGGGAAAGTTTCATTATATTGAATTTAGCAATGATTTCTTGGACTTGACACCAAAAGTTCTGGCAACAAAAGAAATAATAGATAAATTGGACTTCATCAAAATGTAAAACTTGTGCATTAAAGGACACTTTCAGCAGAGTGAAAGACAGCTCACAGAATGGGAGAAACTATTTGCAAATCATATATCTGTTAAAGGATTATTATCCAGAATACATAAAGAACTCCTACAATTCAAAGATGAAAAAACAAACAACCCAATTTAAAAAAAAAATGGGCAAAGGACTTGAATAGACATTTCTCCAAAGAAAATATACAGATGGCCAATAAGCACCTGAACAGATGCTCAACATGAGGAGTTACTAGAGAAATGCAATTCAAGACCATAATGAGATACCACCTCACACTCATCAGGATAGCTAGCATAAAAAATAAACACAACCACCACCACCACCACCAAACCCCCAGAAAATAACAAGTGTTGGCAAGGATGTGAAGAAATCGGAACCCTGGTGCATTACTGGTGGGAATAATATGCAGCTACTGTGGAAAACAGTATATAGCAGGTCCTCAAAAAATTAAATATATAATTATTTATCCACTTCTGGGTATATGAATATACCCAAAAGAATTGAAAACAGGGACTCAAAAAGATATTTGTACACTCATGTTCATAGTGGCATTATTCATAATAGCCAAAAGGTGGAAACAACCTAAATGTCCATCAATGGATGACTGGATAAACAAAATGTGGTGTAAACATACAATGGAATATTATTATTACATAAACATACAAGGAAGAAATACTGCACATACTACAACATGGATGAACCTTGAAGACATTACGGTAAGTGAAATAAGCCAATCACAAAAGGACAAATATTATATGGCTCCACTTATAGGAGGTACACAGAGTAGTCAAATTCATACAGACAGAAAGTAAAATGGTAGTTGCCAGGAACTGGCAGAAAGAGGAATGGAGGGTTATTTAACGGGTACAGAGTTTCTATTTGGGAAAATGAGAAAGTTGTAGAGATGGATGGGGGTAATGGTTGCACAGTAATGTGAATGTGCTTAATGCCATTGAACTTTATACTTAAAAGTTCACCTCCCCTGCCCCCAGGAAATCTCTGATCTCTCAGGGGATAAGGCTGCTGTTGCAATGCTCTCTGCCCAGTGAAGACATACAGACACGCCACAGGGCTGACTCTGGAGGTGATAGGCAAACCATCATCCAGAAGAAGTAGGGAAGGCAGAGGCCACAGAGAGAAAGCAAGACTGAACTTTAAGCCTTTACTCCTGATCCTGACTTCCCCAGCGATGAACTCCTCAACCAAAAATTTGCTCTTGCAATGGTCCCATTCCTCCCAGCCATGTTCGCCTAAACCCCCAGCTGCTTTTCCAAGTATGCTGCCTCACACCATCACTGATGTCAAATTGTCAGTCTCAAATTCTGTCCGACTTTTTTCCCTTCAACTTTTGATGTCTCTGCTCCTGATTAAAGGCTCACATTGAAAGGCTTCTAGTGCAGTCTGGACCACAACTTGGGAAGACAGTCAGTCCTCCTGCCTTGGCACCTGTTTCTTTAATCACTCAGAAGGGCTGGGCTGTATTCTGGCCAGCGACTAATGGTGTTAATGGCTTCTGGTCCATTAGGGACAGAAGGGTTCCAGCCTGCACAAGGCAGCAGCAAAGTGCTGTCACGCGGGGCATCAGGCGGGGTCTCTGGTCCCACTTCCCACATAGGAACACAGGATAAGGCGAGGCCAAAAAGGAACACCCACGGAGCCATAGGTAGGGGATTCATACCACTATGGTCTCATTGGAGGCTGGGTTGGAGACACAGGAGACAGGAGGCACACGATCTGCAACCCGCCGTCCACTTGTCTCTGCCAACCAACCTCACTTGCTAGCTGCAATCCGCCTCTCTGCAATCCGCAATCCACACTCCACCATGCCACGCCACTACACCACCCTTTGCTAGCTTAGCCGCGGCAATTATATCAGTAGCTAATGGCTAACCAGTAATAGCCGATGGCCAGCTAGTCACAGCTGATGACCATCTACTACCTGAGCCAGCACCTTTCTATGTGAGGCCCAGAGCCTGGAAACTGCTTTCTGGGGCTCTGATCCCACAGTGCTTATTATCCCCACCAGGCAAAGATTCTGGGCATGTTCTTGGGAGTTCCCTTAGCTCTCAGGACAGGGAACAGTGGAAAGAAAAACCTTCTCTCTGGGCCCTCTGACCTCTTGGTCCTGTGCCAGATTCCTCATCCTTCCTAGTCCCAAGGAGAAAAGTCTTGGCAGAGATTCACCCCCTGAAGCAGATTTCTTGCCTGTATCTTCTGTAGAACTGTCTAAGCAGTCATCCTTCTGCAAGACTGCAGGCTACTCCTGTGAATTATCTTCACAGAGCCCTTTAAGCAGATCACTCTGAAGACCAGGATCCCAGAGGTAGCACCTGGGCAGGTACAGCTTTTGCTGTGCTTTGTGCAGGGTCATCCCATTGTGGTCCAGGAGGGCAGCTCTTGGGCATCCTAATCAGGATTACTTATTCTGGAAAATAAGCTCGATGGTTAGCAAAAATGACTGTTTTTCTCCTTGTTAATGAGTACCACAGGAAAATAATGACCCCTAGACCTACTCGTTTTAGTAGTGACGCTCGAATACCACACAAAATTACATCAGTTTCACCCCAGAGCACCTCGTATCCAGGCAGCAAGAGCCTACCTACCATGTTGTATTCACTTACGCCCATCTTTTAGCAGCTGTTATTTATGCAAATCTTCATCTCTAGTGGTATCAAAATCTAAGATCCCCAGAGCAAATGTGGGCAATGGCTGGAATGGCCTATCCTCTGGGCAGGAACTTTTGGGAACAATGATAGAATAGAATGGGGAAAAAGCTGGATCTTTGTATCTTAAAACCAACAGCAGAATGATGCACTGACTTCCCATTTTGATGTGCTACCAGGTTCAAATCATGCAGGCACATCTGTCAGGTATAATAATGGGGTTTGAATTGTTCCATTGTAGCCCCAGGATTAAAGCCCAGCTCAGTAACTTGGGGTTGAGTGAAGGCATGCCCTCGGTGAAGACACTGCTCTTCTTTGTCGAAAATAAGCATAGCAGAGCTTTTTGCTCATGGCGAGTCCCGTCTTTAGATCTGTTGCTAAAAGGGAAATAAGCCCTTCTCCTGTTTGTTCTTTTAATAGCCTCATCTCTAATATAAGTGACCTTTCCACCTCCAGAAAGAAACTCAATATTAAAATGACATCATTGAAATTTGCCATAAATACGCAAATTTTTTTCAAAATGGTCATGATTACCAGCAGAGTAATATAACAACAACCACCACCCCTCTCAATGCAACCAAAAATATTTTAAGTAGCTTCCCCATGATTTCATCCCAGGATCTCTCACCCCTCCTATTTGAAATGGAAATTCTAATTTTTTAAGACTGAACTCTACGATTCAGACGTAATAAGATTCACATCCCAGCTCTAGAAATTACTATGGGGTGTGACAGTTATAAAACATGTCATCCAAATTTCAGCACTCCTCCTGTCAGGAGCTGAGGCCTGTGTTCCCCACTCTTGAATCTGTGACTGCTTAGCCAATAAAATACAACAGAAGTAATGGTACTGGTTTCTGGACCCAGACCCTAAGAATCTACCGCGTTTCCCAGAAACTAAGACCTAGCCGGACCATCAGTTCTAATGCGTCTTTTGGAGCAAAAATTAATACAAGACCCGGTCTCATATTATATTAAAATAAGACCTGGTCTATGAGAAATGACTGGGTCTCATAGACCGGGTCTTACATTAATTTTTGCTCCAAAAGACGCATTAGAGCAAGTGGTCTGGCTAGGTCTTATTTTCGGGGAAACACAGTAGCAGCTTCTATTTCCTGTCTCTTGGGATGCTCCTCCTTGTTGGAAACCAGTCACCATGCTGCGAGGAAGAACAACAGTCCATGGAGAAACTCATGAAGAGAGGAGCTCTTGAAGACAAGATCATCTTGATATCTGCAAAGAACTCACCTGGAATTTTGATGGGGATGCATTGAATGACTCTGAATCACTTTGGAGGTTGTTGCCATCTTGATAATACTAAGTCTTCTGATCCTTGAACTTGAAATATCTTTCCATTTAATTGTCTTCCTTAATTTCTTTCAACAGCATTGTAGTTTTCCGACTATAAGCTCTGCACTTCTTTTGTCAAATTCATTCTCAAGTATTTCAGTGTTTTTGATGCTACTGTAAATGCACAGTTCTTGCTGTTTTGGCTGTGCTGAGAAGCCCTTCCTTGCTAAGAGCTTGATCATACACAGGTATTTCAATTACCTGGGAGTTTCAGACTTCTTTGGTTAAGTCCTCACTATTTCACAATTAGTTGAGTGGAAATAAACCCCATAATAAGGATCTTTCCCTGCCCTGATCTAATAGGTTCTAACAAATTAAATTTATACTTGCAAGGAACTTATTTTTTGCTTTAGAAAATGCTTTTGACCCCGGCTGCCTCCTTCTTCTGCCATTCCTAGTGCTGCTGTATGCTAGTTTGTTGCCAACCTGGTACTTCTTTGTGAAGCGGTAGCTGAGAGACTTCAGTACTTAGTATGGCCAAAAAAAAAAAAGCCCAAGGAAGGATTCAATACTGAGAACCACGATCATGTTAATTTGAAGATGGTGGGGAAGGATGATTCTGTGAAACAGTTTAACATTAAGACACTACTTAGTAAACTAATGAAAGTCTATTGTGAATGACAGTGTTTATCAATGAGGCAGATTATATTCTGCCAGTTGATTGACAAGCAACCAATCATGACAGACATACCTGCACAGTTGGAAATAAGAGAATGAAAGTACAATTAATGTATTCCAGCAGCAGACAAGATGTCTACAAAAAAAGAACCTGCTGCTTTACTTCAAAACTCTATTACTCCAGACTAAGAAGACATCAATTAGAAAACCACAATTTGGTTCCACCACATCCTGACTACTACAGTATAGTTTTCTTTATTTTTTTCATTTTCCCCTTCCCCATTCCTTTGTTGTATATAAAGTAATTGGTGTGTGTGCACAAGCATACTGCTTTTATAAAACTAAATGACCAATGGTATGTTTTTATCAATCTCAAGTGGAGATGGAATGGGGGACAATACTGCTTCTGTGAAAATACCCCCTTTCTCCATTAGTGGAATGCTTATTCAGCTCTTATCTTTTTATCCCAGTAAGTTATTTTGCTCTCCCTGTTTAAGAAGAAAAAAATGACATAAAAATTCTTGCATACTTTGTTTGATTGGAGAATTTTAATATTTTTCATTTATTATTGTAAAACCAAGGACAATTTTATAACCTTTTTGTAGGCAGCTATTATCTACAGGGCAATCTGTCTTTAAGTGGGATACATTACTCTAAAAGAAATGAATCCTAGATAGTTTTCCCTTCAAGTCAAGCATCTTGTTGCTTATAAACGTCTTGTTTAAAAAACCAGAAAATTCTTTTTTTACTTCTGTTTCTCAGCTCAAGTGTAATCAACAAGAAAGTAAAATGTGGCTCACTATGCTTCCCTCAGATCTATGTTAAATAACCTTATTTTGAAGAAAAATAAGGCAGAAATCTTTCCCAGATGCTTTTCTGGGGAAGAATTCCACTCTATTTCTGTGTGCCCTTTTAGCAACAAGATTTTCAGTTTGCAGTATATGTGAATATGCTGTTCTTTCTTTGTTGGGAATAATGAGAAATAGCATGAAATGGAGTTCAGAAATAGAAGAGAGAGATTATATAAAAGAAGAGCAGTAGGAATTCTGCCAAGAAGCCTTGAGAGGAACGAAGGGAGCTGAGGGAAAGGCCTCTTCTACCTGGAGCAGCTCCTGTGTGGTGAGGAGGTGGCCCTCTGAGAAGCGGTGGTGCCCAGCACTGCTTTTTGCTTCAGTCAAAACCAGAATGGAGTCAAAGTGGGCTTCTCTTCTTTGTAATGAAAATTTCAAATACACAAAATAAAAAAGAGTTAAGTATTTGTTATAATAAACAAAATATAATGAACTTCCAGGTGCCCATCACACCAGATTCAACAGTCATCATCAGGCCAAACTTCTGTTTTCTATAAAGTTACTAATTCCCCAACTCCACCCCAGATTATTTGGGAGCAAATCCAGGCATTGCATTATTTCACCCATAAACCGTTCATTATGCATGTACACGTCCGTATACATTTCATACCCATTATCATACTTTTGAAAATTAGCAATAATTCTTTAACATAAAATATTCAATCAGGGTTTAAATCTCCTCATTATCTCAATTTTTTTCCTTAAAGTTTATTTGAAGCAGGATCTACATAAGGTCCACATATTGAAATTGGTAGATGTTTCTCTTAAAATCTTCTAATCCATTTTTTAATGAAGATCCAGGCACAGGGGGAAATACTATTTACCATGTGAATAGTCTGCAACAAACCAAAATAAATGTCATCATTGTCCTGTGGAAACTGTAGGTTAAGGAAATTCTTAAACACTTTTAACAACTAAATGAAAATAGCAGTCAGTATAAATTTCACACGGCATAGGCTCAGAAGTGTGAAAATGTAACTTCATTTTACTAATTTTTAACTTGAGCTTCCATTCTGTCTGTTTTTGTAAACTCAGTCTGGTCTCAGTTAAATTTAATTAGGTTCAGTGAGTTTTCAATTTTAGTCACATTCAAGACACTCTTACCCCCACTTTCTCCTAGAAGCTGATGTTACAGACCCACTTAAATGCTGTTTTGTATTATTGGGGAGGGAGCTTATCCTGAGACCCTCCTATTTCATTGTCCCCCCCACTCCCCATTAGTTTTCTATTGCTGCATATATAATAAGCTGCCACAAACTTAAAGGCTTAAAGCAGTACTTTCTTATTAGCTCACAGTTCTGTAGGTCAGACGTCCTGCACAGGTTCCCTGTTCAGGGTATCAAAAGGCTGAAATCAATGTGTCAACCAGGCTGAGTTCTTGTCTGGAGGCTCTGGGGAAAAAGTCACTTCGAAGGTCATTCTAGTTGTTGGCAGAATTCAATTCCTTTTGGTTGTGGGACAGAGGTTCCTGGCTTCCTTGCTGGCTGTCAGCTAGCAGATGCTCTTAGAATCTGTATGTCACCATGTCTTTGCCACATGACCCTCTCCATCTTCAAGTCAATAAGGGTGCATCAAATCCTTCACATGCTTCAAATTTCTGACTGGCCATTCTGTGAACAGATTGAGAAAACTTTCAGCTCTTAAAGGGTTCCTGTGATCAAGTAGCCAACACTGCCCATTGTTCCCAGATAATCTGCCTATCTTGACACTAACTGATCTGGAAACTTAATTACATCTGCACAATACCCTCTCAGGAGAAGGTGTATGTACACCAGGGGCTGGAGGCTACATCACCTGTTAGCCGAGTTAGTTTCTTCTGAACCTCTCTCCTTGGTTTGTAGATCTCCCTCTGTCTTCACATGCTCTTCCGTCTGTATCCTAATTGTCTCTTATTATAAGGGCACTATTCACTTTGGATTAGGGCCACTTATGACCTCATTTTACCTCTTTAAAAGCCCTATCTCCAAACACTGTCACATTCTGAGGTACTTGCGATTAGGGTTTCAACATTTATGAGTAGATTAAGGGGTAGACACAATTTAGCCCATAACAAGGTAAAAAAGGAAGGTAGCTATAAAGGTATATATAGATAGATAGATAGATAGATAGATAGATAGATAGATAGATATAGATATAGATATAGATATAGATATAGATATAGATATATGTCTGTATATACATAAAATACCTATGGAATATACAAAAGAAACCATCAACACTATTTGCCTCTAAAGAGGGGAACTGAATGGTAGGAGGATGGGGAAGAAAAGGGAACATTTCATTATATGCCCTTTAGAACCGTCTGACTTTTTGTTTTTGTATCATTACTTATGTTATATATCAAAAGAATATACAAATTTTAAAAAGTTTAAATCAAGAAGTTGAATTGGGCTCTTTCCTGGTTTTTGTGGAATGAGGCACCATGAGCAGCAAAGTCTCCCGTGACACACTCTACCAGGTGGTCCAGGAAGTCCTGCATAGAAACCAGCATGAGCACGGCAAGGTTTTGGACACAGTGGAGCTGCAGATCAGCTTGTGGAACTACGACCTTCAGAAGGACAAACGATTCTCAGGCACCACCAGGCTTAAATCTGCTCCCTGTCCCCAGTTCTCCGTCTGTGTTCTGGGGACCAGCAGCACTGTGACGAGGCCCAGGCTGTGGATGTCCCCCACATGGCCATTGAGGTGCTGAAGAAACTCAACAAGAATCAGAAACTGGTCAAAAAGCTGGCCAAGAAGTATGACGCCTTTTTGGCTTCAGAGTCTCTGATCAAGAGATCCCACGAGTCCTGGGCCCAGGCGGAATAAGGCCAGCAAGTTCCCTTCCTTGCTGACACACAATGAGAACATGGTGGCCAAAGTCAATGAGAAACAAAAGTAAAAAAAGAATTTTCTGGTTTTTTTAAATGAGAAGTTTATAAGCAACAAGATGCTTGACTTGAAGGGAAAACTATCTTAGGATTCATTTCTTTTAGAGTAATGTATCCCACTTAAAGACAGATTGCCCTGTATATAATAGCTACCTACAAAAACGTTATAAAATTGTCCTTGGTTTTACAATAATAAATGAAAAATATTAAAATTCTCCAATCAAACAAAGTATGCAAGAATTTTTATGTCATTCTTTTCTTTTTAAACAGTGAGAGCAAAATAACTTACTGGAATAAAAGGATAAGAGCTGAATAAGCATTCCACTAATGGAGAAAGGGGGTATTTTCACAGAAGCAGTATTGTCCCCCATTCCATCTCCACTTGAGATTGATAAAAACATACCATTGGTCATTTAGTTTTATAAAAGCAGTATGCTTGTGCACACACACCAATTACTTTATATACAACAAAGGAATGGGGAAGGGGAAAATGAAAAAAATAAAGAAAACTATACTGTAGTAGTCAGGATGTGGTGGAACCAAATTGTGGTTTTCTAATTGATGTCTTCTTAGTCTGGAGTAATAGAGTTTTGAAATAAAGCTGCAGGTTCCTTTTTTGTAGACATCTTGTCTGCTGCTGGAATACATTAATTGTACTTTCATTCTCTTATTTCCAACTGTGCAGGTATGTCTGTCATGATTGGTTGCCTGTCAATCAACTGGCAGAATCTGATCTGCCTCATTGACAAACGCCGTCATTCACAATAGACTTTCATTAGTTTACTAAGTAGTGTCTTAATGTTAAACTGTTTCACAGAATCATCCTTCCCCACCATCTTCAAATTAACAAGATCGTGGTTCTCAGTATTGAATCCTTCCTTGGGTTATTTTTTTATTATTATTTTTTTTTTTTTTGGCCATACTAAGTACTGAAGTCTCTCAGCTACCGCTTCACAAAGAAGTACCAGGTTGGTAACAAACTAGCATACAGCAGCACCAGGAATGGCAGAAGAAGGAGGCAACAGTGGTCAAAAAGCATTTTCTAAAGCAAAAAATAAGTTCCTTGAAAGCACAAATTTAATTTGTTAGAACCTATTAGATCAGGGCAGGGAAAGATCCTTATTATGGGGTTTATTTCCACTCAACTAATTGTGAACTAGCGAGGACTTAAACAAAGATGTCTGAAACTCCCATGTTCAGATTCCTACGATCAGATTTCAGATGAAGAAGGTGCTGTGTCTGGCAGTGGCATTTGGCCACGTGAAAATGACAGATGAGCTTGAGTACAACATCCACTTAGCTGTCAATTTCCTGGTGTCATAGCTCAAAAAGCACTGAAAGAATGTCCGGGCTTTATATATAAAGAGCACCATGGAAAAGCCCCAGCACCTGTTACTAAGTACTTATTGACCTGTACTAAGGCACAGCTTAATAAACCATAGTGTTATCATTAAAAAGAAGGGGGAAAAAGAAGTTGAACTGGCATCTAGGACTTAAGACCATATCTGACATTTAATGGGAAGACTGTTACTCTGTTGATGAAGTAACTAGTCCTTACATTCTTCAAGGACAAGAACTGCCTGCCTGATACTTATGTAATGGAAATAAAGCTACTGGAAGGCAATGTTGCCATAAAATGAATGTTTCTTGTTTCAATAACAAGCATATGGACATTTATCTATTCTCAGAGTACAATTTTCTGTGGCAATAGCATTAACTAACTTAAATTCATAAGATAATGTATTTGTAGCAGACAACTATTTTACAAATAGTAAGGTATATAGCATAATGATGTATGTTCACTTAGGCTAAGATATGTGTAATTGAAGAATAGTTTTATAAGTTAGTTATAGCTGAAATATTATGTCCTGTATTATGATCAGATGGTAAAATAAAGCTGTGCCTTAATAAATCTCAGTGTTAAAACTGAATTTCCCAACATCTCTTGAAAAGTTAAAAAGATGTAGACTATAGACAATAAGACTGCTAATAATAAACCCCAGGATATCTTGAGGGATAATAATAGCAACTAGTAAAGTGGTACAATTTTTCAGTGCTATGTATTTGTGAAGCACTTTTACATATAGCTCACTTATCTTTTGCAACTATTCTTTCAAGTGTAAAACTTGACTCATATTTTATAGATGAAAAATGCGAGTCAGTGTAGCAGGAAAATGGCAAGCATTAATTCTGAGTCTTATTGCAATTCAAAGGCTCTTTGTTTGGTATTTGTATCAAGAAATATTGCCAGTTTACAGAAATTGGTCCAACTTCAAATTGGTCAGTGGGTCTGCCCAAGTACCAAGAAAATGTGACTCAGGGACCAAACATGAAGTGAAAAAGCACACAAGCACACAAGAGAAGACAAAATCTCCTACATAATACATGGCCACTTATTTACTGAGTGATTATCAATGGTAATTGCAGTATGCAAAGCATTTTCACATAGTTCATCTCATTTTATCCTTACCATGGGAAATATGTAGAACAGTTCTTACAACAAATCCTCAAAGAGGCATTATACTAATATTATAATGTCTTTAATAATATAAACCGTGTCTTACTTTCTACCTATGCTACTGATCACATCAGTGCATACCCACAGATGACCCTAAAACCCCACACAACACAAAACCTAAGTACATGACAGAATGAATCCAAAGACAGTAGTACTTGAACATGAAGAGGCTCTTCTTTGCCCCAAGAATTAAATATTCAGCAATCTGCACTGCAGAGTGTTACAAGTCAGACACAGTCTCTCTCCAAGGTGCTGAGGACCTGACAGGGTTCCAGCCCATCCTCTCAGAACAGCATAATAGACTGACTTACAGAGAATATTCACTCTGTAGCTTTGGTTACCAGTTGAAGGATATGATTGTAATTGTAACAACAGAAATTCACTTGAGTTGCCTGTGGACTAGCCAGAGATGAGGACCTTGCTCAGGAAATAATATAAACTAACCAAAGCAACTTTACTTCTAGGCTTAGCCTAGACACAAGCTCTGAAAGTTAGTGGTTTCAATCTTTTGTTCTCTAAGAAATCCTGTGTAACCTCCAAATTTCTGAAAGCCAGAAAAAAGGACTTTAGAGCACATCTATTAAGATTATTTTATTTTCCATACTAGAAGATCATGAGTGATACCTAGACATCATGTCACTTTTTAGAATACCAGGAAAATGGAGTTTTAAAAACATTATGTGTGTGCATTTGCTATGCCTCATTTTGCCCATCAAAGACAAACATAGCATTGTGGTAACTTATTTTGGAAATGACATTGATGAACTTATTTGTTGACAAAAGTATCTGAAGAATTTAATAACATTTATTCATTCAAGTATTTAACATATATTATTTACAACCTATGAGAATCACTACATGGTAAGGCAGAAAGATGATAGGGAAAGCTCTATCTCCCAACTCAGACAGACTTAGGTATGAATCCTGACTCTGTCACAGACTACCTGTGTGATCTTGAGCAAATTACATCACCTCCCTGTGCCTCAGTTTTCTTATCAGTAAAATGGTGTTATAATGTCACCTACTCCAATAGGTTGTTATAATACTCAGTAAGATCATGCATATAAAGCTCTAGCCAAACAGTCTTCCCTGTTTTTGTATGTGAATGTATATATCCTTGTGTGTGTGTGTGTGTGTGTGTGTGTGTGTGTATGTGTGTGTGTACACTATGGTCAACCTCAGGAAGTGGAATGGACCAGGAATAAGTATATTTTGACACATTTGATACTTCTTTTCTATAATTCATTGATTTCACTGAGACTGAGCTTCTATATCTGTGAAAGATTTCTTGCAAAGTTATTCTGAGTTCGAAATGGGGTAATATACATGAGAGTTCCCTGTAAACTGTAATGTGTTAGATAAATTAGAAGACTATTAGAATATTACTCAGAAGGGATTCAGGACCCCTTGTCTAATTTCTCTTTCAAATGTTCAGCAATCAGAAGGGTTCCTATAGTGAGGACATTAGTGAAACATATTAAAGACCTCAGAATGAGCCCATCTTTACGTCCATTGCATCCATTCATGTCACCAAATAGACAGAAATTGGAACTACATGAATACAAGCAACCTTCTGAAAGAGGGCCATATATCCTTGCCTATGTGGTCCACTTGTAGCAAATAAAGGTTATTTTCTGTTTAAGAGAGAGAACATTAGTTCCACTTCTAGGTGTCCACTCTAAAGAAACTCTCACATATACACAGTGATATATAAGAGAATGTCCATTCCAGCTGTTTTTGAAATAATGAAAAAGTAAAAATCTAATATTCCCTCAGGAGGAAAACAAATTAATAAATTGGTTTATTCATACAGTGTATTCAGCAGTTAATATGAATGAACTGGACCAGGCATCAGGCAAACTATGGCGTGTGAGCCAAATCTTGGCTCCCCTTCTGTTTTTGTAAGTAAAGTTTTATTGGAACACAGCCACATCCACATGTTTATATATTGTCTATGGCTGCTTTCTCACTACAATGAATAGTTGTGAAAGACTCTGCATGGTCAGCAAAGCCAAAAAGTTTTACCATCTGATTCTTTACAGAAAAAGTTTGCTGACTCCTGAACTAGATCAAGACTTATGAACATGAATAAATCTCAAAAACATAATGTTGAGTAAAAATGATATACGTAGCAGACTTTATCTATATAACATATTTAAACACACTAAACAATAGTCTAGTGAATGTACAAAAACGTAAAATGATCAAAAACATAATATAACACAACTTTCAGGTATTGATCCCGCTGGAGAGTATGGAAAAGTGAAATGTTTGAGAGAGGTATTAACTACTCCTCTAATCTTTCACTCCTTTTTTTAAAAGAGAGATCTGAAACAAATATAGCAAACTACTGGTATCAGTTTAATATTAGCAGTAAATGCATAAATGTGTGTTATATTTTTTCCTGCATCTTTATATGTTTGAAATAGTTTCACAATTTAAAAAATAATAAATAAAAAGGGAAAACAAAGAAAATATAACGTGCATGAGAGTCTGTTCCAGGATATTTACCACAGTATTATTTATAAAGGAAAAAAAAATAAACAAACTAAAAGTCTAGCAAAAGGGGATTGGTTTAATTAATTGTAGAAGATTCACATGAATGCAATCATTAAAATGCTTCTGTAAACAACCTAAATTCCATTAAGAATAGGACAGATAATTAAATGGTGATTTATTCATACAGTAGAATACTATGATATAGCAATAAAGAGAATGAATTATAGTTTCAGGAAACAATATGGGTCAATCTAATAGACTTTTGATGAGCAAAAGAAACCAGACCCAAAAGAGTACATATTATATGGTCCATTTATATGAAGTTCAAAAACAGGCAAAATTATTGATAGTGTTAGAAGTCAAGATGGTGGTAACCTCAGTGAGAGGAAGAAGGACTGGTATGAATAGGAAAGTAGCACAAGGAAGTGTCTGAGGTCCTGGAAATGTCCTATAACTTCACATAAGAGGCATGTGGACATGGGTGGGACACTACACAGGTGGATACTTACATAAAAATGTACAAAGCTACACAAATTAAGATCTGTGTACTCTACTGTATACCTAATACATTTTTAAGTGCTTTCGTAGAAGAATATTGAATTACTTGGGGAAATGTTTGGCATATATTGTTGAGTGAAAGAAACATAGTTAAAAAGCAGTAAGTATAATGTGATCCCCCCAAAATTTGATTTTATACATGTGTGTATGTGTGTGTGTGTGTGTATACACACACACACATGCACATAAGGACTGACAATTAAGCTCACTAACTCATCCTAGAAAAAGTGCTACATACCTCATTGCTGAATATCATTACAGTCACCTTCAAAGAACTCCCCTTGGGAAGCTATGCACTGATGCCAGCGCTTAGTCCACCCTTCAAAGCAATTTTGGAACAATTTTCTGGAATGGCCATCAGAGCTGTCGTTGTATTACCCTTGATGTCCTGAATGTCATCAAAATGTCTTCCTTCAATATTTTCTTTATCTTCAGGTAAAGAAAGAAGTCATTGGGGGCCAGATCAAGTGAGTAGAGAGAGTGTTCCAATATTTATTTGTCTACTGGCTAAAAACTCCCTCACAGACAGTGCCGTGTGAGCTGGTGCATTGTCGTGATGTAAGAACCATGAATTATTGGCAAAAAGTTCAGGTCATCTAACTTTTTCATGCAGTCTTTTCAGAATTTCCAAGTACTAAACTTGGTTAACTGTTTCCCCAGTTAGTACAAATTCATAATAAACAATCCTTCTGATAGCAAAAAGTTCATAAACTTAATTATCAGACCACGTGTGTGTGTGTGTGTGTGTGTGTGTGTGTGTGTAATATGTTAACCCTGAAAATAAAATGTTGTTACAACCCATTCCACATTTTCTGTGCATTTCCATAGTAACTGACAGAATAGCTAGTCTGCAAAGATGACCCCCAATGAACCACCCTTCTGAGTATTCCTGCCCTGCAAAGTCCCCTCCCACATTGAATCTGGGCTGGACTGTGACTTGCATCAACCAGGTGAATGTGGTAGAAATGACCACACTGTACCAATCCCAGGCCTAGGCTTTTAGAGGTGTGTAGAGCCTGCTTCTTGTCTTTTGGATCACATGCCTTTAGGAGTCTGAAACTGCCATGTGACAAGTCTGGCTATCTCGTTGGGGAGACTACATGGAGATACCATGTGGAAAGAGCAAAGTGCCAAGACTGTATGGAGAGAACGAGAGGGAGAGAGAGAGAAGGAGGCCTGGCTGCCTTCCAGCTGAGCCCATATTTCCAATCATCTTCTCTAAGGCTTCATGGGAGTGAACCATCAGACTGTTCCAGCCCAATCAAGGCCCTGGATGACGGCAGTCCCAGCTGACATCATAAGAAACCGAAGAACCAGCCAGCTGAGTCAATCAGAATCATGAGAGATAATAATATGGTTGCTGTTTTAAACCACTGAGTTGAGGGATGGTTTGTTACCCAGCAAGAGATAACTGAGACGTTGACCTAGACCAATTCCACCAGAAATGTGTTAGGCATATCTGCCTTATTATCCACTAACATGGCAAATTTGCCTACACAGAGCCAACCATTTTTCCCATGTTCTCCATCTTCCTATATTCCTCATAGCAAATACTACACCACCATCCACAGGATAGTCCAGTGGCACCATGGATGAGAAGGGGAAACTCGTTAAATTTTAAGCTATGATACCAGCATCATTATAGCCTCAGTGCTTGGTCCAGGCCTGGCAATTGTGCCTGCTCAAAAACTACTTATTGAAGGAGTAATTGAATATATATAGTTCCACAAATTGTTCTGTATTCTCACATTTCCATTTCCCGTGCTGGCTCTTTTACCCCTCACACTATCCCACTCAAGATCGATTAGCTTAACTCTACCTTTAAGACTAAGCTGGAAGTCACCTTCTCCAAGGGGTCCCCCTGCGCCCCATCCCCAGCCTGTTAATTAAGGCCCCTCCTCTATTATCCCATCGCAGTCATGCATAGAGAGAGGCACTATAGCACAATAAATACAGCGTGTGAAGACAGAAAGCAAGTCCCGGCTCTGCTGTATTTTGAAGTAATAATTTCTTTGATGTGCTTCCTAATGTTTTCTCCCTCATCCCCTTGCAGGTTGGTTCCCTGCAGCCTTTCCACCCTTGAAGCTCAACCAGGAGGGTTTTTCACTCAACTAAGATGACTGAGCAGGTGCTGCCTGGAATACAGAGATCCTTGCTGTGCTCTGAGCCTCAAGGCCGACTTTCTGGAGTCATGTAGTGAGATAACAGTCAAACAGTTCAGACTTATGGAGAGAGAAAGGGCTTTCTAAATTCCAAAAACTTCCCTTTCCAACTGATGATGAACAGTCAAGCTTGGCTGACTAGAACTAGACAGTTTGGGGTCCAGGTAGTCCTAGATGACTTCTAGGGGAGCCTCTCAGGGAGCCATTAGTTGAGAGCCACTGGCTTCTCATAGAACTCCCAAATGAGGGGCTCTGATGGGAGCAGGAGAGCGGAATGGTCACCACCCCTAGGGTCAGAGCAGGACAGGGCAGAAGTTTGAAAGGCCTGCAGCATGAGCCAGAGCTGAGGTGAAACAAAACTGGCTTGGGAGGAGGGAGGAGATGCAGGATTGAGGGATGGGGTGAGTTGTAGAGACCTTAGACTCCGACGGTGCTAAGAAACCAGACCTCAGATCAGGTCAGCTGCAGACACGCCAGCACCAGCACTTGTGCAATTGGACACTGATACCCACGCAGAGACCCCAGGCCATCACCCAAATACTAAGGCTGAGAGCTCTTCCTTGAACACAGATGCATGTTAAGTAAGAGAAGGGTGAAGAAAAGAGCCCCAGTAGGGAGTTGAATTTCAAATCACCATTTTAAACTGAAAAGGGCTGGAAGAGGGGGAGATATGTATAAGGAACACATTTAAATTTGTGCTACAATCAGCAAGAATCCCATCCAGTATGAGATGAGCTCTATTACAGGTGAGAGGAATGCAGGTTTTGCATATCTGAGTGTAGTGTGTAAATTTCAGCTTTGACCACACAGAGACAGGCTGGGTGACCTTGATCAGGTAGTTAACACCCCCACCCCACCCCACCCCCGACTCAGCTTCTCCATCTGTAAAGTGAAGATAATGACACCTACATCAGGGCCATGTGGTGAGGACTAAATGATATAACATCTTCTAGGAACAGCACTGGAAGTGGGGTCAGCCCTGAAAATGTGGCAGTATTTACCTTTCCCTCTCTGATGATACCACTCAATTTCCATGGTTGATTATCTTCCCTGTCTTTCTGTCTAGGCATCCAACTCCCTAGAACATGGGCAAGTCAAGGACAGGGACTCTACCTTATTCAGTTTGTGTCTTTAGCACTGAGCCTAGTGCTGACACGTTTCTTATATGAATTGATCCTGAAAAATAAAGATAAGCAGGCTTAAGCCTGGAGGCCTCCAGGAAGGCTGGCTGGCGGTCTGGACAGCAAGGTTCCAGGGACTCATGTTGCCTTCCTGCCTCCTGAGGCTGCCTCCCTCCCCAGGGGGTGAGGCTGGATCCACCTCTATGGTGCTAGAAACTGCCAACAGAAACAATGGGTCTGTTGCTGTGGGTCATGCTGGTTAAGACAGGCCTGAGCCACTAGTGTTCACAAAGACTGTCAGATGTTAATGGCATGAGGACGCTGGCCATCTGC